>NW_023425404.1:16388053-16783053 GCF_014108245.1 Pipistrellus kuhlii | reverse complement strand
TTGAAGTGCCCACAGGAAGGAACCTGTTCGGAAAGAATGAGACAATTAGACTGTATTATTGAGTTGTAGTCATTACTTTGGGATTAGTTCAAAAGCATACATACTTATGGGCAAAAGTTATCATGCAATTTGCTCACCTAAAGTGGAACATTTCTGATGCCTGGAATAAGTTAGTATTTAGTTTCTGAGATGCTTGTGCCATAGTCTCACCTACCTGCCAAAATATAATAGTGATTCATCTTAGTCATTGGTCATGGATGCCTATTGATAAAATCTGTATGGCTATAGAATTTTCCTCTTTTTCTTCAAGTAAGTTCTGTGTCTGGGATAATGCCATTTCTCTACACTAAAAACATTAGCTCGTCTTACAGCTAACATAAGCTGAAAATTAGAGGTGCCTTGGGGAGGGAAATGAGGCCGATGGATTGTTTACATGAGTGCTATAGTTTCACTTTTTATGCACCAGTCACCTTGGAAGAATTAATGCCCTGTAAGTTTGCCAATCAGATTGCTTCAGTCATCTCTAAACATTCCATTTGGTTTATTAGAATAATAAATACTGTGCAAAGAAAGTTCATCTGGATCCAGGACATTATACTGTGGTCAACCAAAGAAATATGTGCTGCACCTTGCCTCTGACTAGATTTGGTCAGGTGACACACTGAGTTTGATAAGTGGATAGATTTATCCTATTTAGCATTGAATTTGAGGACTGGTTGCTGGAGTCATAGCTCTTATAACTGGAGTTAGAGAATCATCACTACCCATCATGGCCAGTGCTGGTGGCCATTTCACTGCCTCTCATTCCCTGATGCCTGCTGGGTGGGAAAGGAGTGGAAGGTCTCTCTTCATCCTGCTGGTTAGATTGAAATGTTCATTTAAGTGTTTCATCTGATTTGATGACTAGGATTCTGATTTAATTTCAGCTGGGATAGCCCAGTGTTTATTATGCCTGCTTCCAGGTCCCTCCCGAGATGGCCTGCTCTGCCTATTGCGGCTCGTGGCAGCTGCTCCCAGCAATATCTCTGCTTCTGGCAGGGAACTGGCCCTGGAAGTCACCCTGCGCAGTCATTGTACCTTGGTATTTCCCTTATGCTGTTTTCTTTGCCTGTAACATCCCTTTTCTCTGAGGTCTCCAAAACCTGGACACCTACCTCTTTCAGTCTCTTTCCCTTTTCCTGAATCCTTCACCAATCTATCTTGCCACTGAATGTCTACAGGTCGGACATTAGGTACAAAAAGATAAACTTTTGGTACAGGAAGTAATGGAGTAGAATCAGATAAATATTAATATCATAAACATAAAACCTAGTTTTATTCACATAAGGTATATTAAATGAATATAAGTTATATTAAAAGAGACAAAAAATAATATTTCTAAGAACAAACTTTATATTTTAAAGTTTATTGCTGGGGATGTAGGTCCTAGGAAAAAGTAATAAAGTCTGAAATTTAAAAAACATTGCAAGCACAAATCAAATTATATGTGTATATGCATAACTCATGACACCAACAATAGTGTGGTAGGCCTTGGGGGCAAGGCAGATGTGGGGGAGGGGGAGAATGGGGTCAAAGGAGGGAAAAAGGGGACATTATATAATACTTGAATAAAGATAAATTTAAAATTTAAAAAGTATGTTGCTTGTCAAAAAAAATATCTAGGAAAAAAAAACAAATCAATTGCAGCATTATTTAGAAAGGGAAAATGCTTTCAATCTGTAACAATAGAAGAATAACTAGTTAAACTATAATATGCATACATAGTACATTGTATTTATTTTAATTGATAACAATTTAAATTATGACTTTGAAAACTATGTATTGATAATGATTTTTGTATAATGACAAGCAATAAAAGCAGAATATAAAATTATTAAAATGTGTATATATAGATCAAGATGAGACGTGGACATGGATAAATAAAAACAATTGATTTGTTAAAATAATGGGATTGGTAATTTTTTTAATTCAAAGATTCTCATCCTAAAGACATTACAAAACTCTGAAGTTCTTTATATAAATATATTGGAGTTTTAAGGTATTTTGGTGTGCTAACTCAATTTTAAGTGCTGAAAAAGTGGGGTCCATGATGTCTTTTTGTTTTTATTTACTTTTTAAAATTTTTCATCTGAAGACATGCCTTTCATTGATTCTAAAGGGAAAGATAGGGAGAGGAAGAGAGAGAGAAAGAGAAAGAGGGGGAGGAGAGAGAGGAGAGAGAGAGAGAGAGAGAGAGAGAGAGAGAGAGATATCAATGTGAGAGGAAAACATCAACCAGCCGCCTCCTGTAAGTGCCAGGAATGGGGGTCCACCAGAAGCCAAGTATGTGCGCTGACTGGGAATGGAACCCATGACCCTCTTTACAAGGTACCACACTCCAACCAACTGAGCCACGCACCAGGGCCATTTTGTTTTTTATTTCTTCCATATCCTGTGCTTTACAATGATGGCGAATCAGCCCTGGTTGATTCTGTTCTTCACATTTGCCCAGGTTGTGAATTATATCCTGTAAATTGTGCAGGTGGCAACCAACCAATGTTTCTCACATCCATATTCCTTCCACTCTCTCTAAAAACTCCCCAAAAATTAAAAATATATATATTTTATTGGTTTTTTACAGAGA
Source organism: Pipistrellus kuhlii (assembly GCF_014108245.1). Classification (NCBI taxonomy): domain Eukaryota; kingdom Metazoa; phylum Chordata; class Mammalia; order Chiroptera; family Vespertilionidae; genus Pipistrellus; species Pipistrellus kuhlii. Next base: position 16,780,430 of record NW_023425404.1, on the reverse strand, counting down.
GGAAGGGAGAGAGATAGAAAGCTAGAAATGTCGATGAGAAACAAACATCAACCAGCTGCCTCTTGCACACCCCCTACTGGGGATGTGCCTGCAACCAGTGTACATGCCCTTGACTGGAATCAAACCTGAGACCTTTCAGTCCACAGACCGACGCTCTACCACTGAGCCAAACCGGCTTCAGCAAAAAACTCCAAAATTTTTTTAAAAAATAGCGGAGAATCACACAGTAGATAGTTAATACTTTTGATTAATGAATAGATTTATTAATTATGAGGAAAGTAAGGACATTCAAACTGAAGGGTAGATCATTATCTTTTGAATACTTACTGTGTGCTAGACACGATGTTGAGTGTTAATACAGTTTCTTTCATTTAAACATTAATAAAACCCTAAGAGAAAGTTATTACTACTCACCTTTTGATGATGAGGTGAGATTCAGAAACATGAGTTGTATGAGAGGACATGGTTAGAAAGATTTGAAAGCAGTAGTTGACTTTAATTCTTTGTTTTTGTTCAGAAACATCTCTTTAGCCAGTAATAAATTATTGTGATCCTGGAAAGTTTATATGGGCTTTGTGTCTTAATAAAATTTAAATGTTCTGGGTTCACTGACTAATAAAACAGTGTGTGTGTGTGTGTGTGTGTGTGTGTGTGTGTGAAACAGTGGATGCACCTTTCCCACCATAGTCTCACTCAAAGCTTTCCCACAATTTTTTTTTTTTTAGGGAAGCTCATGACCATCCCATGACACAGTTTACTGGACAGCATTACTCTCCTCCTTCACACATTGGTACTATTTGAATTAAACTTTTGTGGCTGTGAAGAATAAAGACTATAAAGGAGGAAATATCTCCTAAATTCAAGATCAGGAGCCATGATAGTGTGAACTACATGGAGGCTGGTACTAGAGGGTGGGCTTCAGCAGTAGGAATCCATGGGGACTTTCATTGATGTATCTTAGTCGCAGTCTGAGCAGCCCTGAACTCACCACCCACTGGCAAATTCTCCCCTCGTTTTCTGCCCTTGACTTGGTTTCTTAACTCTGACCTAGTCAACTTTAGGAATGGACAACTCTGGCCTGAAAATGACCACCTGGGCCTCTGGCAATGGAGGCTCTAGAATTTTCTACAGGAAGGCATAGGAACAGCAACATAGTTGATGAGAGGGAGGATGCCACTTGATGCTACATTTGCAGCAAAATTTATAGAAAATTTCACTTGTCACTGACTGGTTTAGGTTCGATTCCAATCAAGAGCATGTACCTTGGTTACGGGCACATCCCCAGTAGGAAGTCTTCAGGAGGCAGCTGATTGATGTTTCTCTCTCATCAATGTTTCTAACTCTCTAACCCTTTCCCTTCCTCTTTGTCAATAAAATATATTTAAAAAAAGAAAAAGAAAATGTCATTTGTCTATATCAGAGTCTGTGAGGAGGAGGGAAGGGCTGTGCCTTGTACCAGCACTGGCAGAAGTGACTGCAATAGATGATCTCCCTTAGAAGAAGAAGGAGACACGGTTGTGGCAGAACAAAGGGTCTAGTATAGGGACATGAAACAGAATATTGTTATTTACTCAGCCACTTGGACTTGCTTTTAATAAATTACTGATACCTAGACCTGTACTTAGGCTTTGAGTTCACTTAGAAGTAAGAGTTAGATTCCAGTTAGAGATGGAAAAATATACAAAACCTATAGGGGAGAAAATCAGACTTATGGAATGTCACTTTGTCAACTCTAGTCATTGATCAACTTTCTGAGCTCCGTTAGGCTCCTGACTCCCTTTCTCTCCACATTATGATTATTATTATTCATGATGGTCTCATTACACAAGTAGATATTCTATCCAGCATTCTGGCTTCTTAAGATGACTCCTGTTCCACAAGGATCTTTTCCTGCATCTTACTTCAACAACCCATTCTGATTATCTTACCTTATACCTGATATTACCAGTGTCACCCTCCCCTCCTATAAAGTCATGACTCCAAGTGTCCTTTTCTCTGACCACCACCTCCTCTACTTGTAGGGTATTTATTCTATATCCCCCACTCCAACAACACTCTGACCACATCAAGATCCCCAACCAATTATCCCACTTTTAAGCTATTTTCAAGTCCCTAGTTCCCTTCTTACCTGAAACTGAGTCCTTGGGCCATTGCAATAATCCCTACTGTGTGTGTACCCTTAGCTTTCCTTTCATCACACTCACTTAGTGAGACTTCTATAGTAGTTTAACCTAACTCTTTGTCAACTCTGCCCTCCCTGAAGAAAAATAAATACTGTCTGCATTTATCTTCTAATCTTTACTTAAATGGCTTCAGTCTTATCCAGCAGTTCTAATAATCCCTATTTGAAATAACCATTTCACATCTCCTTTCTCTAACTTCTAATACTTCCTCTCTACTTCTCCCGAATGACATTGTTTTTCTAATTTCACTGAGAAAATTGAAGCAATTAGAAGAGATGATTTCTTATTCTTTCACTAACAATTCTGTCAACTTCATTGAAACTGTCTTCCTGTCTAAGCCCAGCCCTCTACGTGTGAACTGATCCCACTCACTCTCACCTACTTGATCAGCTCACACCTTTTTTACCTTATTAATGTTTCCTTCTCCACCTCCTATCAGCATTAAAACATGCTGGAATGACTCTCATCATTAAAATATACCCTAGATTTCACATTTCCCTTCTAGCAACCCATTTGTTTCCCTTAACTCAAAAGTCTCATCTAAATCATCATCCATTCTCCTCTCAACCCACTCTGACTTGGCTCTTGTTCCTACCATCTCACTTAAACACTCCTGTGAAGGTTGCCAATGACCTGCACCAGTTGATTCCGAACGCCACTTCTTGGTTTTCATCTTAAGTGCATTCTCAATAGTATTTGACACAGTGAGTCCATGACACATTTTTTTCACTTGCTTAGCTTCTAAAACATCATGCTCCCCCCATCCCCCAACTTTTTTTAAATGGCTGCCCTCTCTGTCACTTTCTCTTCCAAGCTCAGAGTAGCCCAGAGCTTGGATTTTACCTTTCTATCTTTGTTTATACCTTATTTCATAACTTGAGAAATATCATCTATATGCTACATGATTATTCCACCTCTAACCTCTCCATGTTCTTAGCTCACAGATCCACATGTATCATAACACTGCCACTTGTATGTCTAATGGGCATCTCAAACTCAACATATTCAAAATAGAGCTCTTGATTGCTCGCCAAACCTGCTGCTTCCATAATCTTTATGATCTCAATGAGTGGCACACTCAGTTGCTTAGAACAAAAAACCTCAGTTATTTTTTATTCCCTTTTTCCTCGCTCCCACATTGAATCCATCAACAAGTTTTTCAACTGTAGTTTCAGTATAAGCCCTGAACCCCATCTTATCCTCACCCCCTCTGCCTCTACCACGCTAAGCAGGTCAACATCGTTAATGATCCAAGTGATTGTAATAGCCTGGCCTCCCTATTTCTACTTCTGTCCTCTGAAATCTACCTAGCATCCAGGGTGGTCTTTCTGAAAAATGAATCATGTCCTATCACTCCTCCACTCAAAAACCCATCTCTCTCAAAATATAACCAAAACCCTCATCAAGGCCTCCATGGTTTTTCACAGTATTCCATCTTCTGATCAGATTTCCTCTTGAATACAGCTGCACTTGCCAACTTGTCAGTCCTCCAACCAGCACACCAACATAATCATCTCTACTGCCATGCAGGCTCCACTAGATCAGAGGCCTCGTTTTGGCCATTGCTATAATCTGCACACCTAATGCAGAGCCTGTCACATAGAAGGCACTTTATAAATATGTGTTGAATGAAATGACTTGAATTACATAAGTTTCTTTTCCACAAAAGAGAGAAGAGTGCTAAATGAGCATCCTCTGGAGCTGTCATCAATGAATACAACTAATTCAGAGTATGGGATCTTCTTTTTACTTCTCTTTTGTATCTTCCACCCCCAGAAATTACATGATTACAATGCCTTACTAAAATTCTTGATATTCTCAAAGGCATCTAAATGCTGCTTCTAGATGTTTTTGAATTAATTTTTAAATGTTGAAAATCACATTTAGATCGAAGTATCTAGATCAGTGGTTCTCAACCTTTTTAATGCCGCGACCCTTTAATATAGTTCCTCATGTTGTGGTGACCCCTAACCATAAAATTCTTTTTGTTGCTATTTCATAACTGTAATTTTGCTACTGTTAATGAATCATAATGTAAATATCTGTGTTTTCTGATGATCTTAGGCTCTACAACAGCTATTTTCAACCTGTGGGTTGTGGGTTGAGAACTGCTAGCAGGGTTGCCTCAGACCATCAGAAAACACAGATATGGGTAGCTCAGTTGGTTGGGAAAACACAGGCTGCTGGGTAGCTCAGTTGATTGGAGCATTGCCCCGTACCACAAAAGGTTGTGGGTTCAATTCCTGGTCAGGGCACATACCTACATTGTGGGATTGATCCTTTGTTGGGATGTGTAAGGCAGGCAACTAATTGATGTTTCTCTCTCACATTCATGTTTCTCTCTCTCTTCCTTTCTCTCTAAAATCAATAAAATATATCCTCAGGTGAGGATAGATTTTAAAAAAAGGACAATTTTAAAACTTTCAGAGCACATGTAATTTAACAAGAAGGCATTTGTCTGTTTTTAGGGACTAAAGAACAATTGGACAAGGTTAAGTATGCAATGTCAGTCATACTCTGCCAGTCCTATATAAAAAAAGCCTAATATGCAAATTATCCCCTTGTCCAAGAGTTTGACCAGGAGTTCCACCAGGAGTTGACCAGGGGGTGGGGCGGGCCGGCCAACTGCAGGAAGGGAGGCCCTGGCTGACAACTGCTTGAAATGCTACCTGTTTATGAATTTCATGCACTGGGTCTCTAGTGTAGTTATAAATGACCATAGTTTCATATGATTCCAAAGCATCATAGGTAATAGACCAGGGATAATATGCATTGGACATATGCACTGAGCACCACCAGTATATTTTTACATTAGCTCAGGTCCATTCAAAAAAGCTATTGACACATTTTATGAAATAAATTCTCTTAGTCACCCTAGGAAACTTTGGTAAGCAGCCAGTGATTACATTTACTTAGTCTTTTAAAAAATTTTAGTTAGATTTTTTCCAGGGGATATTTGTACCAAAAATTCCTGGAAAATAGATGATATAGCTCAAAATTGGTCTCGTTATTTCTATGCCATCTGGAAAAGAAATTGCATTCTGGGATCTATAGCTTTCCTGAATTACCTCCTTTTAAAATTTTGTTTTTAGTTTGCAAGTTCAAGTAATTTTCACCAAAAAAGCTGGATTTGGAAAACTCGTTTGATGTGTAGTTCTCTATCTCACAAAGATGGGTTAGAGATAGCTTGATCAAGGAAATGATTGTGGGCAAATGAAAGGAGGTGTGATTGCTGAGTCTGAAGTTTTTGGTCCCAATCCTGATGTGTCCACATCATTATCTTTATCACATCTCTTCAAGCTTCACCCTGGTGTAAAAACCAGGGTGAAAATTGTGTATCTACTTTACATCATTGTTATAAGAATGAAAACCCATGTAGAAGGAGCTAGGATGATGTCTGATTCATTTGAAGGAACTTAGGGCAATCTTTGTTTACTCATTTGTTACTATTATGCTATTTTCTCCTTGACTCTCCAGTTAGCTAATCCATATTTTTCACTGCTCAAATTATAGGGACACATAAATTTCTTTTTATTGGTTCACTCAGTTTTCTGTATATTTTCTTAGTGGATTGCTGATTGTAGTAATTAGTGATTCTTGAAGCAAGTAGTCCTTGGGCTTCCTGTCAGCCCTGTCATGTGTGTATGTTTACCTTATGACTCCCACCATTCAGTGTTGGTGCTGAGCCCACCTATTCTTTCTCACCTCTGTAGCACTGTGTGCAAGGTCTGCTCTACAGTGTGCTCAGCAAAGTTCTGTTGAATTAAATTTCAGCAAGCGTGATAAAAGAAAGTGGGCGTATTCTTTAGGTCAAGGAGGAAAGCATTAGAAGTCTAAAGGTTATGTTATAACCATGCTTGCTTCCCCCATAAGACCCTAGATTAGGACCCTATGTTCTTACTGAGTCTGGCTGAGCCCTGTAGAAGGAGCCTGGGTATTGTTAATGGCATAGGGACTTGGTTCTGTTGGAGGTCTCAGGCAGGGATATAGACCTGAAACTTATGACAGGCAATGGTTCTGTATCTATGATCTTTCTCCCTCTTTTCAATAGATATATAGGGAAATTTGAAACTAATAAATTCCATGATAATTCTTGACTATCTATAATTTTAGGCTCTTAAAGCTCTCTTTTCTCTCTTATCCTCTCCTAGTATTTTGAGGTAGGGATTTTCAACCAATGTGTCACAAGGACTTTTTTATTTTTATTTTTGTTAATCCTCACCTGAGGATATTTTTCCATTGATTTTTAGGGAGAGTGGAAGAGAGAGGGAAAGTCAGAGAGAAACATCGATGTGAGAGAAACACATTGATTGGTTGCCTCCTGCACGAGCCCTAATCAGGGCCTGGGTGGGGGAAAAGCATACAACCAAGGTATGTGCCCTTGACTAGAATTGAACCTGGGACTCTTTGGTCTGCAGGCCGTTGCTCTATCCACTGAGCCAAACCAGCTAGGGCACAAGAATTATTTTAAACTGCAATACCAGATTCTTTAGTCTGGTGCAGGACTGGTGCGTCTTCCCTTAAGGCTGGATTCACTGATCTCTTCTTTTACCTTAGACATGACAACAGCCAACACAACAATAGCTGTCTAGTGTGTATGAATCAAAATTACACTATTTTTTGGGGGAGGATTAGATTGGCAAAAAATATAATTTGTTGGTGTGCCACAGAATTTTAGTAATTAGTTTATGTGTGTCATGAGATTAAAAAAAAAAAAAAAAAAGAAGGTTGAAAATCCCTGCTTTAAGGTACCAAAACACCGGCCCTGGCCGGCTAGTTCAGCTGATTAGAGCATGGTCCCAATACAACAAGGTTACTGATACTATATTTAAAGATATACTTGGAGAATGAATTCTTAAAAACAATAGGCACATTCACAGAAAACTTTTAATCTTCCAATAATTTTAAGTGCTTAATGTAGCTTTTGTTTTGCCCCACATGTCAGCTGGAATGCATCTTATTTATTCCGCATGATTTCTTAGGGTTGATTTTCTCTTAAGGCTGGTGCAGAGCCCTTGGGCCCATGGTGGGAAGACTCTGGGCTCCTCGAGGCCGTGTATATGGATGGTGCCCTTTAAGGACTGACCTTTCACAGCCTTGAGAAGTTATTGCCTGCATTTCTGAGCAGCTTTCTCTTTCAGAAATCTTTTGTTCCTGCCACAAGGCAAAAACAGGAAAAGAGATCTGTGTGAAAGAATGCTCTCCCTTTTCCTTTGTGCTGATTGTATATCTTAAGACGTGGCCTCTGAAGTTCCCGGAGCTGCCTGTCTTTTAATGTAAAGGGAGCCCTTAAGCCTGTTTAGAAGTTTGCAAAAAGCCTGTGGGTGTTGGGGGGAAAGATCCGGAGAGTAGTATCAGCGTCCCTTTAATGTACTCAAGTTCCACTATGCTCTCTCTCTCTCTCTCTCTCTCTCTCTCTCTCTCTCTCTCTCTCTCTCTCTCTCTCTCTCTCTCTCTCGTATAGAATTAAAAATTCTGCAGAATTGCATTTTGCACTTGTAATCTTAGTTATGCACTATGCAGTTTACTGTACACACATATTACTATGCAGTGTTGTCGCTATATAGTTTGTACTGGGAGGTTGAAGGGACTTTCTGGGGTAGTTTTGACTATGTAAATTTTGCCTTATTCTAGACTGCAAATCCAGTGTATAGCACAATCCTCTGTATAAGATATTTTAAAATTTCTACTTCTCCCCAATTAAAGGAGTGGGTATAACTGGGACTCATATTCACTCACCACCCCCCAAACCCGTAACAGGCGTAGGATTGGTAGTGTGCTTTGTGAGTAGCAAAAGGATGAGGCAGAAGGGACTTGTGATATTCAAACAGAAAGGGCAGTCGGGCCAGGAAATCTGAGGCAGGAGATGGTGGGTCAGGGTTCCACGGTCAGGCCGGGAGGGACTGAGAGTGGTTCCTGGGTGAGACTGTTTCTCTGGTCACACTAGCCAGGAGACCAGCCCCTGCTAGATGGATGCTGCTCCTTTCCCTAGAACCCCTTCACTTTGTAATAATGCTGTTCCACGTGAAGGGCACTGTGTGTGTATTTGTGTTGTGTACAGAGTAGGAGGGGAAAGCATCAGGGCAGGAAAGGAGAGGCAGGGAGGCCTGAGTATTGGGAGTCCAAGGTCTTAGGAGCAAGTTCTGCCTTTATGGTTCTGGGGCTGGGGCAGTATTAGATGGGGAACCTGAGATATGGGGGCCAAAGGGGTAGAAGGTTAAAATTGTGTGAACCAGCAGTCTATTTAATCAGACGTGGAAAGCGTTTGGATTTGGTAGTGAAGAAAGAGAAACAATCTATTCCAATACACCAATACAAACTTTTTAATAAGTGCAGTTGACATATATTTTCATAACCCCCTCCCTACTCTCCCTCCCCCCCCTGCTGTGGGATTTCCACCTGCCCCCTCACCCAGCTCCTTTAGGAGGCTGATAGGACTCTGAGTTGTATCCACCTGGGTTGGCATCCTCCCCTGGACGCTTAGTTAGCCCTTAGTTTGTGAGCTAGGTTTTGAGCCTCAGTTTCCTCATCTGCATAGAGGATAGGACATTTACTTGGCTGCTGCTTTGTGAGAGTGAAGGTAGCAAGACACCTGCAAGCACTTTTCCTCAGATTTTACAGATTGCCTGTAAAACACACTGCCCCCGCAAGAAAGCTGGAACACAAGCAATTCTTATGCATCGCCATTTCAGTCAAGACTCTTTCTTGCAGGTGATGGAAAAAAACAACAACAACAAAAAAAACCCTGATGTAACTAACTAGCTTGCACAAAAAGGAAATGTCTTGTTTCATGGAAACTAGGGAAGACTTCTGAGTGAAAGGAAGCCAAGGTTGTGACAACCACTGAGAAGGGAAGGGATGGGATGGGCGCACAGGACAGACAGTCCAATGATGTCAACGACATATTTTCAATCAAAATTTAAATAAGGTTTTTGAACTTGAACCTTATTTTACAATAATATTTATGATGAATAATTAATGCTAACTTTACATTTTAGATTTACTTAATGTCGTCTACATATATGCTAAAGATCAGCACATTTCACAATGCTTTTTTCCCCTGACTCTAGTTCTTGTTTGAACCCGTAAAACTACATTTTACTTTAAGCAGAAAAGAATAGGTCAGGCTTTCAATTCGGAAACCTGAGTCAAATCTGCAAAGACTCCTGGCGAGGAAAGCTGTAAGACCTACGTTCTTTCATAATGGGCCTACCCCTTCCCCTTCAGCTGACATTTTCTTGTGGAAAACATCTGGTTTAAATGAGCACTAATGGCAGCCTTGGTCATCAGAAACCAGAATGGGAAAATCATAAACAATGTATAGTAGGTAAAAGGGATGCCAAAAAGCAATGCGCAGAGAAAAGTCAGCAGCAAATTTATTTAATACATACATTTTGCCTTTTGGGTGCTTGTCTTTTAACTGCCTTATACCTCTTTTTCAGGAAAGACCAGGCTCCCAAAACACAGGGGTGGGCGATTGCTCCTCTCTGCCAAGCCCCTGAGGTGGCTTTACCAACATCTCTGAGCCACGCTCATCCTTGCCACCTCATCTGGAGTCAATGAAAACACGGGCGAGAGCTCTAGGGACCAGGATGCCTTGCTAGACTAAGGGTGAGGATTGTATTTATGCAGAACGATGGCTCACAAATTAGTAGGACTGTTTGACTAGCTCTCTTGGGAAGCAGGGTTAGAGATGTCCTGCTGCTGCACATGCCCAGCCATTGGGACCACCCCGCAGGAAATCAGAATGCCCCAAAAGTTCCTAGTTTTGACTTATTGGCTGGTATGGAACCAGACTCCTAACATAATCTTAGCAATAGAATTGATCAGAGTGGAAAAGGAGAGAAAGTTCTCTGAGCAGGGTTGGATGGTTAGGGGTTTGGGAGAAGAATTTGGATGAGCCAGTGAGAGATATTGTGGAGTATCCCTATAAACCTGTGGGGATGCCAGAGGTATGGGAAGTATCTCCTATGGAAGAGAGAAAAGGGAAAGTAGTTACAAGTTGTTGTTGGAACTTTGATGGAGCCTTGCGACAGTTATCAGGGGCAGGAGGTTGAGCAGGGATTAGTTCCATCAGAGAAGAGGACTGTTGGTGGTGGGGGCAGAATGTTGAATGAGATACCAAAAGACTTCAGGATCCAAGGAAAGTAGATGGCATGAAGTACGAGAGAGGGGTTAGCACTGCCTTTAACCTTTACCAGTTCTCGTCTGCCTTGTCTGGGTATTACCTATCTCAGATTGCAGGTATGTGTATGGTGACTGCATAGTTTAGTGGAAAAACATGGAGTATGAAGGCCTTTATCTCTTGGAAGGTTATCTCCACAGTTGCATATAATACTTAACTGCAGGGTCTGGTGTGAAATCAGTGGGATGATAATCTAGGCCAAGTGGATTAGATGGAACACTGGCCAGGTGGCCAGATGTCTTAGGATGAGTGGGATAGTCTCCGATTTCAGCTGCCTATCCTGTGTCCAGTTCACTTTACTAACAGGGCTTCCTATTACCCTGGTGTCTGGAGTGAGTAGACCCTTATGAGCCACAGACCTACAGCAAATTTTATCAATGGTAAAAATAGAATTCTTAAACTGGATTTGGAGGTAGGGCTATAATGGCAGGATTACTGTGTCTTTGGGGCAGGGATTTGGCCTCAATAAAGTTTGATTTCCTAAATTTTATCACTCATTTATGGCTAAGAATATCACAAATGACTGGTAGGTACTATAGTTTTCAGCAGTCATTTCCTTGGGACCTGCTATGTGTTGGGTACTATGCCCTGGCACAGAGGTGACTGAGACACGGTCCTTGCTTTTAAGGTGCTCCCAGACAAATGGGACAGTCTGGTATGAAAATAATTACACACGGTAAGGCAGTCACTGTGAGCCTATTGGTCTGAATCAAGTAGCACAGAGGAAGCAAACAAATCACTCTAGAAGATGAGTGAAGCACTCACAGAGGAGGGAGTGGGTTGGCTGGTGTTTGAGGGATGAATATCATGCTTAGCAAAATAAGCATTATAAACATGGCAATGCTGGAAATGCAGTTACTGAGATGCTGTGCTTCTAGGCAGAGTAGAGTGTGCATACTGGATTTATATACAGTAGATGGACGATCTTGTTCTGTCTGTTCTTTCTTTCTCTTCCTTGATCAGTGTTTGCACCATTGAAAATAGGCTCTAGATTAGGGGTGTCGAACTCAATCAGAGAAGGGGCCAAAATCTAAAATCCAGCCTAAATCGCGGGCCGAATGGTTTACTGAAGAGTCATAAACTGTCATTGTGATGGAAACGCAGCGGAGTGCAGTGATGACAGCGCGGTGCGGGCCACATTGCAAGGCCTGGCGGGACGGATTTGGCCCGCGGGCCTTGTGTTTGACACATGTGCTCTAGATGCTTCCTTCTCTGGACAGGAATGGCCTTCTGATCCAAGTGTAGTTATCAGAGGTGGTTAGAAATGAGTATAGGACAGGCTGTGGGGCCAAATTATGACCCCGCCACTTATGAACTGAGTGTCTCTGACAAGTTACATAGTTTCCTGGTGACTGTGATATCTCTATGAAACAGGATTGAGAATGGCGCCAACCTCTCCGAGCTGTTGCCTCAAGTGCATTAATACACGTGGAAACACTTGGTAAAGTGCTGTGAAATATGTAAATGTTATTATTTTATCAAAAACACCAGCAAGCCATTCATTTATGTAGTTCCATGTACTATGCAGAGCTGCTGAGACAGAGAGCCCATGTTCCAGGAGAACAGAATCAGAATTCTGAATTGGCTTCACAATAGGAAACCAAGCCTTGCATTCTCAGGGCACTTGCCCAAGGAGCAGACAAGCAAACGCGCAGACATGTGAGTGCCCCTTGGTGCATTGCCCCGTCCCATGCGTTGCCCCAGTGACCTGCATGCTCCTCACCAGGTGGAGGGCAGCTTGAAAAGAGGAAGAGTATGTGCTCTTGGGGTTTGCCCTTTAGACATCTTGCTCTTTTAGTTTGGAGCTCTGAATGTGAGTGATCCAGTTAATTCAGATTTCCAGAGAAGCCCTAATAATAGGACAATTGTAAGAACCACACAGACTAACAACATACCTCAATTTAGGCAACCGAGGGAAGGCAAATATATATGGCATTATATGGGGGGAAAAATCCCCTATGCAAACCTAGAAGCATAATTTAATGTCATAGCATTTAACAGCAGAAGAATGATGACATAGAGGACATGTTTACCTCTAGAAGATTCAAATGAAATATTAGTCTTCTGGACAAAGTCAGTAGAAAGAGATTAAGGAAGAACAATAATTTGTTTATGGAAAGCAAAAATGGGAGATTACATTAACATCAAAATTTTAGAAACTTAATTTACATTCAGTGATGTGTATAGCTTGATGAGTTTTAGCAAATGTGTCCACTTACTAACCACATTTTCTTTATCCTCAAAAGTTCCCTTATGTTCCCTGGCAATCAGCCTACCTCCCCAGCCTAGGCAAACACTGATCTGCTTTCTGATCCTATAGTTTTACTAAAGTTTAATTTATATTTTGCTGGTTAACAGAAATGAGGATAGTTGGACATCATCACAATTTAGGGTTCGAATCCTACCTCCTTCGAAAATGAAATTTCAAAATCTTCCCAGAGCCTTGGTTTTATTAAATGAGGATAACAACAACTTTTCTATTCACCCCAGAAGGTGCTATAAAAGAATCCAAAAAAGATAACGAATGAGAATTACTACTAGGTATTTAGGATTTGATGGATTCTTTAGCAAGTATTAATATTAATAAGAAGTATAGCACTTCTAGCTACGAGCCATCTTTAGAGGAATTTCCATGCCAGGGCAGCTGAGGTGCCTACATGGACCCCTGAGGGCGAGCACCCCCTGGTTACGGAGGAAGTTCTCTGTGAAAGAGTTGGCTCGTGTCTCTAGCTGACAACAGAGGGAATAACCTATTCAGCTGAAAGTCTGAGTTAACATCAGAACTTTTATGGAGCCTTGAGACAGTTATCAGGGGCAGGAGGTTTTATTATACATCACTTGAGGTGTGAATGTAACATAAAGATGTTCACAGTTTAAGATGTGTCTTAACATGTTGGAGTTTTAATTCCTAATGCTTTATCATAATAAACTAAATAATTTATTTCATGCTCAGTTCCCACTGCCCTGATTCTGAGGCCTGTCAGTTTTAAAGTTGCCACTTATTTTTGAGTGTCCACTGACTTATTTATTTACCCCTTTTGTTATTAAGGTGAAAATCACATCATCTAAAATTGACCATTTTGAAGTGTATAATTTGATGGCATTTAGTATATTCACACTTGTAAGGTTCCCATTTTACACAGATAAATAACTGAATTTTTCGGATGTTAAGTCATCAGACTTTCACGTTACGTGTATCAGCTGCTGTTATAAATTGCTACTCTTTCAAACAAGTGACCAAAATGCCATTTTTCTTGAAAATTGTTGGGTGGAAGGCAGAGTTTAACATATGTAGGATTGAGATCTAACATCCTTTGAGCAGCAGGAAGGGAATAGACAAGCCTGCTAGCCAGAGAAACCAGGCCACTGTTACCTTCCCTCTCACTGTAGAGACACCTGACAGATTCAGGTCTTGCTTGTTTTTCTTGGGTGAGCTGTTAGAGTGTGTGTGTGTGTGTGTGTGTGTGTGTGTGTGTGTGTGTACACAGGTCACGTGTAGACCGTGCCTTTTAAAAAAAGACAAATGATCACCAGCTGGTCACTCTCACTTCCTCCTGTGGACATTTTGTAGCTTCCCCATCAGGAAGTGAAACTGGTGGTGCGTTGGAAGAGATTGAAATTTGCTGAAGTGGATTTAGCCAAGTGGCTGTTTATGGATGACCTTTGCCTTCTTGGGGGTGGGAGCAGAAGGAGTTACAGAACCTTGGCAGAAAGGTCACATCTCATTACAATTAGCATCCTAAGCCATGGGCTTTGTGTGTTCTCTCACCTGAGTCTGGGATGAACCAAATTCCGAAGGCCTGGGTTTGAGCTCTCCCTCTAACATCTCTATCTATGTGAAGACAGTTTTGTGTTGCACTGTGGACTTTTGCTCTTTTATCTTCCCTCTGAGATTTTCAGATCCTCAAAGGCACCCTGCCTCTGTACTTTACACAACATTGCTTCTTCATCCTGTTTCTGCACTGCATTTGGTAGAGATATTATAGGCACGTGCTGATCAACAGAGAGGGACCCATCCCACCTTGAATGAACTGGAATTCTACTTGAAGGTGTTTTCAGCTAGAAATACTCTGTTTTGGTGTTATAGCAGCTAACATTCAGTGGGAGCAGTGTGATCAGGCACTTTCCCTGCCCAGGTGTCACCCTCTGGCCACCCCAAGAGAATGGACTGTGAGAACACGTCCCAAGCTCCAGTCTAGATAGACTCTAATGTGGGGTCTTCTGTGCTGTATTTTTGAGACTTTGCGTTTTGTTCTCTCATCTCTTAGCGGCCTGAAGGAGAGCTTTAGTGGATATGTCCCCCCTCTCTCCCTCCCTCTCTCCCTCTATCCATCTTCCCTCCCCACTCCTTTCACCAAGAGAGACTATATTCTCATGAATATTTTAAGTGGGTTTCACAGAACACAAAATCTGAACCTTCACAAAGGGGATTAAAATGCTGGACTTTTAATTCCTCAGAATTAGCACATTTTAAAATATAAATCAGATCATGCCATTCTCCTACTTGAAACCTACCAGCGGCCTCCACCACCCTTAAAACAAAACCCAGAGCCACTGTGCTGGTCTCCAAGACGCTGCCTGCCAACCTTGCCCACCTCCCGGAACCCTCTTCTCATTCAACTGGTCCAGCCTCTGGCCTTGGGTTCTTAGGGCGCCCAGCCTGTTTCTGCCTCAGGACCTTGCTACTTGTCTCTTCTGCCTGGGGCTCTGCCCTGAACTCTGTGCCACGTCAGAGTTGTCCTCAGATCTCAGCCCAAATGTCCTCTCTTAAGCCTTCTCTGGCCATTATTCCAGGAGCCCACACCCCGTATTTTCTTTTCTTATGTCACCTATCATATCAAAGATTGCCTGGCTCATCTGCCGGCTTCCTTGTCTGCTTCTGGACTCTGGTAATGGTGTGCACTCATGCCCAGGGCAGGCAGTCCTGGCTCTGCCACAGTTCTAGATCTTAGCAATGCCTGCCCCTCCCTTCCCCACCCCCCAACCTAGTTCGAGCTCGGTAATCACGTGACACGGACTCAGGGAAGGCTGTAATCTGAAGTTATTTACCTCTCTCTCGGCTGGCTTTTCCTTCTCTCTCTCTCTGTGTCTCTGTCCTGTATTTTGCAGGAACTGCATCCTGAAAAGCGGTGTGATGTGATGTTGGAGCATGGGCCCTGGATCAGGGCTCTGGTTCACCTGTCACTTAATCTGAAGCTTTGGTCACACACACAGCTGCCAACTGGAAACAGCTACTGTAGAGCCACTCTTTCTCCATTGGCCAGCAAGTCATGTGTGAACTTACTAACATTAACTCTGGAGGTAGCTTTTCACCCTTACCTTCCATTATCAGACTGCTTCCTCAGTTCCCTTACTGTCAGATGCCCTGTGATCTAGGCCAGTGGTCGGCAAACTCATTAGTCAACAGAGCCAAATATCAACGGTACAAGGATTGAAATTTCTTTTGAGAACCAATTTTTTTAAACTTAAACTTCTTCTAACGCCACTTCTTCAAAATAGACTCACCCAGGCCATGGTATTTTGTGGAAGAGCCACACTCAAGGGGCCAAAGAGCTGCATGTGGCTCACGAGCCGCAATTTGCGAACCACGGATCTAGCCCAATACAGGAGCGGCCCTAAGGATATATATTGCTCTCTCCTCAGATGTGGCCAAAGAAATGTGCTGTGGACTGGAAGGAGATGATGGTGAACTGGGAGCCACTCATAGAGGAGACCAAGGAACAACATTTAGGGCTTAGCTTCAGCTCTTCATTACTAGAAAGTTGGGACTTAAAGGATGCGTTCTCTGGATTTTCCTAATAAAGGAATTGTTTTTTATTTGGATTAAGAAATCATGTCTGTGGCTTCCCACAGTCATAGCTGAACTCGCAGATGACCTTGCAGTGTAATGAGCTCCGACAGCAGGATGGCCCGGGCTTCGTGCATCATGGACAATGACGTGCAGCTCGCCTTGCTGGTTTTGCTGGCAATGTCACGTTGGGGTCGCAGGAGGTCAGCCAATCTGACAGTGATGCAGAGCACTGTGATGGGAATGGCTCTATAATGCTAACATCTGTAGGCAGCGCTTCATGAAGATGTCACCCAGATCTCCTGGGAAGGCCGCTTTCTTTGGAAGCTAAGTCTTGATTGGAAAAGCAGTTAGCCCTTTTTTCTGCTTTGCCTACTCATAGCCTCCCTTTCGTATCATTTCCACGTGTAATGGGGGACGGGCTGTATGTATATACTTCTGGTCGCCTTGCAGTATACATTTTTGGCATATAGATGGCAACACCAAGACCCGTGGCTTTTTTACTTTTCTTCTTTTTTGGTATTTCTACATGAGATAAGATGTGAAAGAGTGAGAAGATTTCTGGTGAGGTGACATAGAACTTATTGATATCGCCATGCCCGCTTCCCTCAGCTCCCTGAGCCTATTTCCTCCTTTCATATTTCTCCATTTCTATGACGCCTTTCTTTCCACTCAGATTAAAATTGCAACCTGTTCCCATATCTTTATATTATACCAGCAATTTTCATCCGGTGTGCTCAAGAATGTTTAAAACATGCAATACCCGACCTTTTATTAGATTGTCAAATTTAAAAAAAAAAAAGTGACAACAGTCAGCACAACAAACTTTGGTTGACACATTTCTCCACGTCCTTCTGATGTGTTTTTTTAATTTTAATTCTATTTTTCATTCAAGTAAAACATGTATATTGTTTTCAAATCTAATAATCATATGTACTTAAACTGAAAGCCAGGGTTCCCCTGCCCCAAGTCTCCTTCTCCCTTTGATTTTTACTCTCAAGAAGCAGCCTCTTTTAAATCACTGAGATGCCGGTTCTGGCTAGATACTTCCATATTTCCAAATCCCATGCTTGACTTACTATTTCTTTTCTTTTTTTCTTTTTTTTTTTTCTATTGGAAATGACATCTGTAGAAGATGGCCGTTGCGCAGTTCCACTACTTTCTCTTTCAGTTTCACTCTTCACCTTCTTTCCACTATGGTCATATCTTGATATTTAGTTAAAACGATATTTAGCAGTTATTTTATTGTGCCAGTGTAAGTACTCATGGTGACCTACTAAATGCAGCATGATTATTACCTTCCTCCCTTGGCCCCTCCCTCTCTCGCCTTCTTTCTTGTTTGTATTTTTAAATTTCTTTCTAAAACATATATTTCTGCACCTATTTTCCACCTTTAAATTGATAAGGGCAGCTCTGGCAAGGTGGCTCAGTTGGTTGGAGCATCAGCTCATACACCGAAAGGTTGAGGGTTCAATTCCTGGTCAGGGTACATATCTATGTTGCCAGTTTGATCCCCTGTCAGGGCATGAATGGGAAGCAACTTATTGATGTTTCTCCCTCACATTGATGTTTCTCTCTCTAAAATCAATGAATGTTCTCAGGTGGGGATTAAATAATTTGATAAGGGCATCTGAAATCATAACTGTCATGTCTTCGCCATACCTAGCAAAATTAACGATTCATTAATATCATTTAATACACAGCCCACATTCACATTTTCCTGATTGGCTCAAAGATGTCCTTTTACAGTTGGTTAGTTTGAATAAGGATGTAAATAAGGGAAACCAATTGCATTTGGTTGTTATATTTCCTAAATTTCTCTTATTCTTTAATAGTCAACCTCTCCTTTATTTGTTACATTGATTTGTTGGAGAGATTGGATGTAGAATACTGCCCGTTCTTGATTAGGCTAATAGCTTCCTTGTGATGTTGTTTAACTTGTTCTTCTTTATCCGATGAACTAGTGGTTATTTGATTAGATTTATTTTTAGGCAAAAATGAACTTCCTATTTTATCATGCCATGAGGCAGTACTATCTGGGTAATCACCTTTAATGGTATTAGTTTGATCAGTGGATTAAGAAGATGGTAACCAGATCAGTCCATTGCCAAACTCCCACCTAATGATGATCTTTACCTAGATCCATAATTTTATGGGACTGGAATCTGTCCTTTACTTGTGTGGTTCTGTTCTAAGCCAATAAAGTGCTGATTATCTAGTTTAACTCCAGAAGGTCACCTTATTTTCCTTACTTTCAAGTCTTGGTTGGGGTCAGGGGACTTTTCTGTGACCCGCATGTACTACCAAATTACTGGCTGAATTTATATGAAAGTAAGACACTTATCCTATATAATAAAAGCCTAATATGCTAAGTGTCCCATTGACCGTTCAACCAATCAAAGTGTAATATGTTAATGATATGCTAAGGCAGCTCAACCACTCACTATGATGTCAACTGACCACCAGGGGCAGACAGTCAACCAGTTGCTATGACATGCACTGACCACCAAGGGGCAGATGCTTCAACAAGTAGGTTAGCTTGCTGTTAGGGTCTGGCCAATTGGGGCTGAGTGAGGTGGGCTGGTCACACCCTGGGGCCCTCCTGCAGTCCCTTCCTGGCTGACCAACCTCCCACGTCTCTCCCCAGCCCCAATTGCACACAGGTGGGGTCCCTCAGGTTGGCCTGAGCCCTCTTGCAATCCAGAACCCCTTGGTTGAGGGACCCCACTAGTGCATGAATTCATGCACTGGGCCTCTAGTATATTATATTGATTAACATTTTTATTTGGACATGTAGTTAGCTTTGCTGTTGGCTTTGAAAACATAAATAGAAAAATGGAAAGATTGTCAGACATGTTGAAAAGTAACTGGCAGGGGGGAAAAGGATGTTTGTGAAGTAGTGGAACAAATCAGGGGACTGTGCTTTGGCTTGTAATACCTCCCTTCTGCAGGGTGGAAAGACTCTGAGGTCTAGTGGGTTCTTTGTGCCTGTGAGGGAGGTAGAGGGAAGCTTCCAGAAGAGACACTGATGACACAGCTTTTGAGGACTTTTGGTTGTTTTGTTTTAGTTTTTACTCCCCTAGTTTGCTGAGAAGTCTTTCATAAAGATTTTTTCCTAAACCCTGTTGCATATGATGTAGGCCTTTTCCTTCTCTCTGTAATGGGCTTGGGGACTCTTTGATGTGTTTTAGCAGAATTTAGCTTCTAAATAGAATTTGAAACTTAGCTATATAATTTGAAATACACACACACACACACACACACACACACACACTGGCATTCTCAACTGATTTTTTTTTTTTTTTTTTAACTTCAAGAACCTGCCCTGTTGGAACCAATTTCAGAACTTCAGAGGCAGGACAGACCCATAGGCCATAAACATGCATCTCCTTCCCAAAAGGCATGAGAAACTGCATGAGGAGGGAGTCCTCTCTGTGTCTCCAACCTTATCAAAGTCATCCCTTTAGAGGCAGATGAGTTCCTGGTATAAATGCCTATCTGTTATCTTGGAAAGATAAAGATTGGTTACCTTTTTAGTAACTTCCATCATTCCAGAGTTTCAAGTCCTCCTCTGAAATACTCTGCAGATCCAAGTTTTTATAATATTGAGGCCTCTTCTGCCATTTGAAATGACTTTCCATGTGCCTCTCAATGACCAAATTGTGCCCTTCTTTCAAGGCTCAGATCAGATGACACTTTCCCTCAGCCTCCCAGTGACATGCCATCACTTCCCATCCTCTAGACGCCCCAAGTCTCTCTCTATCTTGTGACAAGAGTAATTTGTCCTTTCCATTATGGTTCGGTCACATACTCATGTTACTTCTTTTTATCAGAAAAATATCAGTCTTTGCTTTGTATTGATCATAATTTATATTTAACAAATATCTTATCATTTTACATTTTAACAATTTAATTACTTGGGCAACTTTATTTTATCCGATGTTCCGCTCATATTTCAGCTATGCTTCAGATATCTATAGGGGGAATCTGTCGGTCAGAGGGAGAGCCAGATTATCTGTTTCAGAAGAGGAAAGATAGCATATAGAGAGGAATTAACATGGATTTGGGAGTCAGGAGACCACTATCAAGACTCACTTCAGCTCTTCAGAGTCAAGTAATGGGTGTGTCGCTAGGAATCCCTTCTGGTAACATGAAGACCTATGCAGGAGTTCCCTAAGATGTACCTAAGGTTTAGTACATGGAAAGAGGGGAGAGGAGAAAAGATTATGTAGATGTAAGAGCAGTCATAGGTGGTACAGAGATGGAGTCTTGGGCTCTCAAAGTCCTTCCGGTTAGTGCTGGCCGGGGACAGGTGGTCTCCCAGGGGTTGCACTCTAATTGTGCTGGGAAGGATGAGTGCACAAAGCCCAGGGAATCCTCGGGGCAGAGAGAAGATAGTGGGGCTTAGGGGAGGGAGCCTAAATATGCACTTTACTCTTTAACCTCCTCGCTGTCTTGCCCTGAACCTACCTAGCCCCAGCTATGCTTTCTCTCACTTCTTTTCTCTTGGGATCTTCTTGGCTAAACCATACCAGCACTTCCACTGAACCTCACATTAGGAAGGGAGGGCCACCTCAGAGAGCCACAGAGGTTCTAGCACTATCTGCAGAGAACAGAAGTGGATCCAAGTTCCCCATGCACTGCTCTTCCATGTGACCCTCATCAAATAGCATTGACTGAAAGTTCCATTAAGACCCAGTACCAGGCGCTTTCACTTTAACAGGGTCCTAAGGGAAGGTCGGGTTGAGGTAAAGGGCGGAGGGAGCCAAGTCATGTTTGTTTATTTCATAATAAACAATAGTGGTACCTCATCTCCTTACCCTGGTCCTGAGCCTGCTGAGTCACTGTCCGGCCCCTTGGCCCCAGGATCTCTGGCTGTGTTTATGGAATTCAGCAAAACCCACAAGAAACCAGCACCAATAAATGGCAGAGCATTTTGAGGGATTTTTGTTTGCGTTCCTGTGCTTGCTCTCCTGGCAAGATAGGGAACCTTTAATAAGACTTTTCCTAAATGATGCTGCATGTGCAATGCAGATTTTTACCCCCTCTGTTCGCCTACTAAAGGACCATTTCATGAGGCCTCTTTTCGTTTTTTTCTTCTTCTTTTCTGCTTCTCAGTACATTCCACAGAGAGCTTATTCCTCTGCTGGTTACTGATTGATGGTTCTACTCTGTGTGCCCTTTAATTTTGCAATAAACCAACAAGAAGTTGAGACCACAAACTTAAAGAGAATTGACTTATTTATTTGACTGGATTCACTGGAGCGACAGGCAGACTTAGTCATTTCAGTGTGGTCCTGGGGAGGGCAGGACGAGTCCGTGGGAAGGAACGCTGGGCCGTAAGTTAGGAGACAGGAGAGAGCTCACTTGTCCTCCCATTCCAGGGCAGCGGGGCATCTGTTCTCAGCCTCTCAGCGGCGGCCCTTTTCCAGGCCCAGAGGAAGCAGGAAGTCTTCCACAAGACTTGCTACAGATCCAGGATTCTGAATTCCTTGGGACTTTATTTGTTGGAAGTGGATAGCCATTGCCTGTGGGTCCTGAGCCCCTTTTTTCAAAGGGACCATAAAGGACTGCTGGGGCCTGCCTAGGCTGGGTGACTTCAAAGACCAAGAACAAACCTCTGCCTCCATTACCACCTCCATCCCAGCTGTGGTCTCACCACAAGGCCAGGGGCTCCATCAGATGTCAGAGGCACTAACACACTTCATGGATCGACTTTCAAATACACTAAGAGTCAATGAACTCTTTTCTTATGTAGCATCACCATTGTACCGGAGTGACCAATCTGAAAATAACACAGACATCCTTTGAAGTAGAAAAATCAGAACAAACTTCTTGAATGGTTCAAGTGGATGCTACATCAACTAAGGATAGCCCCTGTTTGAAAGCATAAATGCTATTATCATTTCTGTGTCAGTCTTGCTCCATGCCCAGGGCCACTCCCTACCAGTTGAAATGAAGCTGGAAGGACAAACTCATGCACGGAATGTGTCCCAGCTACACATTCCCAGTCCAGAGCCCAGTGTTGGTTGTGGCTCTGCCACGTTTAACCGGCGAACTGCCTGTTCTTACTCTGCTCTCATGTGGTGACCTTTCTTCTGAAACTCTTGTCATCACATTTTAGCAGAAGTGAAAATATTAGTAGAGTGGTTCGTGGCGAAGACAGAAATAGAACCCAGGAGTTTGCACCCTTTCTCTTGCCATACCTGCTGGAGCGTGCTTCCGTCCCGGCCTGCAGACAGTTTCCACCTCTGCCCAGCAGCCTGCCGAGAGTTCACCAGCTGCCTCTTGCTGCTGAAACGCTGGTCCTTAAAACATTCTGTTCAGGCTTCCTTGACATGAGACATTGCATTAAACAACATGAGACGTGGTCAGTCTGAAATCAGCAAATGCCCTGTTCTAAAGAAATGAATCATCAGATGCCCAGGAGGCAATGAGTGTTTGTGCCAAGAATCTGTTACATGGTAGAGCCAGCGAAGGCCAAAGAGCCAGACAGGCTGGGTGTGAATCGGACCCTCCCACATGCTATCTATTTGGTTTCAAAAAAAATTGCTCAACTTCTCTGAACTTTAGTTTCCTCATCTTCAAAACTAGGATAATGGTGTTTACCTCAATGAGGTGTGAAGATGAAACGAGCTAATGTATGTTCATCACTTGATACAGGGTCTGATACATGAATTTCCTCCCAGTTCCCTTCTCTCCTTTAGAGTGGGGACAGGGATCTGGAAGTACACAAACTCTCATAACATGTACACCGGAGGGAGAGAGAAGAATAACATACATGATATAATGAGAGAAAACTCGTATGAAATTACTTGGTGTTGATTCTCAAGTGGGAGTATTAAGAACTAAGGTCAGTTGGGCCTAGTGTAGTTAGGAAAGATTTCATGGAAGAGGTGGTATTTGAACTGCCCCCAGGAAGATGGATAAAGCAGGACATTTCTGAGTGGCACACTTGGGCTGGGGCTGAGGGCCAGAGAGAGCTATAAGAAATACAGATAGAATGACAATGTCACAGCCTCAGTTTTCCCACTGAAGAGAATAATAATTAACAAGCTCATATTTGTTAGGTACCTGCTAGGTATTAGGCACTGTCATAAGTGCTTTATATGCCAATCATTTATCCTTACCACAGGTTCAATTGTTTTCTTAATTATGCAGTTGAAGAAAGTGAGGCACAGAGAGATGGAGTAATTTACCTGAAATTATTCAGGTAGTAGGTGGTGGAGCTGAGATGGAAACTCAGGCGGTCTGACTCCAGAGCCCATGCTCCTAACACGCAACGGCTGCTTCATTAGTTCCCAGCTTCCCTCACGAGGTCGTGAGGGGCAACTAAGACCACTTGTGAGCATGCTCTGAAATGAAAGCACCATAGCACTCTGGGTACTTATATGGGGCGGGGTTAGCTGCGCATGTGCCTCACCATCCCCTCTAGCAGCTCAGAGGCCTGCTACGAGCTTCGCTTTCCTTTAGGGCAGCACTCCAGGGGGCTATTCCCAAGCACCAGAGTGAGCGTTTGCCATCTGGTATTAGGGCTTGTGCCTTGCATGTGAGCTGTCCTCGGCTAGGACATGGTTTTATGGGCCTGTAGCATGTGATTGGGAGTTGGCTTGTCAGTGACCATGATGGGATATCTCCACTCCAGGGGCACCGCCCTGGAAGGAAGCTGCCCCTACTCACCATGTAAATATTTAGTCATTTTAATGTATTTGTTCTGGACCTATTCTTGCGTCTCTCCTGTGTTGACTCTGTTTAATTGTAGGTTATTATTGTTTGTCTGTTATTGTTTATTTGTCATTTATTTTAAGTATGGACATAGTATTGATTCTACTCCCACACCCACCTCCCCCCAACTCCTTTAAAAAAAAAAAAAACATCTGACACAATATCCTTCCTTGAGGGTATCAAATATATAGTTTTTGTTCAAAAAGCATTTTTGATGAGGCTGCTGTCTTGGGAATTAGTTCCTAGGCAGACAGTTAACCTCTTTTTGGACAGATAGCAAGTCACCTTTGCTCCCGTTTGATGCCAAACTGGCTGGCTGCACACCTCCGTTTCAGAGTCTGGAGGTCCTTGGTGGCATAGAGGTACAAGGCACAGACCAGTGTTGCCATCTTCCTGTGGAGGTTTCCCGCCAGGAAGTGAGAAGCTGCCTGGGCTTCAGCTTCTCCCTACTGTCAGCCGTGGTCTGGGCCGCTGGGCTGGGGCTGGAGAACAGCGATGCACTGTCTTATCAGGCTGGACTCCCCCAAGAGCAGTATTCACACAACCCTTAAACCCCCGGGGAGCAAGTGACTCAACAGAACTATTTTTCTTGGTTTCAAATGAGTCTGAGGAGGGGAAATCAGTTAATACCATAGCAGCAGCCGTCTGTGATGGACTGATCACAAAGCTGTGTCTTTCTAAGCCTCCTCACAAATCAAAAGGAGGGGAATCCCCAGGGCCCAGGCGCGCACATGAATAGAAAGCACCATCCAATGACAAAAACACCTAAAAAGGTCAGCAGAAACTCAGGGGGCTGCTGGAAATTCACCTCGCCTGCCTGTCTGTGCGGCTCAGTGGGCAGCCGGGGAGCGTGGGCTGAGACAAACAAACCACGCAAAAGCCCACTGGGCCACCGGAAACGTGCAGGGCAGGGGCAGAGAGGGTTCTTCTACGTCCCTGAGCTCCGGGGGCATCCGACAGCTGGCCTTGTTCCTGTCCAAGTCCCGGCTGCCAGAGACCTCTGGGGTCCATGCGGACCGAGCAAGGACACGCGGTTGCTGAAGCCATTGAAACTGCTGTGAGCAGCTCCCCAGGGTGCGTGCCGTTTCCTGCACTGACAGGATGCCCCGAGGCTGGCTGAAGGTGGAAACAGCACCCCAGCCTGCTGTCTGTGGCCTCCTTACCACTGCCGTTCCACCTGGGCCACGGAACTGACACGTGCTGACCTCACCCCCAGGGCGTGGAGCAGCTCTGCACGCCCACGCCCGGCGCGGTAGCTGCTGGCCCGGGGTTTCCACTCCGTCCCCTGCGGGTGCACCCGGGGAAGTAGTAGGCCTCAGAGAAAGCCGCTCTGCCGGCCCCCAGCTTTCTCTCCTGCTCATTTTGGCCACGTGGCAGGTGCAGTCCTACCTCAGTGCGTTTCCTCTGAACTCAGTGGCCTAGCCCATGGCGAACAGGAGGCGGAAGAGGTGGTATTCTCCATCCCTCTGTGACTGAGTGTGCTTGTGCAAAGCTGTGGGGATTCTCTTCCTCCATCTGTGTTGCCTTGGGCTGGGTCAGTGTCTTCTTTAGGGACTTGTTTGGAGCAGAGTGTTTCTCTAGCTGTGCCTGTGAACTTCACAGTGAAACTTACCAAAGGGATTTTTCTCCTTCAGGTCCATAGGAAGAGGTGTGAATTTTATGAAGATTTCTTCCTCATTCTTTTTCTCTCCCCCTCGATCCTGCCCCTCTCTAACTGTGCCCCTGCCAATTAGTTCTGTGTAGGATTTCTTGAGGTTGGAGATGATTAGAATCAAAGATAATGGATAAGTACACCACCAATACCAATTGAAATGTGCAACTTTTTTTGGTGTTTTTTTTTTTTCATAGCAGCATGCCACCTTATAGCCATAACACATTCACTTTCTTCACATTTTCTGTGGACTTCACACTTTTAGGTACAGAGAGTTTAGGGGCCTTTCCCAGCATTGCACAGCAGGTGAGTGACAGAGCCAGAAATAAAAGGCAGCTGCCCAACTCCCATGGCAGTGTCTTCTTCCAGCCAAAATGAAGTTTGATCCCTTGACCACAAATATTTCAAAAGGAAAATCCCCCACAGCCCTTCAGACTTTCCCAGAAAACAATCGTCACGCCGACCTTCACGATGGAAATAGCAGGCTGCAATCCTAGAACCTTATCAGGTCCTTATTCTCAAGCTGACAGTTGATATTCTCTGGGCTGAAGCTAATGAAGACTTATTTTCCCCACAATGAAATGATTTCTAATTTTCCAGAGCTTGGCAAAACTAAGCCCGTGAATAGCAAAACCAGATTTCTGATGCTCGAATTCCAAAATATTTGGTCTGATTTCTCACAACCAATATCGGAGATCAATTTTCAAAGCTACGAGTAACGGGAAGGGAGTTGTCAGGGGAATTGCAGGGGTGACTCTCTAGATCCACTTTTGGGGAGGACATATCCTTGTTCCCTTCCACTCTTCTTGTCCTTTTCCCTCTGCCTCGCACCCTTCCTGACCCTGTACCCCCCCCCCCCCTTCCCTCTTTCTCCAGCTCCTACAGCAGCAGATGGGTAGGGGAAGACACCGTCATGGTTGGAAAGCAGGAGGAGAGTTTGGTGAAAATCACTCCAGGGCCTTCCTCTCAGGCCTTGGTGGTGAAAAGGACTCAATGAACCACAACAGTTTCCCACAGGAAAATTCCAGCCTCTGTCTCCTTACAAGCAAGAGATTGAGCAACCCTAATGGAGCAGGATTAACATTCAAGATTTCTGCCTTATCCAAGGCCTCAGCTTGGATAGAAAGACTAGGTCACGGTCATAGCTGTGGATCAGAATAATTTTAGATACCCGAGGTCACATTGTTAAAAAGTGCACTTTAAGCCTTGATAGACCCTTTTTAATGCAGAAAAGAGAGAAAATGAACGGTGCCTCCAGAGGCTGTGAACTGCTGAGCCCTGTCACTCAGGTGGCTGTTTGTGGGCAGTCAGCCCCGCAGGTCCCTGTCTGTCCTTCAGGGGCTGCCTCTGGCTGCCCAGGTTGTGCAGCGGGCGGCCTGTACACTTGGGGGCTGTATCAGGACAATCACTGCAGCCAGCCCTACCTGCCCAGTCAAACCGATTTTGAAACTTCTCTGATTCTCTGTGTTAGGTTGTGGCAGATTTCTGGCAAGGAGTGGGTGGGAGGAAGCGGGTATTTTTAGGGGCTGAAAAATGTCCCTGAGGTGCCTAAAGTTTCCTTGTGATTCCTCTAGCCTAGCCTAGCCCTAAAACTGGGTTGCACACAGACAGGAGTTCCATGAAAAGTTTTCGTTTTCAAGCCTTTGGTGGGCTTTGAGAGTGACATGCCACAAGCATCTTAGGGCACTGAAAATCCACCAAAAAGATGAGCAGCATTCAACTAGGATTGCCTCCAATGCTGGGCACTTCTGAAGATGCTGAAGCTCTTTCCCGGTTTGACTTACGGGCATTTATGAGTGTCAGAGTCCAGGACTCTTGTCCCAAGATTTGGCTTGTTACTGTGTAGCATTTTGATGATTTTTTTTCGTGTATTCCTGGATCTTCTTTTCTAGCCATGGACATTGAGGCCTGGAGAGCTCACCTGTCCCTAGGTCTGGGCTGGGAGTTCTTCCCTCTCACTGCCCAGTGCTTCCTGGGAGGGAGAGTGGGCAGGGAGGCCTGCATATCCCTATTCTGAGTGATTTTTTAACTATTGATCTCAGACAGGTGATTATAGTTCATGCTATGGAAGGTGTGGATTACACAGAAAGCGGAATGAGGACACGTTTGTGGGTCCTTAAAAAACCTTTGACAATATTGAGTTGTGTTGCTTACCATAAATATCTCTTCTGTGGAGCAAACAGGGCCAGGTAGCCCATTCCAGCCTATTCTGTCCCTGGCTGAGCACAATCTCCCTCTTCTCTGCCACCTCCCAAAAGTCAAATAAAAGGAGCTTCCTTCCTTAGAGGCTCCCATTGTCCCAGGGCTGTCCCATTTTCTCTCCTGTCCACAGAGGGTTGAATATACCAGATAGCTATTCATGGAGGTCCCAGCAAAGATACTCCCACATACTTCAGTGTAGGGTGGATCAGACTAGACACATACATGGCCCAATAAGGCAGGATGTATTCTGGACCAGGAGCAGGAGGTGTGAGTAGGTTGTGGATATAGCCTAGATATAGTCTGGTCATAGCATGGCTGAGGAAAGATGGGTCCCCATCAGACACAGAGACTAGTGGAGAGGCAAGCTCCATCAGTTAGTAGACTGTAGCTCACCAGCCCATGACCCTCGGGGCTGATGGTTCTGCTGACCAGCACACTCTGCTCCTACCCTCTTCTCTCCATGTACTTGCTCTCGTAAGCTATCTTTTTGATAGTTAGCAGAAATGAGTCACATATTTTTGTCTGCTTGTGTGTTGGCTGGTTTTTCATCCCTACTCCTTCTGACCAAAATGGCATTCATTCCCACCACCCACCTGCCTTACGAAGTCATTTGCTCTTTTACTGGTTCTTGTCTCTTCATTTCTTTTCTCTAGCTGATGATACATATATTGGGTATTTATGAATCTGTACTCTGAAATTTCTTCCTTAGAGAGCTTCATGGTTCTGAACTGAATATAGATGTTATACTGCTCTATACAGAAGGGTGGAGTAGGATGCATTTAGAGGACCTAGGAAACGGAAGACTTGGAGCCCAGGGGCATGGTCTTTGAAAGGAGAAGTCTCCCCTCATCCCCTGTTTGCCTTTGGAGGGGAATTCTGAAAATGAGACTCAAGGGCCGTGTGGCATGATACAAGGGGCTATTTCCTATTCAAATGTACCTGCAGCATCCTACAACCGAGAGAGCAGTGCAAGGAGGCCCTGGAGTGAGTGGTCCCTCCACATAGAAAGCTGAGTGGAGACAATTGTTACTCTACTTAACCAGGCTTCCTACTGTCCCCAGAAGGTGGATGTACTCTTCTTCCCGAAGAGTAAACTAGGTAATCATAACTATTTAAAAGAATATTTCTTCCCCTTGGTTCAGGAGTCCGAGAGTACACTCTAGCCTTTTCGTTTGTAGTAGGTGATAGTATGTGTGAGGTGGGGATGGAGGAGGGTGTTGTATGTTTTAAATAAGCCATACTTTTAGAGAAATGGCAGGTGCAATTTCAATTAAATTTTTGTTGCTTTTAGAATATATCAGTAGCAACTATTTGTTCTTTGTCAGCAGTGGGCTGTATGCTGTACAAAAAGGTGGTCAGGCAAGGTACAAATTGGCAAAGAATAATTAAAGACACGATGGGACTGACATTTAGTATTTTCCATTGGCCAGGCATCATGCAAAGGACATTACCCAGTTTAATCCTAGAAACCCAGTGAGTTAAGTATGATCACACCCAGAGAGGTTATGAACTTGCCCAATGACACACAGCTAGTAATTGGTAGAACCCCGGATCTGAACTCAGGTCTGTCTGACTACAAAGCCCTCACCCTAATCACTGGTACCAAGCGAGAGAGGTTCCAGTATTTCCAAGGCCGTCAAAGCAGCAGGAAAGCTCCTTAAAATGTCAGTCAGAACTTGTTGCCAGAAACCAGATAATGTTAAGACGGTTGATAATTTGCAATAGTGTTTTATAAGTTATTTTAAGGCTGTAGTTTTCAAGTGTCCTGGTTGTCTTAGAGGCCAGCACATCTATAGTCTTCTGCCCAAGTTGTGATTATTTGCCCATTGATACTATTTGGAAATGTTTCCATTCCATCATTTTGCTGTACTTAGATTTAGAAAAACACAATTCAGGAAGATCGTATGATTAGCAACTCCCCGAGTTTGGTTGCTTCGTACCTTCAGTGATTTGGATTTCGGAATAATAATGAAAAGGGAGAGGATTTTTAGCAAAACCACTTAGCAGCTTGTTCTCTTGCTGCTGGGCAACAAAAATGTTTCCTTTTCCATCCACTCTCCCATTGGGAGTGGAACTGAAAGTGGTTATCTTTTGAGGTACATCTGTAGAGTAGTTTGGTTTTAGGCTGTGAAGGGTATCATTTTAATAGTTATGTGCTATAAAGCCATATCAGTACAAGTTTCCTCTCTAGGACCAATGAAATAATAAAGGTGAGAAACAGTGGTCTGAATATTTAGCAGGTGCCTTATCTTTTAACATACAAGTTTCACATCTTTATTTTTTTCATCTTGTATATTATGACATGCTTAGCAAGGTAGGTATTCAATAAATTTTTATCTTATTACAGTTAGTCTATCATTAGAGCTCTATTTATTATCACCAATCCATCTTTTAGAAGAACCCCTTTTAAAAAAGAACTTACCATATTTAGATCTCTCAGAAATTCCTCATTGTTCTGTTTACTAGGACAGACAGATTTTAGTGGTAGATAAAGTACATAGTATTTTCAGATCCTATTGGTCTTGCTTAATGATTACTATCTTTTTCTTACTGAGAATTTTACATAAATTATTTTAATTACATAAAACTTAGAACCAATATTAGTAGAAATGATCAAGTACTAAAGTATATCCTGATGTAGAAAATCATGATGTAGTGTTTTAAGCAATATATTATACTAAGTCACTCATCTATACAGCATCATTCTGAAGGAAATAATAGTGGCTTCTACTTATTGAATATTTACTCTGTGACAGACACTGCATTAAGTACCTTACATGGATTATCTAATTTAATTCTCAAAACAATTCTATAAGATGTTATTTTACTTATGAACAAACAGAGCTCCAAGGTTTAAGTACCTTTTCTAAGGTTCACAGGATCAGAGTCAGCATTTGAACCCAATTTTATTGAACTCCAAAGCTCATATCCTTTATTATAAAGAGAGAAATGATTACAATCCCTAATTCATGCTCCCGAATATGATTATTTGTTTCTTATAAGAGCTGACTGTTATTTGACCATTTCCAGCCATGTTAATTGAAGACATATCATATGTGGTTCTTACAGGTCCAAATGAAAAGTAGCAATATAAAAGAGTCTGAGCGGTAGGGTTAGCACATTCTCAGTGGGATGCTACAAGAGCTGAGCTGAACTGTAAAGTAGTGGAGACCATGAGCCTCGCTGATACACAAAGACCTTGGGGAGCTTGTCTTTGCTAATAGAGGCCTTCATTTTGTCACTTGACCTTACCATCATGCTCCTGCCTCAGCCCTCAATTAAGCTGCCATTGGCATAGGATTTATAATGTGTCACTGGCCATTCAAGAGACAGCAGCAGAGGTGTGGCTGAAAAGCTGAACAATAAAGAATGGAATTGATTTTCATTACTGTTCAAATCAGGAAGATAACAAAACCATAACTGACTCCGGGACAGAACAAGACAGCCCAGCTAGGTGCAAATTTCAGGTATAAATGCCTAGTAACCTTTTCAGAAGGTACATTTTCTCTGGCAGACCAAGATGCTCATGGTTTATTTCTGCCCAAACCTTGGGAAATGATCAGTATTGGTGATGCCGAGCTTTTCTAGGAGAGAATCTGCATCTCATTTTTCCTGTCGGTTTCTAAACAATAGAATAAATTTTATAAGTGAGAATTTTTAAGGAAAATAACAGGGTTTTTGTTTGTTTTGTTTTTTAACTGAACCAAATATAAAAATATAGCATGGCCACGGACCACATAAATGAGGTCTTAGAGTCTTTTTTAGAGTCTTTTTTTCTGGGAAGTTTTAGTGTTATAAATTTTATTTTGCACGGGTAAGATAACATTAGTTTGTGTTTTAAGTAAATAGTGAGACTGGAATTCTTTTATTAGAATATAATTAATTCAAAAGAAGAGTGTTCTTCCTTTAGGGTTGAATCCTTAAATTTGGAAATACAACTCTGACTTTTAATTTAACAAGGCAAGAAGCCACAGATACCCTAATTTTAAATTATTACTTTTATTCAGCACTAGTAACTAGGGTTGTGGATATAATCTTAAGAATGAAAGTTTAATAACATGTTTACGCTGGTGTATTAATTTTCTGGTTAGCCTTCTATCATTCAGTCCCAACTTCCTCAGCACTGGGGAAGAATTGATTATGGTTTATGTTCTGAAAGACAGCCCGTTTCCTGTGCTGTGAATGACCTGTGGGCTTTGCCAGACACAGAGGCCTGCAGATAAAACTGATGAAAGTCCGCAAGGGGGTTTTCCTACCTGTGTACTTATCAGTCTTCCTCCAAGCCACAGTCTGCCTTTTGAGAGCTCTAATAATTAATTTGGTCTTCTCTCTTCTCCCTTTCCCCCCACCTTCTCCCTGTCTGTTCACAGGTTATCTTGACGAATCAAATTACAACCCATCTGAGTGGAGCCCTAGCTTCTCAGGCAGACCTGGTGTCTCCAGCTGATGACTTGCCCCTGTCTGAAGGTAAGGGATCTGTCCTGGAGGGGCTGAAACTTGACACTGACCTACAGCCCCACAACCTCTCTGCTCCTGGGAGAGCCCAGAGACCAGCTCGCAGGCCCTGGCCAGTGAACCCAGCCAGAGCCCGGCGATGCAGGCTTGGCCACCTTTCCTGGCATCTGATCCCTTATATTTGGAGATTCTCTTGCTCTGTTACTGTAAGTGAGCTTCCTTTTCCACCCGAGTGAGTTGTCTTAATGGATGGGTATCCATCACCTCTGCCTTCAGGCTTGTGGCTCCTCTGTAGGTTGCTTTGGGTCCTTGGTGTGAGGGCTGGTGACCTGCTAACTGACTCTGTTTTTGAGACTGATGCTTAAAGGTTGGCTTTACCAGTGGTCCCACAGCAATTTAGCCTTTCCTCGTGCCGGGTACTTTTAGTCCTGGTCAAAGCATACACCAATGTGATGTGCCTGTGATGTGGCATTCCCTGTCAGCTCTACCGAAAGATGAAGAGAAATGCTCCATGCTGGTAAATCTGCAAAATTTTCTCCACCCTCCCATGCTAGCAAAGGTCAGGCCCACTATGGTTTTCATAGCGAGGGGAATTACACCTCTGAGCCAGTGGGTGGTTTCTAGTTTTATTCAAAGTTCTTACTTGACATTTCTGAGTTCTGCTAGTTGTACTCTTTCAGGGCAGAATACTGTGGGCCTGTGTGTGTGTGTGTGTGTGTGTGTGTGTGTGTGTGTGGCTGTCCTAGGCCTCTCTGCACTTTCCTTTTTCTGAGAATTATTCATGATGGCATATGTGGGACTTCGAGGCCTCACAGGCTCCTGACTGGCCAGGTGATCTTCCATTGATTGGCCTCAGTTTATGGTCCCCCAAATACGAAGACTATACCCCTGCTTCTCAGTGGTGTGTTTTAGAGTGAAAACTAGTTATTGGTTTAAAGCAGTAGTAAAATGCACTCAGTACCCTGCTTCCACATCAGTGATGCATTATTGCTCCCTATCACCTGGACTGAGAAGAAGCCAGAATCATTTCATATCCCTTCTGCCTTATTTTTTTTTCACCGTCTATGGAGTTCTTCTTCCCAAATATCTCTCCCCCTTCTCTCTCTCTCTCTCTCTCTCTCTCTCTCTCTCTCTCTTTCTCTCTCTCTCTCTTTTTTTTTTTACAATTTGAATTGTGATCAGCTGACTCATTCAACTTATAATTGGATTTTTATTTTTTATTGTTTAAAGTATTACATATATTAGTACATATATCTCCCCCCCCCCCTTTTGTCCTTCCCCCAGCCTCCCCTACCCCTTATTGGGGTAGGGGAGGCTGGGGGAAGGACATAATTGGATTATTTTAATAAAATTCCAATATACCTTCCCAACTACAAACTGCCATTTTTCTTCTGCCACTGTCAATTGGAACTTACTGATTGGGCTGTGTTTTCTTTGTCACTCCCCTACGGAGAAATCTGGGTGATGTTTCAACCTGTGTTTTGAGAATGGGCTAAAATCAATATGCTGATTTTAAAATATTTAGGACTTTGTGATTCGTCATCTGAAAGTGGGCCAGAGTGGAAGTATTTACACCATGGAAATCAGCAACTGCTAACAATCAAGTTATTTTCCTTTTCTTTTGCATGAATCTGTTTCCAAAACACTACAAGATAAAGTCAGTACTTCTTAACACTTCGAAGTCTTGTCTCTCCTTCCTGTTCAACCCGCATTGACATTTCCTTGGCTCCTACGCCAAGTGTGTGGACTTACTGCTCACCGTTTCCTCCTCTCTGTTCCCCTCCTCAGCCTCTCCCCGCCTCCTCTCCCCCCTCTGCTGGGACAACCCACCTAATCTTGAACAGCATTTCCCTTTTTCACTTCTACCTCTGCTTCTCTTCCCAGATCCTCCCACTCCTTCGAGGGTTACAGGCCACCCCTTCCACAAAACCTCCTCTTCTGTCCCAGTGGGCATGGCTCTCACTCTCTGTTCTCCTCTGTGGTCCCTCTACCTGCTCCGCTATATAAAGAAAAGGTCTAGAAAAATTTAATTTAATTTTTCATGGTTTCCCGACTAGATTGGCAGATATTTTAAGGACACAGACTATCTTGTATTCTTTTTGTCTCCATGTTGTGCCTGAGTGACTAGCAAAGTTCTAGGCACATTTAGGCAGTAAGTAAATGCTGAATGAATACCCCAGTTCATACTTTGTAAAAATAGTAACCATGAGAATCACATAAGACACCTACGAATGTCATAAAAAAAAAATATTGTAATTATTTCACACGCCACAGACACACACCACACACATTTATTCAGCTCTGAGGAAAAGAAAGTCTCTTGTTTCTTTATTTGAAAGCCAGTAAGTAAGAGTACTTTGCTTTGTCTTGGCTTCCTGGTTTATCTTAAACAAAGAAGAGTCAGTGAAACAGATAACCAAGGAAATTGCTTTGGGGCTCCAGTGTAAGCACTTCAAGAAAACAATATCGAGATATTTGTGGCAAGGAAGGGTTACCAGCTCATTCTTAGACAACTTTTTCTTATTATGAAATCCCAGGGAGGATGGAAACAATTCATTTTTTATTTTATTTTTAAGTCTTTTTAGGTCATTTTTAAAGGTCTTTTACTTGCATAGCTGAGCAGGTGAAGAGGCTATAGAAATCTTTTTTCTGAAGTCTATACTGAAATTCTCTACCAGTGAATTAAATGAATAGGTTTCTTAGCATATTTATACCTATTTAAATGCATTATAGTGTTTGTTAATGTTACTGTGATTCATATGGATAAATGGCTTTGTTGTTGTTTCAGGCATCCATGGTTTCATTAGCTTGGTGACCTTGAGCAGGTCTTTTAATCACTTTGGTCTCAGGTTTTTTTCTGTTAAATGACAGGTGAGATGAGTTGCCAGAGTCTTTTCTAGCTCTAATGTTGGACACTCATACTGCGGGTCTGAAGATCAGGAACATTCACTAGGTGATGGGTATCGAAAAGCCTCATTTTTCAGACTGGAAAGAATGACCTTGTTGTCCTAGATAAGGCATCATAGGAAGGATCTTCAGAAATCCTAGCATTGAGCCGAAACCGGTTTGGCTCAGTGGTAGAGCATCCATCTGCGGACTGAAAGGTCCTGGGTTCGATTCCGGTCAGGGGCATGTACGTTGGTTGCGGTCACATCCCCAATAGGGTCTGTGCAAGAGGCAGCTGGTCGATGTTTCTCTCTCATCGACGTTTCTAGCTCTCTATCTCTCTCCCTTCCTCTCTGTAAAAAATCAATAAAATATATTTTTTTTAAAAGAAAAAAGAAAAAAGAAATCCTAGCATTGATACCTTTGGCATGCCTACAGCAGTCTCCTCTTCCTATTGCTTTCTCTTTCTCTGTAAACTCTCTGGTCTTGTCTGTCCATCGCTTGCCCTCTCTGCCTTTCTTCCACACAAATGTGTGCAAAAGAGGTGTGTGCAAACCAGTGCAAGTGGGAAACACCCTGATGAGTGAGCTTGAGGTCCCCCCTGACCTGTAATGGATTTCAGCTGCAGAACAGAGGGCACCGTTTAAAAGGCACTCCCTTGCAAAGAGTTGGTGAGAACTAGCGGCCACTGGGCAGCCAGCGATAAAATGATCCGAGTTGACCTGAGCGAAGTACCCAGCAGGGGCTGGTTTGGGAAATGAAGTTTCTTCTGCTCTGACACAGAACAGGGAATGCAAGTGACCTGGCCCAACTGAGAGATCTCTTCTACCCCATGATCCCTACTATTAATATCTACCAGCTGCAGGCCCAGAGCATCCCCCTGCTGAGATCAAAAGGACCCCTATCTTGGCTGGAACAAGGTCATCTGCACAGGCCTGTAAACAGGCCGGCTGACTCAGGGACCTCTGTAGGGGAGGAGAAGTCAGGAGAGGGGAGGTGCTCTCTCACGCTCCTTTAATCTCCAAGGACCAGCTGTTGCCTCCCAGTGTTTGTAAAATGGAGAGTTCTTTGTTTTTGTGTTGCTTTTTCCACTTATTAAATGTGTGGCTAGGCTGGTGCTTGGATTATGTAGACCCAAGTTTACTGCTTGGGCCCACTGTATGGCTCCTTTCATTGAGGTTTCATTCCCCTGTGGAATTATCCAGCTCCCAAGTGGGAGAGCCGCAGAGGGAGACGTGGACCCCGAAGGCCAAGGACTTTTTTCAGTGCTGCATGGTACTGTGTCTGGAGAAGGCATGAGAGGACAAGTTGAATTTTCTCTATTTAGTTAAATAACTTCTCATACGTACAGTGTGCTTATCAATTTTTGGTCTGCCTTTCACAAATATTATTTCATTCAGTTGTGAGAATGAAACTTTTAAGACTTATGCAAATCAATCAAAATTATACTGTGAACCAAAGGGCAGAAATCAGGATTTTCATTCTTATAATCTACATTATTCTCAAGCTGGCACTGTGAGTGAAAGTATTTTCCCCAGTGTTTTGTTTCATTGACAAAAGCTCAGGGATTTAGGTTGTTACAGAGGTCAGTGACTGGCTGTTGACTAGGTTATCGTGATGGCTATTGATTTGGATATTGTGTTGGTAACTGACTAGGTTATCATGACTGTTCCGGCCAAGGACATGTTCCTCAGATGCCCTGCCAGTTCTTCCTGGCGGTCAGCGAAGATACTAAGAATGATTGGATCTTGGTCACAGGGAATGTCCCTTTTGCCCATAGTGATTGGTAAACAAAGGATCTAGCAGTCCAGCTGGCCTAAGACACCACATTTTATTCTGAAGTCACCTGAGCTTGGACCAGAAGGACCGGCTGGACAGCTGTCCAATAAGCACAGTTGGTAAGTGAGATGGACATGCAGTGGCAGCAGGGCCTGTGTAAGACCAAAGCTCTGCTCAGCATAGGCTGCTAGCTTTTCCCCTCTGATGATTTAATGGGATAGCATTACTTCGGTGTGGCAACACAGCTCATTTCAGCAATCCCAGAGGCTTCGTGGAAAGGAAGCATCATCAGGCTGCCATCCTGGCATTCCCAGCATCTGGCATGCTAGCTAGTATTCTTCTATCTGCAGTCACAGTTTTTGTTAGATAATAGCACTTAAAAACTAAAATGGCCCAGTCAGCATGACTCAGTGGTTGAGCATCGACCTATAAACCAGGAGGTCATGGTTTAATTCCCGGTCAGGGCACATGCCAGAGTCAGGCTCCATCCGCAGGACGCAGCTGATCAATGATTCTCTCATTGTTGATGTTTTTATCTATCTCTCCCTCTCTCTATGAAATCAATAAAAATATATTTAAAACAAAACCTAAACATGGAAAGGGCATGGATGGGTAGAGGAAAAAACACAAGAGAAAAGGCAGTGCTTATAGAACCAAGAGTGGTTTCTAATTGTTGTGTGGGAAGCCTTTTTATTTTGGTTGAATTGATGACTTATTTCATGTGCAAGAGAAAGTATTTTAGGATTCATTCTCCCCAAGAAACCATCCTTGCAAAAAGTTGGAGTCCACTTGAAAGAGTATATGCAAGTACGTGGCTTGTGTCTCTTCTAAAATAAATTCACCAAGGAGGAACAGCCCAGAACAGTTGGGACGAACCAGGGACTCATGGTTGCGAGAGAAGCCGACTTCAAAGCATGGTATGAATTTTCAAGTTTTATTTCCACTCTTGCTTTCCAGCTGGATCTGCTCTGGATTTACTGCAGGATGTTTGAAAATGTGGCTCCCTGCTAATCTCAGACAGTTGCTATGATCAATGGTTTCTCTCATTTCCGATAAAAAACACTGGTGTTTCTGCTTAAATCGTGTGTACTTTCAGCTTTATTATTGTAGTCGTAATTTATTGTCCAGCATTACCCAAATTTGTAATCCATTAACCACAGACTTTGGGGTGGGTTGGTCAAGTTAGCGGATTTCTCTCCACACTTGGACTCCAAGGCCCTCTGCAGCCCAGTCCCAAACTAAACGTTCCCCCGTGTGGCAGTCTACGTGCAAACGGTACGGGTGGAGCCGCCTGAAAAGTTCACCTCTCAGGGCGCTGGTGAGGGGTGGCTATAATTAGTGTGTCGAAAACATCAAGTGTCACCATGTGACTGCAAGGTTAATATTAACAACGGTGATCAACATTGTTAACATTAGCATTTCCATAGCATTTTAAAAATGTCCTAAAATGATGAATCACTTAATCCACCTCAAGCCACTGAAGCATGAAGGAGACTTGCTCAAAAGCCACACAGTGAGTGAGAAGTGGTGGTGCCGGGAGCAGCAGTCAGAGCCCCTCCCAGGAAAACCTAGATTTGGACACTGCTGCCTCTTAGGCGTGAGTTTTGGATAAAAATATCCAAGTATCCTGGTGACCTTTCCATTTTTGATTCCAAAGCCGCAGACATATATCAATACAAACAACTTAGTTCCAGCAACTGTTCAGATGCCATGAAAGGCCTAATTTATAGAAAAAGATTAAAAGCACCAAAAACATTTGGTGTTTAGCTAAAGAAAGCCTAAATATTATGTGAGCGGGGTGGTGGTGGCTAGCGCTGAGAGGACGGCACAGTCTACAGATGTCTATAACTCTCAAAAGGGAGAGGAACTTGAGGGTTTTCAGCAGGGGCCAAGGGCAATAGCACCATGACCAAGGGGTCAAACACTGGAGTCAACCGCCAGGAAGTACTTCCTGGTTAGGAGCCCTGTTTTGCTAGTGACAGTTTGCCAAAGAGAGACACATGTGAAGCAGGATCAAATGAAATGGGAGCCAGAGTATTCTTTGGGAAAGTCTTTGAAATGGTTCATGGGAGGCTGGGCTAGATTTTTGAAAGTATTTTCCCCTTACCCTCAGACCTCTTTACTCTTTAGAACTTAAAGGTTAATTTCTCAGATGCCAATTTTCATGTTGCTCTCAGGGTCATGAAGGCAGAAAGGATGAGAACACCAAAGCCAATTTTGTTAATTGTTTCAACTACAGAGATGATAGGGCTGAAATCCCAGAGAATGGGATGTGGAGAGGTGGTGTGATCCCAAAGAGCTTCAAGGTGGAAGGATTCTCTGGTTTACCATCATTAAAGAGACTTCTATACCAAATACGAGAGGTCAAAGATCATAAAGAGAGGCTGGTTTCTAGGAATGGTGCCCAGGTGATAAACTTAGTTTGTGTTGTAATGTAGCATGCATTTTTGATGTTTACTACGATTTGGGGAGGATTGTAGCAAGGGCTGCCAAGGTGGTCTGTCCAAGGACAGTCCCGCTGAGCTCTGACTAAGGTTTGGATCTCTCTGACAACATTTCTTCTCTCTCTCTCTCTCTCTCTCTCTCTCTCTCTCTCTCTCTATATATATATATATATATATATATATATATATATAATTGATTTTTTTACAGAGAAGAAGGGAAAGGGATAGAAAGCTAGAAACATCGATGAGAGAGAAACATTGACCAGTTGCCTCCTGCACACCCTCTACTGGGGATTTGCCTGCAACCAAGGTACATGCCCTTGACCAGAATTGAACCTGGGACCCCTCAGTCCACAGATCGACACTCTATCTACTGAACCAAACCGGTTTCAGCATTTTTCTCTTCTTGTTCCTGATAAGCCACTCAATAAATATCAGTTGGATTAAACTATATTTCATTCGGTCATACTGACATGTCCTGTTTATTAGCTGCATTCTTGCATATATTAGCAAAATTTAAGAGTTATGGTCCCTCAGAATTTTTTTTGGCTGGATGAAGAACCTTTCCAGTGCCTTTCATGTGTTGTGGAGCCTGTACCACACGCACTATGTTAATGTTACAGGAAATCCAGAAATTGACAAGATGTGGTCCCTGCCCTCCCAATGTTTATGGTGGAGTTTGAGAATAATTCTAAAGAAGATCAATATTAAGGAGAATGTGTGTGCTGCCTTCAGACAGTATGGCGTGAACCAGAGGCTTCAGAAGTTAGGAAGAGGGGACCTACCAGCTGAGGCAAATCTGAAGGGTTCAGAGAGGAAGATGTAAGAGATAGGCCTGGGGGGAGGGATATGGTTTCAATAGGCAGAGAAGAGTGAAGATCAGGGAATGCTGTAAATAAAGGCTTAAGTTCAAAATGGGTCACTCTTCTCTCCCGTCATGCTCCCCTCTCAAAATCTGTTCTAGCCACAGAGCCTACTCTCTTGTTCCTCAAACTCACCGAAGTGTTTCTGCCTCTGGGCTTTTGCATTTGCTTTTCCACTGACCAGAACACTTGTGATCGTCCTTTGTCCTGCTCCCTTACTATAATACATCAGTCTCACTCCAGTCTCATCTCCTCTTCTCAGAGAGGTCTTCCTTCATCTCTTTAAGATACAACCCCTATCCCTACCCCATCCTTCTCTACCTCCTAACCCAGCTTTATTTTTCTTTATTGCCGTTATCACTGTCTGACCTGTATTAGAATTTTATTTGTTTGAGGGTTTATTGTCTGCCTCTTTTGTTTTCACATAATCTCCTAAAGGTCACTTTGTCTTGGTCACTTTTGTAGCCTCTAGTTCCTGGAGGGTATTCAGTACATATGGGATCTAAATTGCAGGGAAATGCGGGGTATGTTGGGAAGGGAGCAACAGCAAATGTAGGGAGGTCATGTGCAATAACTAGGAATAGATTGGGGCCAGACTTTTGAATATCAGACCGAATTTAGACTTTATGCTAAAGTGATTCTAACTATGCACTCTGAAGGCTGCCTGGATAAGATGTGTGGAATGGCTTAGGGGTGGGGGATTGAGGTAAGGAGACAATGAACTAATCAAATATTTAGGAAAATAGGGCACCCATTATGCACCAGGAGTGTACTTGGTGCTGAGGATACAGAGATGATAGTCTAGATAGATCTATCGTTAACAAAGACATGGTGGGAAACCATAGTCCTTTGAAGCACTGCCAATCATTCCCTATGACTGGGAGTGCAGGGGCCACACATGAGAATGGCATAGGGTTAGGCTTGAGAAGTAGGCAGTGTGGAGCATGAACATCTGGCA
The DNA here is from genome assembly GCF_014108245.1 of Pipistrellus kuhlii. NCBI lineage: Eukaryota > Metazoa > Chordata > Mammalia > Chiroptera > Vespertilionidae > Pipistrellus > Pipistrellus kuhlii. The sequence continues at coordinate 16,739,311 of NW_023425404.1, read as the reverse complement.
TGCCATGTTAGGGAGCTTATGGTTTTTTCTGAGCCCCTGTGAGAAGAATATGAGGATAATCCATTGGCAGCTCATCATTTCCTTGATCAAAGTGATTGATGAGGCTTATTCGACTGGCTAGGAATGTTTCTCTTTCCTCCCTTATAGTTCCATGTGCATCCCTTCCAAACCCACATGCTCAATCAAAGAAGATGGATGGCTCCCCCGAGAGAGTAGGCTGTTCTTCAGTCAGGGATATGGAGTGATTGTTTTTCCCCACCAGAACCTTTATTCCCAGGGTTCTCAAGCCTTAGCGTGCAGCTGAGTCACCTGGAGGGGTTTTTAATGCACACACTGCTGGCCTCCCACTCCCGAGTTTCAGTCAACTGAGCAGATATTATTGTACATTTGCTAAGAGCATCTGTATACCTCTGTTGATCCCTCTAGTCATGTCCATTCTCAGCATTCTCCCTTTTTTCCAGATCAAATTTTCAACATTATCTACCTATTCCTGGTCCATGACTTAAAGCCAATATAATGGATTTAAGGCGAAAATTTGAAAACATTTTATTTCCAGTCCCAGAAAAACCCTTAGCAGAGAGTCTGATTTTTACAGGTTAAATGCAAGTGTGTGTGTGTGATGTTGATTTTCTTAAACTTGCTTCTGTGCAATGGCTCATAAGAAAACCTGTTTCCTAGGAGGGTTACTTCCAGACACAGAGGATGGATGATACCTTAGTGGGCCAGGGACTTGTTTGGTTTTTAAATATAGTATAGAGATGAAGGAAGCTAGAAGAGTGCTAAAATAAATTGCTCCTGAGTTGAATAATAAGGAAAATACACCCCCAAGAGAGCTCTAGACCAGAAAGAGATTACATAATTGAAATCTTTAAGGTGTAGCCCAGGAAACAAACAGCAGTGACTAGGGGACTGCCAGAGCCCAAGGGTGGATCCAAGGTTCCAGGCAGGAAGAACCCCCTTGTTCCTTCAGGGACCAAACCGGAACCAAGAGAAATAGCTTATACTTTGATGTTAGTACAGAATTAAGATAAATTAACTACAGCAACAACAACAAAAACAACAACAAAAAAGGAATCCTGACTTAGAGTCATTAGGATGTAAGTTCCTTGAGGACAAGAATCTTTGACTCCTCTGTTCACTGTTGGATCCACTGAGCCTAAAATAGTATCTGGTAATTGTAGTTACTCGAAGAATGAGGCACCCATAGTCATAAGGCAGAGCAATCAAAGAGCTAGCTAAAGCTTTAGACCTGTATTCATCTAAGAGAAGCATGAAACTGATGCATCATGTATGGCCCAAAATTCCTTCAAGGTGCAGTCAGCCTTAATGATGTACCTGCACCGACTGTGAAAACAACAGTGGGCAGCTCAGGGAAAGTGTCAGAACAGAGAGACCAGGAGACTAAATGCTGAGCTTTGGAAGAAGAAATCTGCATTCACACAAGAGTGGTGACTGAAGTAGTTTAGTTTGATTCACAATAAGGAGGTTTATTAGGTACCTACTCTCCACTAGGGCCAGTGCTAGGCAGATGCTCAGGATACAGAGACAAATGCTACATTCTCTGCTCTTTGGGAAACTCAGTCAGATTGTGGTGGGAATCGCTATGGACAAGAATACAGAGTGTGTGATGATGGCTCTAGGTTCAGATATTGCTGGGGAAGCACAGAGGAGTCTTGTTTGGGGATGGGAGTGCTCTAAGAAGGCTTTTCAGGAAGAAGACCCTTGAGCTGGATGTGGAAGGATCAGGAGAAGCTCCCCAGAGGAGAAAGAGGAGGGAAAGGTGCTCTTGGTGGAAGAAAAAGCCCATGTCATGGACTAGAGGTGGGGGTGGTGGAGACTATTGGAGGTCCACGGTGGCTGGCATGGAAAGGAGTGCCAGGAGGATGGTCTGCAGAGATAGGCAGGGGCCAGACTGTGAAAGGTCTTACCCAGCAAGCTAGTCAGTATGGATTCTTCCCTGAGGAAGATGGGGAGCCCCTGGAATGGGGAAGTGATAGGATCACTTTGTCCTTCCAGGTGATCTGTCAGGCAGCAATGCACAGGTGAGAGGGGAGGGAGATGGAACTAGGGAACTTGGATGTGGATCTCTTTGGGGGGAGTCACTTTTGCTTGCCCTAAATTTCTTAAGGCAGAGGGAACTTTACAATCAGTTTTTCCCATTCTAAAGTCCAGTGGCCAGGTCTGGCTCGGATTTCTGCCTCATCAACCTGGGAGAGAGCTTTTTGGTACCCTAGACTTCTGAGTAACATCGGATGAGCCCTCAATGTATCAAGGTACCTCCTAGTTAGAAATGGCTCTCCCTAATTCTTCACTGGGTGGTTAGAGAAAATATCAAGTAATGTAAAGTACTAAATAGCACTATGGAAATAAGTACATTTTTTATGTTTCTTTTGCAAGTGATTATAAAACATTAAGTGCCTATTATGTGTCAGGCACTATACTATGCCTGAAAAATTCCAACAGCCTTTATGGGGTTCGGTCATTACCCCCCATTCTGCAAACAAAGAAACTGAAGCACAGACTGTTCACATAGCTTCCTGATGGTCCTCTAATTACTGATTAGCTGGGATTTAAACCTAGAGGGTCTGGCTCAGAGTCCACCACGCTCTTTACCAGTACGCTACACTCGGCTCTACAAGACAATAATGCAATGACTTCATATTTCTGTCCTTGGCAGGCTGAGAGGGTGCCATTCTTCAATGTGATAGTTGTGGTCATTTCTTTGTGTTCACCCTGAAATCTCTTTACAGACAGACATTAAGGAAACAGTGTGTTTGAACAGCAGATAAGTCCCCACATTTGGAATTAGGAGACCTGTGTTCAAGCGCTGGCCCTGCCAATGAAGGTAGCTGTTATTTTGAATAAGTCCCTTCACTTCTCTGGCCTCAGTCCCTCAACCCACAGACCCAGGGGGCACATCAGCTAATGCTCCTTAAAAGGCAAATTGATAAGTTTTAAGCTTCAGACAGACTTCTCGGTTTTTCTTTTAAAGATGAACAAAGCAAACCCCAGGCTAGCCCAACCCCTCTCTGAGCATTTAGGTGCATCCCTTTGTCACTGTTATTACCTTGGTTATCTAGAGCAGCAGTCTGCACATTTTTTGAATCTATGACCCATCGTTTTGGGGCATGGAAAAGTAAAACTGCTATCTGTGAAATATAGTGCTCCCACACTGTTCAGTTATATAATAAAACACACCAGAAATAGAGTGTTTTGTGTTTTTTTTTTAAATGAGATAGGCTCTGAGATTGTCTTCCCACATCCCAGTGAGTCATCACACACATGCCTGTCGGTGATGTCAGGGGCGAGTTAACATTTCTCCCTGCCTTATGTTCACTGCAGAGCTCTTTACCCAAGAATAACGAGGCTGGACCCCACACTTGAGCCTTGGGTCTCAGTCTTGCAGTTCTTCACTCACTCAGTTGTGGAGCATCTAGAATGTGAAATGCTGGGTGTGCCCGGGAAATAAGCTTGGCCTCTGCTCTTTGGGACATAAAGGCTGATTCTGATTCGTGTCCTTCACACCTGGCTGGATCCCTCGATTCCCTGCCTACTGTCTTGCAGCTAAACCTTACATCCAAACTGGCTGCGTCTCACTCCAGTGGATCGGACAGGAAGAGAGAGGGACATAAGGGAAGGCCAGAATCGGAGCCCCCTCACCCATGAAACAGTTGAAGTCACTCTGTAGCGCACTCCTGGGAATTCCCAGAACAAGGGGCCCATCTTTTAACATCAGAGGCTCTCAAGGAAAGAAGAGAACGTGTGATCTTTTGGTGGCTGGAGCTACTGTTGTAGGATATCGGAGTCAAGCGAGGATGGGCTCCCTGATCATTGTGTCCTGAATCATGGGGTATGGTGAGCGCTGGACATCCACCAGCAGACACCGTCCATTGCTGGTTAGACCCACTCGTAAAGTGGCAGGCTGTAAATCAGCCCACGTTTCACTGAGAACTGGCCAGGCTGGCCCGGGTAGCTCGCTGTAGTTTAGCACCTGCGGTGGGCAACTGTTTTTCTTGGCCAGCTGTTTAATGAGTACCGAGTCAGATAAACTGCGCTCGGCTTCTCTGCTCTCTCCAGACACAAACAATTAAGCACATCCTGCTGGAATGGCTGTGTTGGGGAACCTGGCTTTCCTGGGCCGATCATCTGGTTTTCCTGCCTCTCGGGGCTAGAGTTTGGAGAAGTTATTGAAGCAACCTCGGGAAAGCTGTTAACCCTTAAACGTTAGCTTTTTATCACCAAACATATTCAGAAATGGTTTGCAGCCGAAGCCTTATTAGCTATGGCAGTTTTAAATAAAGATCAAAATCACGATTTTATTAATTTCACCTTCTGACTCAGGGTCGGCCTAGACAAATGAGATTGTAACGTATGGATTCTTTTCTGGTTTTGTAACCAACTTGTACCCTCCAGTTGGAGTAAAAACATTGCCCTTCTTAGTCTATTCATCTGTGACCCTGGGTAAAGTGGCCCTTGTCCCTGGTAAAATTCATGAATAAAACCTTCCCTAGTTGGGTTTCAGATTTTGTAAGAGATCACTTTTCTTCAATGCACACATCAGCTGAGGCTAGCATGACTGGTTCTAGGCATGAATTGCAACAAGCCCAAGCTGAACAGTTCTCCCAGAACTAGTCATGCCAAAAGTGGTAGGGTGACCCAGGATGGCCTCTGACCAGCTGGCATCAGAACCACGATGGGCACGAAGGAGCTAGAACCTTGATCTCTTGACCTACTGATCGACGTTCTTGCAATTCTTAGGGTACCTGGTGTTAGCGGTAAGTGTGTATTTGGGAAACCTTTGAAAACACGCGTGTTAGCAATGCTGTTTATTTGGAAGGATGCACTTACCCGTCCTTGATGACCGAAGGGAGATCCAGTGGGAAGGGCCTGGTGGAGAGAGAGCGAGCGAGCGCGTGTGTTACTTACTGGAGGACAGATTGTGGTGGTGAATTGCCCCATCGGCAGAGGCATCTAGAAAGGTGAGGAGACCCATGAGAAAGGAGGTGACTTCTGTTGACAAGTCACCATTGTTCAGACTCAGTGGGGCTGAGAAAGGAAACCCAGAAACCTACATGACAGCCTCTCTTGGACTGGCCGAAAATATGGATTTTTTTCCCCTAGCTGGAATTTGACAGGGTCAGTTCACGTCTGGGTTTTCAGCACTTAATACAGGGCCCTTTTGTCTTGGGAGGCGGCTGGACTGGTTTTTCCTCCAGGCAGGTGCACAGAGGGCGATTATTGTAGCCTGAAACACAAACACCAAGCCCCTAGGCCCCGATCCCCACACTCTCCAGCATGGCTCAAGGAAATAAAGTGAACAATGTCTCTTGCAACAGGCGAGCACTGTAAATGCCACTCCTGAATGAAATATTTCTTAAAACTTTGTATCCGTAACTCGATCGCCTCTTAAAACTTAATTATATGTCAGGGAAAAGGAAGCCATTGGCTCCTCCAGCTGTCCAGGTTGAACAAGAGCGCACAATGGAGCATATCCGATTCTCGGCCTTACTTAGGTAATCAGATTAATATCTCCTGAATTGAATTTACCCTTTTGATACGGAGTCTTTCAGCTGCCTTGTTTCACATCTCAAATTCTGACAAAGCTGTGCGGCCTTTGAGTAATTTCCCCGAAATCTATATGCGGGGAAGCCTGGGCTCTTTCGAGCACTTTTTGGGACTTGGACCAATTAAATCTGTTTCTGGCACACTTTTAATGGCATACTTTCCCCTGAGTCAACAACTGCTCCAAAACCTGAGGTCATTTGTTTAATTTAAAAGCAAAGGTTATGAAACAACCATCTCAGGCTTCACCAGCCAAGGCCCTGTGGCTTTGAAAGTGGTGATGAGACAGAGGAAAGGCTCATAAAGTGGATTTCTTACACACGAAATAAATTAATTACTGTGTTTCTGTTCAATCAGTACGAAGCCAGGTCTGTCCGCTCTTCCCCCCCCCCCCCAACCTCGCTGTCCCTCGTTCTTCAAACACATCCTCCTCTCCTGGGGCTGTCACCCTCCTGGTTGAAGTTCACCCTTTTGCTGTTGTTTTAGCAAAACAAACATCTGGACTGGATTTTTGTCAGCTGGAGTTGAGAGAGAACTGTAAATGATGTCGTGATTTTTTTTTCATCCTTATTAAATTTATTTATAGCCAGTCTAAAGCCAGGAAACATATTTCCAAATGGCTAGAGCCCTTGATTGGAGGTTCTAGGAACATACAGGGGATGGTATCCCTCCCCTGCTGCTGTTTCTAAATAATATCAAGGGTAGAGTTGCATAATTCCTCATTTTGGTGTGTATGTGTGTGTGTATGTGTGTGTGTGTGTGTGTGTGTGTGTGTGTGTGTGGTTTTTTTTCTTTCCTGAAGGACCCTTCATAAGGACATTTTGTGCGTCAGAATTCTTCCATTGTAAAGGCTTATCTGATATGCTTTGTTTTCTGTCAGGGAGAGAAAGGGGAATGTCACTGCTATTTCTGAAAAGCTGCAAGGATGACAGCAAGTTTCTGGTTGTCTGAGACATGAACCAGTGGCTCGGGTACTTCCTTTTGCCAAAGCACACAGCTTGGATCCTGTTCCTACCTTTCCCACTTAACAGCCTCTAAAATCTGAGAGCTGCCAAGTCTTAAAGAATCTCATTCATTTTCTCATTATTTAAGATAATAAAAAGCTCCACAAGGGGCTGACTAAAATAATTTATAAAATTCTTTGCCCTGCCCTTAGACCTTATTAAATAACAATGCCTTAGGGTTTACATAATCAGTTAAGAAACAAAACCTTCTGGAGCAGGCTGTGTCCGGTGGTGATTTTTTGAGGGCCCTGCCAGGTCTATGATTTGAGATGATTCTCTGATTTCTTTCACTGTCATTTAAAAAGAAAGAGAGAAAGAAAAAGAAAAAAAAAAAAAAAAAAAAGGAAGGAAGAAAAGGAAGAGAGAGGGGGAAAGAGGGGGAAATAAATAAGTAAGTAAATAAATAAATAATAGGATTGTGAAGGGGGAGCTGCTTGGGAATGAGGTTTGCTACACACAGGCATTTTCTTCTCCAGAGAAGATACTGTTCTACTTCCTGCCACCCAGGTCAGTCTTCCTCAGTCTGAACAATGGAGCTTAATGTTCTCCATCTTGCCAAGGGTTAGGCTCCAGTTGTTATGAAAGTGAATTGAAATCAAATGCACTTTCTGTTGGAAAAGCTGCCATTGATCTCAGCTCACAGACAACACTAAGAGGGAAGGCGCTTATAAACAGAGGGATGGAATCCTTGCTGTCCTATCATAACACCAGTTATTTCCCTATTAGATCCGTGAACACATCTTGTCGCAGCATCACTCCGCTTCATGATGTGCCTGTGTCACTTGAAGACTGGCGTTCCATTCTTAGAAATGTTCACTGATTATTTAGTGAATGATCTTGGTAATGGCCTGGGAGAGCTATTCTCACAGCAAGACCCTTCATTAACTGAGAGGGCATAGAAGATAGGTCTCCTGTTCTCCACCGAGAAAGGCCGCTGTTTCCCCTTTCTGATAGGAAGGCAGCGTTTGAGGCACTGTGGCCTCACCAAATGTGGGTGTCTGCTGCCCATTTTTCAGTTTTTATAATTAAAGCCAAGTCCATGGCATGGATACTGGCAGCAAAGTGAGCCACAGTGAGGTTATCTCTTATCACTAGCATTGCTATTGTGAGCTCTGGCTCAAAATATGGCAGGCCCAAGGTAAAGAACATTTATTTTAAAGCTCGGAAAAAGAAAAGAGAGAGAGAGAGAGAGAGAGAGAGAGAGAGAGAGAGAGAGAGAGAGAGAGAGATGATTCCAGCTGGACATTAAGCAACACCATATTTTCCAAGACCCTGAAGCCAAATAACTCCTACTTTGTTATGTGAGCAGATGAGAGCAGATGAGAACCAGGGTGGATGGCAGTGCCTGGAAAGTAGCTGCCATGGGCACCCACGCAAGGGGCACAGCATTCTCAGTCTGCACTTAGAACTGACCCTTGATGAGGTTTTCCATTGACAACACCATAATAACCACAATAATGAAGCTAGTGGTCACTTTTACAAAATTCGCCTAAGGACACATCCTTAAGTGCAGTATCATTTGCTGTGAAGTATTCTAACTCATGGCAGAGTCGGGATCTCTGCTGGAGAAGTGGTGAGGGAGCTGACACAGATACCAGTGGGGTTAGCTCCTCTGACCACAAGCAGTGAGTGATCATGGGAGCTGGTCATTCTAGCTGGGAGGCTTAGGGAATTTCAGCCCAGTGTGATGGTATATAAAGAATTTTCTTAGACGGACCAGGATGGTGCATGTAAATCAATATAACTGGCTAGCATGGAGAAATTTAATTTGATTAATACTAAGATTTTTTTGTAAGGCGTTATTTGATTCTGCTATATCTTATGTTCGTTTGGAGCCATTGTTAGGCATGGGAATTCTTTCAGTTATATTCCTGTTTTCTATACTAGTAATTTCAGGCCTTAGAAATTAAATTGGTTTTAACCAGGCAGTTTCCTCATTGAGGCCCCTCATGAGGACGGCCACATCTCTCCTGTGACAACAGGTGTGATCTCAACATGTCGGGGGAGAACCACTCTTTTGTCAGGACTGTTGCAGTTGTGAGTGCTCGAGGTGGGACCAGTCAGGCATGTGAGGGGAAGAGGACAGCCTTTAAAAAGGAGATCACTTTTCTCTTTTCGAAAAAGAGCTGGTTTGTCTAAACAAAAATAACCCCTACAGAGTGGTGAGCAGCCGTGCTCTTGGAACCAAGTTCCCTTCTTCTCTCCTGCTTTTTCTCACTAAACACCTTAGCGAGCCATTTCCCTTCCGTCTCATGCACTGTCCTAAGACATTGCAGGCCGGTGTGGAGAAAATCTCCGCTGGGAGCTCCGCTCTGTCATCAGACAGTGCACATGGAAGACAGAGCCTTTTAGATGGTGGCCTTGTCCCTCCTCATCTCCCATTTCCCAGCCCTGTACACCTACCTCCTCTTTGTGTGGATGAAACTCAGGAAGGTTCTGAGTGGAGGAATGCAGAGAAAGCATCGCTACCATGGCCACTTGAACTGCAGCCCATCATGCAATCTAGTAAAAAAGAAAAAAGAAAATCAACAAAATCAATATTAACAGACTATCTTTAGGCAGCCTTGTCTGAAGAGGAAATAATTGCAACAGAGAGAGAGAGAGAGAGAGAGAGAGAGAGAGAGAGAGAGAGAGAGAGAGAGAGAGAGAGAGAGAGAGAGAGGGAGGGGGATAGGGGGAGAGGGAGAGGGAGAGGGAGAGGGAGAGGGAGAGACAGACTTAAGTAGGCCATTTGGGAACCAGGCAATAACTGATTTTAAAGGTTTAAAGTCCTAACATATGTGTTTGCTTTTTGCCCCCCTCATCTCTTGCAAATAGATAATGGTTTACGTCAAGAGAAAATTCAGGAAAAGAGCCTTTTTTAATTTCCAGGAAATCTGGCCGCTGTGCTCTGCAGCCGTGATAAATGGCAGTGCCACCAGCAGTGACCCAGGACATCCTGAATTCCTGCTCTTGTGAAGCGCTTGCATTCTCTTTTCAAAGGGCATCCTGTTCCTATTGCAGTCTTCATGCTATCTCAGTGCAAGATCATCTCCTCCCCTTTCCCCCGACCCCCATTACCATCCATAAATAGCAGGAGTGCTGGTCCAGGTCTCCGCACATAGATGTTGATGTCATCTAGGGGTGGGGGGAGCAGGATGAAAAAAGAAGGTAATCGGATATTGGCCCCAAACATATTCCCATTCAGCAAATTGACCAAAACTCAAATGTTATTTCAACTCATGTTGTATAAACATGTTCTTTTGTCCATTTGTGCTGTTCACCCACACAAGCCCAAGTCCGAGGATAGTAGCCCCGTGGAGGAGAAATGTGGTGTTTACCGTGAAAGTGTTGCACGCAGGGGTGAGTTATGAACAGGGCAGCTGCTTCTGATTATGAAGACTGATTCACTTAGTCTTCACGGACAGGGCCTAAGTAAGTGGGCGGAGCAACAGGAGGTTTCCCGGAGCCTCTGTTGCTTTGTCTCCTTGCCCATTGAAGGCAGAATGTAGACCCCATCCAGGATTCCCCATGGCCTTCCAGTCTAAAACATGTTGAAAACTGAAGTCCTGCAGGAGAAGACTCCGTTGCTTTACTTCTTTCCTATCGAGCCATTCGGGAAAGTTGGAGGGGGGTTCAGTTTTCACAGACCATGCCGACCCCTCAGTCTTAAACCTGGTGTCATCTGAGGTTGGCTGGGCCAACAGGTACATCCTACCCACCCCCACCAAACCAAGGCATCTGGAATTTCGGGGGAGAGAAGGAGGGAGGTAGAGGAGGGAGGCCAACCCTAGAAACAAACCACTTGAGTTTCAAAGCCCAATTAAACTTGAATGTCTTGTCAGCATTTCCTTCTGGCTTATGGGTTTTGCCATCATTATCATTATCATCATCGTCATCAAGCTTTTACTGTTCCTCTTTCCCACTGTCTTGTTCTGTTTGATTCTGTCATATAGACTTTCTATCTGAAGTGGAAGATAAAATAGTGGCGCAATTTGGATAATACTGAAAATATTAGGAAAGAAATGAAGGGAGGAGCCTTTGTTTACAAAATAGCCTAGTTGTAAGTATTAGGCTTGGAAGAGAAGAATTAAGGTAACGTGAGCTATCTATGCAAAAGACTTTTGTTTTATCAACCACAGAAAAACCCCTTGCTTTGGGTATCTTGAAGAGTCAGAACCTAGGGTGGTTTCCAAACCAGTGGCTGCTGCTTTCAGCCTGTGCATCAACCACCAGATGTCTATAACTCCCAAAGTGTGGATGGAAGGGGAAGGCTATGAGTTTTGAGATCTTTGCTGGTTTCTTATCAAAAACATTATTTCAGTTCCCAGTAGGAGATTACAACTGTGGCTGCTTATACCTGGTGAATTCTAATCTTTTGTATGGGAATGGCCCTGCATGCGTGTGGGGGGCCTTCCCATCTGCCTCCTTTGTGAATCTCTTCTCCTTTCAGTGCCTCCAAACTTGGGCCCCGAAGAGGGGTACGACAGCTGAATGTCCTGCTCTTGGGCCCTGGCCAGACATGCATCTCTCTGGAAGGATGACTGAATCCTGTTCTTAAGTCTAAAGTTCCCCTTGATTAGCAGCCCCCTTTGTTGGTTGTTTTTAACGGCATCTTTGTCTTCTTCACGGGTAGCGTACAGGGATGTGTTTGAGAGCCCCTTCCAGCTGGGATGCTGCCCAGCTCCTACCAGCTGAGTTGGGGGATGGCTTCCCTTTAGTTCCGCTGCTGCCTGTGGACAAGGACTCCACTTCCACCCCTGGCCACAGTGGCCCTTGTCTGCCGAGCAAACTTGGCTCTGTCCTCCGGGTTTTCATTCTCCAGCCATCTGGGCATTTTGAGCACCCCTCTTATCTTAGTGCCTTGGCACTCAGGACCACATGCCATCCTATCATAGAGATGGAAACAAAGCAATCCTTCACGTTTGGCCTGCCGTTCCCCAGGAACCATCATAGGTTGAGTGACAGTCAAAGAGATTATAGGGGTCGGGGATAGGTCTAGAGTGATGTAAATGGCTTTGCTGATAGAAGACAAACTGAATGGTGTGACAATAGCTAGGATTGTTCAGTCCCAGGGTTCCTAGTGGCTTGTTTCCTCTTTTTTCCCTTGGCTAATCGAGAAGCGAGGAGATAAAGACCCCCGTGGCCTCTGATTGCTGTGGCCTTTCCAAGCCTGGCCGCCTTAGCTTAGGAGCCAGCAAGGGCTGTGTGCCAGAGGCATGGATCCAGCGCCCTACTAAGAAGTCTGTGTACATCACCAGCTTTTAACATTCCTTCTTCCACCTCTTCAGTTTCTGATTTGGGGAGGGTTTGGTCAGAGTCATTCACTCTTCAGAGAAGTGTCTGGAAAGATGAGTCCAAGAGTGCTGACAGCAAGTTTCCGGTAAGCACTCTGCCTAGAGAAAAAGGAGCATTTGCTCAAAGGACGGTTCCACTGCCCAGGTAGCTCCCCCACCACTGTGTCCTCTCCCCAGCCCTCAGAGCCCCAGGTGCTCATTCACATCTCTGTGCAGAGCTCTCTCCGAGGTGGTCAGCGAGGCATCGCCTGCCAAAGGAAAGGCAGCCAAACAGTGTTAAGTCACTTCCATTTAGACCTTGGTAGCTGGGTGGGGCTTCAGCTTCTTGAAAGGCAGACCTAACATGCTTGCTGTTCTCAGAGAATCTGATTTCACATTTGGCTGCTGATCATTTGGCATTCACTCACATATTGAAGCCCAAAGCTTTCACACACTTGATTCTACAGAGCAATGGAATATTAACAAGACATGTCTTGATTGTGGAGCCAAAAAGGTGATGCAACCTCCTTTCACACCAAAGTGGGTGGGTATATTTATTTATGTTTTAATAGTTGAGGGCAGCAGAAACAGGGAGGGTCAGAAATTCCTTCAGGATCATCCAGTGAGTCCAAGTTTTGATCCTCTGGCCCGTATGACAAGCAGTGGCGATCACTTTCCTGTAGAGCATGTGACCAGTGTAACCAGACCCGTGGCTCTAAATATGACTCCCTCTCACCACCGCTGCCACCACCGTGCAGTTGCCAGAAGCCTGCTGAGTTTCTGTGGAGCAGCAGCTGACACTTTGCATGGGTTCCACCAGAAGGCCTTTCGGTCTTTGTCTCATGTAGGTGCACATCTCACTCAAGAAGATAAGTCTTCACATGTAAAATCAACTTCCTCTAGTTTCCACTTTCTTTCCAAGAATCACCCACGGTCAGTCTCTAGTCCTCTGTCTGGCAAACTTAGAAGAAACTATGTGGTACACACGGATCGTTGCCGCCCATGCACTTGAACGATGCCCTTTACTTTATGAATCTGTAGAAGGGATGCATATTCTCTGGCGGAAGCTGGCTCGACCACATGCTTTAAAGTAAATGGTCATTTCACATTAGGAAGAGATACTCGGAGCAGTTTGGCAATAGATCTGTGGCGGGGTAATTAATCTAAGAACTATAGCTTTCCTCTACATAGGAGATTAAATACCAGCCTTTAGTCAGATCAAAGTGGGCCTCTTGGACTATCAGATGTTTGCAAAAGGCTCCACGTTGGGCCAGCACAACAGTGTTTGCATATATTATTTCCTATGTTGTTGGTTTTTTTTAAAGATTATTTTAATGTGTTTAAGTAATGTCTGCCAGGATTTTTAGTGCTTTAGACCCAAAGAAAGACTTTAGTTTTACTTGCTCTGACTTTATACCAAGTTCTACTACAAAAACAAGTCACTGTCTCCCAGAGTTTGAAGAAATGTAGGGCTTTTGTGAATGAGAATAGCAGCATTGCTCTTTGGTATCATTCCAATTAATAACACCTTAGAGTAAGATGGCATTTTCTTCAGGGCATTAACAACTGTAGAGTTTATATAATCTCTCATTCATTTTCTTGACATTTCATTGAGACAGTTTGGATACTGGTGCTATAGTCTCCATCTATGAAATGGAAAGAACCAAAGTATTAAGTTCAAATGTAGTGGATTATAAGAAAGAGTGTAGTCATTTGTATGATCTGTGTTGCCAAGATGCTGCCTTAGAGCTTTTAAATTTTGTAAATTATGCATTTCACCTACCCACAGGGATCTGAGCAGTATATACTTTGGGCCAGAATGCAGTAGGCCATGGCCGGGTTGAACTGGACAAATAAATGGAACTGGTTCCAGTTTACCAATCTGGCACTAATTATGTGCTGGTCAAAGAAGTGTTTTTCAAATCATGGGGAACCGCTAGTGGAAATCCATTGGTGCTTTGATGGTGGCCTTTGGAGTTACTTTTATAATTTGAAACCATTCTCATGGCAGGCCCAGGGAGAGGTCTACTTCAGCCAACGTGCAACATGAGGCAGAAGAAATGGGCCCTTTCTGAAGGCGGAGTTGACCCGTGGGTGGGCCCTCTTTCACATGTTTCTAATTAGGGATACAAGAGAGGGTAGATATTCCACGGTGACTCTCCTTTCCTTCTCGGCTGGGAGATAGAACAACGGCGCCTTTGTGGTAACCTCTGCAGAGCTGTTTACATTGTGTGACCTGCCGAGCACTGCTGCCAGCGTGGATGCTCCTCCTGACTAACAAGGAACAGCCATGCTATCTGTTACCATGATAGGCCCTGGAGGTCACAATGAAAAGTAAGATATTTTTCTTGTTGTAGAATCATCCAAGTCAGTGTTTTTCAACCTTTTTCATGTCGTGGCACACATAAACTAATTACTAACATTCTGAGGTGCACCAAAAAATATATTTTTTGCCAATCTGACAAAAAAAAAAAAAAAAAAGGTCCAATTTTGATTCATTCATATGAGATGGCTCTTATCATTTTTTTATTTGACAGTCTAAGGGAAAAGAGGTCACTGGCCCTAACTAAACAGTCAAGTATTGCATGTTTTTTACCTTAATAGTTAATTTATTTTTAGAGAGAGAGGAAGAGGGAGAGAGGGAGAGAACCATCAACAGGCTGCCTCCTGTACATCCACTACTAGGGATCGAGCCTGAAACCCAGCAACCTCCTGGTGTGCAGGACGATGCTCAACCAACTGAGCCACACTGGCCAGGACAAGTATTACATGTTTTTGTTGTTGTTAATCCTCACTCAAGGAAGATATCATTAGAAAGAGTGGAAGAGAGGGAGAGAGATTATAGAGAGAAACATTGATATGAGAGAGACACATAAATTAGTTGCATCCTGCACACATTCCAACCAGGGCCTGGGATCGAGCCTGCAACTAAGGTACATGCCCTTGAGTAGAATCAAACCTGGTACCCTTCAGTCTTTGGGCTGACCCTCTATCCACAGAGCCAAGCCTGCTAAGGCAAGTATTGCATGTTTAAAAATTCTTGTGGCACATGGTTGAAAATCACTGGTCTGAGTTCATTTTTTACAGATTTATTGAGGTATAATTTACATACCATAAATTCACCCATTGTAAGTATAATAATTCAATGATATTTAGTAAATTTGGAAAGTTGTATTATCATTAGCACAATCCAGTTTTCGAACTTTAGTTGAACTTATTTTGAAAATAATCATTGTAATTCGAAGGCAGGTCATGCTGACATGCAAATAAAGTTTTGAATCTATCTTGGGCTAGGGGAAAGGGCTACCCAGAAGTAATTTAAGACAACTAAGTTTTAAAGAAGCTCCTAGCTTAGCATTTATATTTAAGAAGATTTTCTATATTTTTGTGCATTTAATGCTATGATATATTTGAAAGAACTCAGAAACAATTTGCTACAGAACCCACCTCACAAGTCAACATCAATTAATGTTTCTTGATTATAAAGAGAAGGCACAGAAGATGAGAAAGTGTTGACCCTTCCCTCAAAAAAGCTTATAATCCACTTTGAACATTCCATTCAATATTTATTGACATGCCTGCTCATTTTCAGCTATTATGTTAGGTACTGCAGAGACATAGATGAGTGAGGCAAGGTCCCTACCTTAAGAGCTTGTAGTCCAGCAGCTTATGTGTAACAGATAATTTCAATATAATGTCACAAATTCTGTGACGAGATAAGCACGGTATGCTATCAGAAAGGTCATCAGCAAAGATTTCCTAAAGGTGATATAGCTAAGAAATCAAAGATGTGGTTCATTATTGCATCAACCCTGCTGACATGGTACCTGCGTCTGCTCCATTTGGCCGAGGCTCAATGGCATCTGGTTCCTGCCTTCAGGAGGCTTAATAATTGGTGAGGGAGATAAGTCTATCACTACATATTGATAATTCCAATAGATGTAATAACTGTATGGAAGTGGAAAAAGCAAAAGATGCTAGGAATTCTGAGGCAAAAGAGAGACCATGGCAGGGACACTGTCCCAGAAGAAGTAGCCCAAAGTCTACTTCAGAAACTTAAAAAGCTGAGTTTTGATAAATAAGTAGAATTTCAGCATGGGAAAGAGCATCGAAGAAAGAAGAATCAGGGGCAGGAGAGCATGGGATGTGTGTTGAGACCAGTGAGGAGTCCACGCTGGATTAATGCATAGTCAGGCAGTATCAACTATGGGTATTTCTATGTCTCTGTGTCAGACTCAGGGAAGTCAATGAATCACAAGCTCAAGACTTTTGACTGCATCAGGGAAGGCTTTCCAGAGAAGCGCTCATCTCACTCCATCCTCATGTGCGCTCTATGCCAAGGTGACCAGATGATTCGTGTTCTTCTGCCGTGTTTTTCCTGATTTATTGTGCAGTCACTACCTCTTGGGCCAAAACAAAGCACCCGTGGATTTCCACCAGTGGTTCCTCATGGTTTTAAAACCACTTCTTTGACCACCAACACATTTCTGTGCCAGGTCGGTGTGCTGGAACCACTTCCATTTGTTTGTCCAGCTCAACCTGGTCCGAGGCCCACTGCACCCTGGCCCATAAGTATACTGTAGCACTTTCAAGGGGATTAGAAAAAACACACAACTTCTTGAAACATTGGCCGCTAATCTTTGAAGGGATAATTTTTGTACCAGACTAGAATTAGGAAGTGGATGGGAGGGCTGAGAAGAAAGAAGAAGAAAAAGAAGAAGAATGGTACCGTTTGCTAAATTCCCAGGTTTCCATGGGGCAAACCTATTTCTAAATTTAAGTTGCTAAGGACCTTGACCCTGGGGTTGTTTGGGGATATTTTGGAAAGTAAGGAATATTGTTGATTTTCAATCAGGAAAGAAAAAAAAATTGGTTTTGATATAAACAAGGAAGAGGGAGTTTTGCATTTGCTTGTTTGCATGGACAGTTCACTACTGTGTGGCCTTGTTCCGAAATGGCCAACCTCTCCCTCTGGGGTCAGTGTCAACAGCTAGGCTGCAGCTGGAGCTAGAGACAATGACCAGCACCACTGGGCCCTGCCCTTCGGGCCCTCAAGGTTAATTTCAGAGTCTTTTATGGCTTTGAACCTGCCAAAGAAAATGCAGCTTCATTTGGAGAAATATAATGTCTGTCTATGTATTTTTTTCGTGAAGAATAAAGAAGAGAGATTTTTGGAAGAACATATGTATCCTATTGGCCTTGCTAGACAAGCTAAAAAACAAAACAAAACAAAAAAAAAACACCAAGAGGTCATTACTCTTACAAGCGTCATGTCTTCAACGTCAGTCTACCAATAATTATTCACATGCCACCAGAGGGGAAATCTCCGCCATTGTTATTTTCTTCTCTAAACTGAGATACTTAAAAAAAAAAAAAAAAAAAAAAAAAAAAAAATCCCTGAGTGGGGAAATGATACATTTTTTTTTAAGTCTGTACATTTAGTACCGTATTTGCTGAGAAGAACAGCCCTAGAAACCGTGGGGGTTTAGGGAGGGGGTACTATCCAATGCAGTCCTAACTATGGGTGCTTTGCCACTCTGCAGGTTAGGAAAGGCAACTTCTTGGCCACTGTTTAGGGTTGCCAGAAAAAAAATACAGAATGCTCCAGTTACATTTGCATTTTAGATAAACAACAAATAAGTTTTAAGTATAACTTACATTCCAAATATTGCACTGGGACATACACTAAAAAATAAATATTCATTGTTTATCTGACATTTTAACTGGGTGTCCTTATTTTTATTTGCAAAATCTGGTAACCCTACGTGACTTCTGGAATAAAAAGGCTTCCCAAGGAGACTGGGAGTTTTTATGATTACTGAAAGTCACTATCTGTTTTGAATCAAAACAAAATAATAATAGGAGATAAAAAAAAAACTGAAAATAGAATCAGGCCAGTCCTACAAACGTGAAAGCAGCCCCTTTTCATTTCTTTATCTCTGTGTGGTGAGCTCTGAGGATTCATTTCTGTGGGGAGTGGCACTTCTAGGTCCACTCTAGATCTGAATCAGTCTTTGTAGATCATGGGGATGGCTTCTTGTTTCATTTTGATGATCAGGTCAAACCAGGGCTCCCTGTAAATCCAAAGTACTTGACCTTAGGGTAGCTTTGGGCCCGCTTGAATACTCTCTTCTGTAAAAGTCCTATCTGGTCTAATGAAGTGGGTGTCTAATATGTGCTAATGCTTTACTACATTACCTACAGCAACCTACATGAGTTGACATTACTCCTAACAACCCAACAAGACAGGCACTATTACTTTCATTTTGCAAATGAGGAAATGAAGGCCCCAAAGGAGTCAATAACTTGATGTAGGTCACAGAGCCACTGAAAGGCAGAGCTGGGATTAGTACTCAGGTCAATCTGACTCCAAAATCCCTTTGCTTAACCACTGCACACACAGTGTCCTTGCACACCGGTTCTTCCCCACCATCCCCAGCCCTCAGGGGGCCTGAGAGCATAACAGTCCTTTCTCTCCTTGGTCCCGACTAGCTGGACTCGCAGAGAACTTTCCATCTGACGTTGGCCCTCGGTGGTCTTTGTCTGTGTGTGTCATGCTGCAATGCAACACACTCAGAGCTCTGGGCGCTGGAAGATGTTAACTTTGGATACTTTCTGTTTTATGGGAAAATGGTTAAACCAATGGGGACAGAAAGCCCAGGAACTTTATTACAACATGTTTAAATGTGTCATCATTTTAATATCTTTAAAGAGCCTAAAGAGACTTTCAAGCATTAAACTGTAAATAGCTAATAGCTCCAAGATGAGCTGACAGAGGAATCACATGATTTTTCCAAAATGGCCATTTGTCTAAACTCTGCCGAGCTGCTGCAGTGCTCAGCCAGCAGCCCTGCCAAAGGCAGAGGCCCTCTCCCCGACCCGCTCCCTCCTCCTGGTAACGAAGTGGCAGGAGTCTATGGCCCAGCACCATTGTCTTTTGAAGCCAACACGCGGTCCTCCTGGTTCACTCCTTATATAACGTGATTTGTCAGCATTTTGAGCTCATGAAGTAAAATGTTTTACTTGTCCCAGCTGGGAAAGTTCATAGAGTTAGCCATTCCACTCCCATCCTCTGCTGTGGCCACAGTTGTTAAGTGTAAAATGTCTCAATGGGTGTGGTCTACCAAGCGTCCCAGTGGCATTTCTCAAACTGCGGGTTACGGGCCCAGGGTCTGGGAGAATTTCTTTCATAGGGTCACACTGGGACATGGGCTCTTTCTGTGAGAGGCCGGCTCAGCCTCTCTCCTCGGACTCCCAACACATCTCTCATCTTTCTTTCCCCATGTAATGGATCTGCTCTTTCTCTCTGCACCCTTTTCATCTGTCCCCTCGCCCCCACTCTGTTCCATTTCTTCTACTTCCTGTTCCTTTTAGCTTCCCCCAGTTCCCCACAGTTCTAAAAATTAAGTCCATCTAATTCTAAAGGGGGGCGGGGGGGGGGGAAAGGAAATTAGGAAAAAGAGCAGAGGTGGGGCCATGGTGTTATAATCGTCTTCTTTAGTCCCGGACATCTGAGAAAAGTAATCTTTTCCTATTCTCCCAGACTAGGGCAGCCCGGCCACTCCCTGCTGCTTTATGCTCCGTGCTCGCATTCCTCTTCCCTTTGTAACCCTTCTCCCCACTTTAGGTCTAACTTAGTCAACTTATACCCTAAAAGTACTAATGGTAACTTGTGCTTCACAGTCTTGTGCTCCTGCTCCTCTCTTTCTCCGGTGCCTGGCACACGGGGACCAGGAACCAGGCCGGTAGGCGGATGTGCTGGCCTCAGACTTTCTCAGTTTATGCATGTTCCATTCAGAACTTTTCTGTTTTTCTTCTTACTATTTTTAAAATAATCCTTTGTTAAAAGTATTCATATATACCCCTCTTTCCCCCATTGACCCCTTCCAGCCCACTACACCCCCTGCCCATAGCACAATTCAAAATCACTTGAATAAAAATCTCAAGAAAAGAACAAAAAACTTTTCAATGATATCTTCTAATAATGTTAAAGACCTGATTTCCATAACATTTTTTCCTTTTATATCAAGTGAATAATATACTTAAAAAATAAACTTGTGTTTCATCTTATAGTTTAGTGTTGAATATACAGTACTTGTTTCCTTCTAGAGTATGATTGTTTGTTCTACCAACCACTTCATGGTTTCATCTGGATTTCTGTTCAAGTTTCCTTTCCCTTGACGTTTGTGTCAACTCTCGGGCCACTTTTGACCATCCACTCAGTGCTCTCCCTCAGCAGCCTTTCGGCTTTGCCCCAGTGATTCCTCACCCGGGCCCCGTGGTACTGTTAATGCCAGTGGCCCTACTGTGCGTGCTTTCTTCAGGGAAAACTCATATGTCTCTGCCTCTCCCGCAGCAACGAACACAGCGCCTCACACTCCGGTAGATGCTCAGCACATACGTGCTCATCACATGCACCAGCTGTAAGGTAGTTGGAGCAGGCGTTGGCTCATTAGTGAGGGAGCAGCAGCAGGCGAGTTCAGAGCTCACGGATTTGAGTGGAACTACCTGCGTTCTAATCTTAGCCCCTTCAGAAAGTACTTTCATGCCTGAGAAATCTAGGTTTCCTTGTGTCTTGACTTCCTCATTTTAAAACGAAGGTAACAATAGTACTACAGAATAAAGCTGTGGTGGGGCTGAGTTAAGACCTAGCACAGTGCCCAGCCCTTAGCGAGAGCCATCAGCACCAATCATTGGTATTCATGACCGGAAGTTGGGGCTGGAGTAAAGAAAGTTCCTGCGGGTTCATTCTTGCCAAGTCTGGACTGAATGTACCACCTCAGGTTCTTCCCAGAGCACCCTGTGGCCTGCCCTTTTCTACCCAGGGGACAGGTCTGCTTCATAGATCACTGTGACTAAGAATATTTTTTTTACCCTTAGTCCTTGACCTATTTTCATCTGCTGGTGTGCAGCAGGTATCTTGCTTTTATCAGATTCTCAAAGGGGGAAGTCCATGACCCAAAATAGGTTAAAACCACCAAGAGAGCCATTGATGATGATCTGTTAAGAAGAATGAGAGGGAACCTGAGCACACAGCAGAAATGTACACTCGAGACACAGAAGTGTGGCTACCCATGGCACTTACCATCCTTCTGTCCCTTAGCATATGACTCTCTAATTCATCTCAATAAGTTTCCACCGGCCCCTATGGCGTGTCAGGCACTCTGCTAGGTGTGGAGACCAGAAACATGACTGGGATATCCTTCCTGTTGTTACAGGCATAGGGTTATATCAGTTTCCTTTCGTGTTTTATTCAATACTAATTGAATCATTTTGTTACTCTCTAATAAGTAAGATGTCTCTCCAGTGAACTTACTGTGTGCTTTGCACTGTCCTCCACACTATTACAGGCAGCGCTTCTGGTCCACCACCACACGATGTAAGGGGAGGGTCAGAGGTGGTAGGGATGAGGTAGGGATTTTGAGGTCAGTGAGGAGGAGGCCCCAGAGATGTGTCCATGTGATGAAAGCCAAGCAGTCCCCGTTCCAGCCCACTCTGTCTTTATGTCTCAGCTGTGAGTACAGGACTAGAGGCTTTTTTGGTCATAAACCTCCTTAGGCCTACGCTTGACCTGTATTCAACTCTAATAAAGAATAATAGTAAATGTCAGGACTAGAAATAAAAGGAGGCACAAGTTAACATTAGTACTTTTTCTAGAGCCCAGTTCTTTTTTCTTTAACCAAATACATGTTGTATCACAAAGATCCTGGAACCCATCACAAAGAGATGACACACTCTGATTAGGATCGTTCAGGAGACTAAAATAATAACAGGGGTATTTTTAGTGGAGTGGACAGGGTGCAGGGAAGCTAGGAGGCTTGTGCGGTATTCCAGGGCTGGTAATAATGGGGCTCCATGAGCTCCCCTAGACCAGAGAGAGCCAAGGAATGGGCTGGGTTCTAGAAACAGGAGATTGGGAGGAGTGCAGGCAGATCTGAGACCTTCTGTGAAGAGGCTCAGGCAACCCCTGGCCCAAGGCACTCTACCATCTCTAGTCTCCTGCTGGTGCTGCCCAGTGGTCGAACCCAGGAAAGGGTCCTGTTGACGTCCCAGGCTCCTGAGCAGAGAGCAGGGTGGAGAGGGGTGAAGAGTAAGCCTGTAGGACATGCCATAAGGTACCCAGCACACATGCTCTCATGTTTGATTTTAGAGGTAAGAGTGTGTGTTTTCAATTTTTTTTTTCCTGTTTTGACAGGTTAAATTTTTAATAGGTAATAAAATATTTCCCCCATAATTATTAGTCCATCAATTTGATGATCTCAGTTATTTTTCTCCTGTCTTATTAGTTTACCCCCTTTAAAAGGGGGGAGGTTGTTTATAAATGAGCCTGTTTTCCTCCAAAGCATGCAGAGAATAAAAATGCTATTCTTTAGAGATCTTCCTTTTTACAAAGAGAGTTGTTCCATTTCCCCTCTCTTTTTCTCTCCACTGCTTTCTCCTTCTATGCTTAGGCCAAGAGTATATTACTTTTGGAGGCATCTAGCATGGTACTTCCCAAATCTTTCCCAACCAAAGACTCCTTTGGGAATTCAACTAAATTTCCTGGTTCTCTTTTGCTTTGAAAACCAATGCCCATATTAACCAACGAGGTTATTTTTATTACTTACAAATATTTTTATAATTAACTTAAGACTCAACAAGGAACCAAAGATAAACAGACTGTAATTATTTCAAGTTCTAACCACTATGAGTGGATATTAATCTTTGAGGAGGTATTATTAAAACAGTATAAAATAGTCATAAATTAAATATCAAGTCATAATTGCAAAGGAATCACTATGATCATAAAAGGCAAAATAAACGAATTTAAAAGTTAATCACTTTGCCATAGTAAACACTAGTGTAGCACATTTCAGCATTTGTGAGTCTTAGAATTTTGTAATTATTCACAGATATGCATCCATTTTACTATGATATTCAGCAAGAATCCCTTTAAATCAATTTCAAAGGATAGATAATTTTTTAGAACAGCCGTCCTCCCTCTGCCAAGAGCTCCCAGCACTCACTCTTGTAAGTTCTTCCTTTCCCATTAGCTATCTCATGCATCTTTATCCAGCCTTCTCTCTGTGGCCACCCTGACTATTTTACTGAGCCACCCTAAAGTCACTTCAACATTTTGATCCAAACTTCACCAGGGATCAAAGAAATGACTAAGGGAATTCTCATTAAAGGTTTTAAGTATATGCTTCTTAGATCCATGCAAGTGATTTCTCTAATTCTTGGGTTGCCCTCCCTGAAATTACACAGAAAGGACTAACTCTTTCCCCTTCACCCCACCCCACCCTGACTCAGCAAGCATCTTCTCTTGTGCTGCTGTTGTTCTGAAGGGTCCCATGTCTTGTGCTGATAAAGGGCCAGTGATACCAGCAGAGCCAGTGGGTTCATTCTTTAAGCCTTTGCTGATTCCACACTGAGTGTCAAACACTGTGCCTTCCGTGGCTCCTGAAAGCCTTGAGGAGACACTGAAGGGCTAATGAGTGGGAAAGTCCCATGTTCTCCCCTGCCACCCTCCCCTCCCCGCTTCTTTTGGTAAGAAGATGTTCCTTCGGGGAATTACTCCTCCTGAGTCTCCCTGTGTGTGGTTCACACGGGGCCGGTGCCACTCTCTAGCTCTAGAAGTTGGCTCTGAACCTGAAGCAGACCAAGCAGAACTTTGGTGGATGGTTTAGGAATAAATACGTGACCCAGGCTGAGGACATGGGACTTCAACACGAGAGTTTGGCTGAACTCCCCAGAAAGGGAGCCCCCTCCGTCTGCTGCACTCACTAAATTGGTAGAATGTGGGCCTCTAGGCACCACTTCAGGGGAGCTTGCCTACAAATGCCAACACCGGACAGCAGAGCCAAACACGGAGAAAGGCGGATTCTCATCATCATTTGATCACTTGGTCCCACCCCTGTTAGCAAGGTGACCCAGGAGTAGACCCTGCCTGCCCTTTTGCCCATTGTGACCATTTGAGTTGGCACTCTGGCACTCTGGATATAAAAACCACACATCTGAAAAGCCAACATGTTCCCACTAAGAAGTTGCTTTGATCGGCTTGAGATTCGAGTCCCAGAGAACTGCATAGAGGATTTTCACTTTTCTTTGATTTCAGAGAGCATGTTGGTGCACATCTGGGATTAGGGCAATCCAGGAGGAGACATGGCCCTGATAACAAGGCCTATTACCAGCTGTGTGTGGCATCTGTGATTAAATATGTTAGAACCCTGTGAGTCTGGATTTTACCTTAGAAAGAAACCATCCTAAATGATTTGAGGATTTTTCACTTTGTTTAAAGTCGATGTTTAAAAAATATATATATTTTGATAACATAGTTAAAGTGATCAAAGTAAAGAATCAATCCATTTTACATATGTGTGTGTGTTTAGGTGTATATTTTAAGCACACTGTAAGATAGAACATGATGCTGGGCTGTGCTAGCAGGAGGCTAGCATGAAAAGTGGAGTCACCATACTCAGCACTAATGAGATGCTGAGTGGCCAAGCCCTCACTCAGCTCCCATGCCCCGCTCGGGCTTCTGCATTTGGGAGGATGTGGAAAGCAATTGCAATGATTAAAAGCATGGAAAATCAGATCTCTGCAGAACGATGAAAGTGGGCTATTTAACCTAAAGAAAAGAAGATTGAAGGGAGAAAATAAATGGTATTTAAGTGTAGAAAGGGTTCTTAGAAAGAAATAGGTGGTGGTTGTTTTTCTCCTCCACTCAAGTATATGAAGAGAAAATTGCCTTAGAAATGCCATTTGTACACAAGAAGGATTTTTCCCAGCAGAGAAGATTCTTGTACTGGTTAAGAGATGTGTCTAGGTGTCCTTTAAGATGCCTCTTCACTATGATTCTGTGATGACTAAATTGAGAATTTGCTCATCAAGAGAATTGGGAAACCAGGTGCTGCATATCTTAAAAGGTAGGATGGCCGAAAACGGTTTGGCTCAGTGGTAGAGCATCGGTCTGTAGACTGAAAAGTCCCAGGTTCGATTCCGGTCAGGGGCATGTACGTCGGTTGCGGGCACATCCCCCGTAGGGGGTGTGCAAGAGGCAGCTGGTCGATGTTTCTCTCTCATCGACGTTTCTAGCTCTCTATCTCTCTCCCTTCCTCCCTGTAAAAATCAATAAAATATATATATTTTTAAAAAAGGTAGGATGAACAAACACCGGCTGCTTTGGTTTAGGAGCCGTTCTGTCTGGTAGTTACGTCAGCAGCCATGACATGCCTGTGAAGAAGCAAATATTGTGTATCGACAAACAGCACACCAGAAAAGATAGCAACCTAGTGGCAAAATAATGATAAACTCTAGGATTTCTATTTCCTACTCCTTCATTTTCGCTGTTAGGCAGCAAATTGTAATTAATTTCTTCATTAACTACATAAGTGAGACAAGCAATGGGAGAGAGTAGCATTGAATACATTGCTAGTATTTTGGGAGTAGGATTCAGTATATGTGTTCCGTGTTGAGTCAGGAGCATTGCATGTTGGCTCTGGTACGTATCTGGCTTATTTCCTACTGTAACTTGACTAGTCTAACTTGGGATCCAGAGACTTCAAATCAAGACTCAGGAAAATGGATTTAACTCAGAGAAACAGTTCTCCTTTTGCATATGGAAAAGCTATTCTAAAGAACAATAGCTTTGGCATTATTGCTGCTCTGATGGATCTAGATTTATTTAAAAGTTAGGATTAAAAAGTAATTAAAGGCCACATGTTGCTCCACTTCCTTCTCTGTTACTAGAGCCATTCCATTAAGTTCTGCTAAGTGACGGCTCGTGATGCTTCGTGCAAGTACGAGCCCCTCTGACTGTAGTTTTCATGCATCCACATTGCTGCTAATTAGCCCCACAATTGTGTTCTGCAATTTCCTTGGCCACATTGCTCAGCCACTGCAGTTTCCGCATATTACACGCCACCAGTCATTTCCCCTTCGTGGAACCCACGTGGTCACTTTAAAAGTAATTTACCCAGGAGGCTTTCCAGCCTTTAAATGAATCTGCTAATAAGCAGAGGTTGACGTGCTTCACAGTCATCTTTCTAAATAAATTCAGATGATAATTTCTAGATCTGTATTTTGCAAGTGACAGGAAATATCTGGGAAATGGGAAGAATAGCAAGTCCACAAACCTGTTGCTGAAAGTATTGGAGGAAGAATTTTCTGGAGATGGTGATTTTGGTGGGAAGGGACCTTACAGTAGCTCTTCCCCATTTGCCAACTGAATTATGCAAGAAAAATCAACCGAGAAACAAAACCAAAAAACCAATAATCACAATACCTCCAAATAACAAAAGCAGCAAAAGCCTAACTTCCAAAAAAAGTTCACATTTTATGTTTACTTTTTAAAAACTGATTTAGCAACAGGAAGCTAGTTTCTGAGTTTATTTCCACACTTGCCCTATGAACCCTGTCTTGTTGAATGATTCAGGGTATCAGATTCTCTCCTATAATTTCCTTTCAACAGAACTTACTGTATTACCCACCCATCCCCCCGATGTAAATGGCTAAAACAGCTGGCTCTTTCACTCTCGGTATATACACACAAACACAAATGAGGCACACACACACATACGTATAATATACATCTCTGCATATATAAACACACACTTTGGTCATTTATTTTTTTAACAGCACAAAGGTCATTAATCAAAATATAATTCATTTGAACAGTCAAGGCTTGACACGGGATCATTATTTCAAAAAACCCGAAGAGACTAAGCTCCCTTTCATAGCATTGTTTTCTTTCTAAACCTCTGTAGGATGCATGGCTCTTCTCCACCGAGAAAGCCAGGGATAGCACCACGAAGCAGCCTCGTGGCCCCCGGTTAAAAGACCTGACTTCTCTTGGGGAAGGAGTGGAGGCCCCGTATTCACTCGCATTTCCTCAAGAGAAAAACTGAGGTGCAGAGAAATTAAGCTAAATATCTCTTTCTGATTTCAGTTTAGTTTCATCTGCACTTTCCTTAAACATTTTATAAGCTGAGACGAAAGGTATTGACATCATCTCATCTACGGGAAACCTTTCTTTAGAAAGCCCTGACGTCTTTTTCCTTCGTCCTGTGACTGCAGGCGAGAGAATGAAAAGGCTGTTACATGTTTCTGCTTCCTACTGACTAGGAAGTGGAAGGGTTGAAGAGCAGAATGTCTGGGACAATGGCAAGCAAATGAAAGGACCTAAGAGTTCTGTCTATCACTTACACACCAAGCAGAGCAACCAGTTAGTTGGTTTCTGAGTGGAATGATCTCACTTTTCCTGTGGGTGAATTAGGCTCTGCCTCGGAGCCTGCCCACAGATTGGATGCCCATTGGCCCAATCAAGACCAAGCGAGGGCTCCCAAAGGAACCCTTAGCTGACTCTCTAGCCTTAAGAAGTCTGGCAATTCATATTCTACAAATGGGTAAGAAAAAGACACTGACCCAATTGAAAAATGGGCAAAGGCTATCAACTGCAATTTTTAGAAGAAGAATCCTGAGTATTAAATTTTACAAGTCATTATGGAAATAAAAGTTAATGCAAAAATGAGACAGCACTCTTTTTATGCCTCCCTCCAAATCCCCACCAAAATAACAAACTTTCAAAGCCCTAAATGTTGGTGATCTTGGGAGGAAAGGAGAACTCACCCTGCTGATGGGAGAGTGAGCTGGAAACCTCACTGCAAAGAATCATCTGGCAGCATCGACTGAGCCACGAAAGGGCACCAATCCCGCAGCCCAGTGTTGGGCTTTATTCTATGCCCCACAGATACAATTCTGGGCTTTATTCTATGCCCCACAGATAAGGTGATGTACAAAAAGGCTATCTCTATCTCCATCTCCATCTCCATCTCCATCTCCATCTCCATCTCCATCTCCATCTCCATCTCCATCTCCGTCTCCGTCTCCGTCTCCGTCTCCGTCTCCGTCTCTATCTCTAGCTATCTGTAAAAGACTGGAAGGATGAATACCAAATTCTTGATCATTGCTTTACCTGGAGAAGGTGATGCGATTGTGGTACTTCAACTAATGTATTTCTTCATACACAAGACACAAACTGAAGGAAATATAGAAACACTGTTCTATTTTCCTCTATACTTTCCCATATTTAACTTTTTTTTTCAAAGTTATGAAAGCAGGTAGCTTTTGACTAGCATGATCAGCACATTTTATTTAGTCCTCAGTCATTTTCTGGCTTGTGTCTCTGGGTCCTGAAGCAGTGGGCTTTTCTTTATGATGCTAACAGATGTCACCACAACTCATTTGTCTGCCGGGAACTGCTGTGAGCTCTGTGAAGGAGGTGCTGATAAGGCCCAACATTGGGGGAGCTGTGGAAGAGGTCAGAGATTTTCGTAGCCTTTCAGAGAGTTGGAAAATAGCCTCAGAAGTCATCTAATGTAATTATTTTATTTAGATGAGGAAATTGAGGCCTCAAGAGGCTTGTTCAAATTAACCAGGCTAATTAAAGGTGGAGTAGGGACCAGAATTTGTGGCTACTGATTTTCCTGTAACAAAATATTGACAGATGGAAATAATGCAAGCTCTGCAGGTCCTTGCTACAGAGCCTCCTGTGTGGACAAGCAGGCCCCACCCTGAGTTTGGTGCTGTAGAAATGGCCATTTGGCCAGCAATACTTTAAGAGATGAGAAGAGAGAAGTGGAAAGTCTGTATGGTCAGGACAGTCTATGAAGCAGTATAGCATCAAGTATGTATGTCCTGGCTCAGCCATTCCCAGCTATTTCACCTTGGCTATTTTCTCTCTGCCATGGTAAGCTGAGAGTAATAATAGATCCTATTTTAGGGACTATAATGAGTGTTAAAAGAGTTAATAATGTAATATGTGAAAATGGTGTCTGATGTATATGTTCAACAAAGGTTAGCTATTATTATTGTGTCATAGGTATAATAAACTATTAAGGAAACTGAATATTTAATGATAGCTCTGCCATATTTTGCCTTAAATCACATACCAACCTCTCAAAGTTGTCGTTAGTATCTTTGCTTTTGACTTGGATGAGTCTCAGTTTTGCAGTTAAGAAAGCAGAACTCACAAAGGTAAGATAATGTGTTTGTCTAGATTCTGGAACGATGTCATAAATGTATGACAGTGATTATATTTTCTTATTGTATTTCATTCAACACTCATTCTTCCCTGGAGCACTTGGGCCTACACAAAGGGGATACCAAGCAATGAAACTGACAATTGAAATAGAGGATTCAGTGCTCTGGGATTACCGTCCAGTCCCCACATTGCAATCACGATGCTCTGCAACCAGTTACCAGCAAGGTCTTGAAGTTTTTCAAGAAAGAAATACCACCCCCACCCAATTCCTATAGTTATTTTGACAGAAGTGCCTTAAACCTTAACATAAGATGATGACAGAGTTCTACCCGCTGCCAACTTGGAGTCTGTTATGTTTGCAGTAGGAGGTTTCCAGACCCCAGATCAGCTCCTCTTTCTCTGCATCAGTTTATTGAAACTCCTGCTGCTATACATTAATCCTGATGTGCCTGTCAGACACTAACCTATGCACTGGTGTAGAATTCATTCCCAGGGTTTGCAAGACAGCTAACCATGCTTCAGTTTATTCCCAGTGCCTCTAAACCCGATAGTGTAGTTCTTACAAGATGCATTTATCAACTTCCTTTTTATGGCTGTTGAAAAACATTTTTTAAAATGAATATTATAGTAACCTTTCTCATCTACCTCAAAAATGATCCCCTCTCTAAAGCTGATAAATTCCTTTGTCAAAGTAATAGGAGGGTGATTCCATTTGGAGTTTTACTTCTAATTTATTCCATAATTTGGGTATTAATCTTGCTGTCAGATGAATACAATCAACTTTTGGACTAAATTTCTCCCTGCGCAGGGGAGAATTTCTATACCAAATTTTCACTTAATTGCCTCTTTTGCACACACCCACATCTTATTTTCATTTGTGTTTAGCCTATCACCGCAACCTATAATTGTCCAACTAAGAATGTGAATTTTTTTCTGTGATTTGATGCTTGCAGGTATCAAAGTGATTTAAATTCAGAGCTGCAGGGGGTAGTTTATTGATATGTGAACGAAACCTGAAATAATTTGAACCCTTGGAGCTTTATATCTCTCTCATGATAGAGAGGTGACTGAAGTTGACCACAGTGTGGTCAGTGTGGAGGTAGACACTAAGATTAGTCACTTGCAGCATGCAGCTTTGTGGAAGTGGTGGGGAACTCCTGCATCCTCCTGTGATTTCTTCTCTCTTTGCCATTGTTATCTAGGTCCGAAAGATCTTTTTCCCTTTGGTCCTAGCTTTCTGCTTCAGACTGGTTGCTATCCCATGAGCAATAGTTCTCAGGTGGAATTTAAAATTCCACCTACCTGGGCTCTGTTCCTGACCTGCTGAATCAGAAGCCAGGGCAGGGATATTTGTGTTTGTAACAACCTCTTTCCAGCATTCTTATGCCAACCAGTATTGAAGACCACTGTCATCTTGCCTAGGTCAGACCTCTTAAGTTTGATATTGGAATTGAAACCCACTCAAACAACCTTAACAGAAAAGAGGAATTTGCCACAAGGGAGCAAGAGACTCTTGCAGAACCCAAGGGAGTGAGGTCTATCCAGTCTTCGTGAGAGACCAGAGCCTGGACCCACAGCACTGACAAGGACCAGCAGCTAGTCCCACTCCCCAGTGGGTTCCTCTGGCTGCTTAGCTCCCCATCAGAACCTTGTGGACTCAGAGCCTGTTTCTCTCTGTACATCTGCTTCCTTCTTTTCTCCTGTTCAGCTGGCCACTGTCACTGCTTCATGAGCACATGGCCTAGCATGGTGCCCAGTGTACATGTTCTCCCTTCAAGCTGACTAGCATCTCTCAATCCACATTCCTGCAGGAAGGTCTGATTGGCCTCGGAGAGAGGAAGTGTCTACCCTTAAGCCATCAGACAACATGGTTTACATATAGTGGCTGCCAAGGGCACACCCACACGTGAGTTCAAATCGGAGGCTGTTTGGATATTTCCAGTGATTCCTACATTTGCCTTATTCGTATGCATTTATCCCAAATAGCCTTATTTCTGATTTCAGCTTTGTGGTGATATATATATATATATTTTACCTTTGAAGAAGGTTAGGAGCAATAATTTCTACACATGAGGGGTGACTTAATCGTGCAGATACCACTAACACATTGCATAGACTGTCTCTCTCTCTCTGTGCCTCCTTCTCCCTCTTATAAATATGACTCCGTTAGAATACTGAGAAAATAGAGCCTCAGGAAAGCTGCTTCTCTGGTGGAGTAAGCTAGCAATCGAATGGCACAGTCATTGTCTATAATGCATATAATCTTGATCATAAAACAATGTTGAAAGGATTTGAGGTAGTTTATCACAGACAGTGCTGATATGTGACCTTATAAGAACATCCCACAGCCAAAACTGGTTTGGCTCAGTGGTAGAGCGTTGGTCTGCGGACTGAAAGGTCCCAGGTTCGATTCCGGTCAGAGGCATGTACATTGATTGCGGGCACATCCCCGGTAGGGGGTGTGCAAGAGGCAGCTGGTTGATGTTTCTAGCTCTATCTCTCCCTTCCTCTCTGTAAAAAATCAATAAAATATATTAAAAAAAAAAAAAAGAACATCCCACAGAAAAGATCCCTGCATTTTCTTTGTAGACACAAGGTTCAAAAAGGAGGGAATAGCTCCAGGAGGAATAAGCACAGTGCCTGGTACAGGATTCATATTCAATAATATGTTGCTAATTGTGTTTGCTTAGAAATATTTATTCACAAATAACTTTCAGGTGGTTTTGAAACCCTGGAATGAGTTGCCTAGTAAAGTAAATAAGCTTCTCTTCTTTCTATTTGTCATCCCAACCGCCATCTTGCATATGTGGGATATCCATGATACTGGCCCTCTCACAAATAAAAATTTGGTCAGGAAAGTAAAATACAGAAGACAAACATCAGCCTCCCGCCCTTGCTCTTCAGAGATCTCTAGGTGCTCTCATCTGACCTGTCTCATTCTTAGGGGGGAGAAGAGGAAACCAAGGTTTACTGTCTCTGCTTTACGTTGAGTAGACAGGGGGATCAGTCATTCCTACTGATATATTTACCTTCAGGGAATGTGAAACGCAACAACCCCGAAGTCACCAACCTACCGATGGTGACTTAACCTTGTAGATGCCACTAGGTGAACTGGGCAGAGAGAACGTTAAGATAAGGCACAATGCTAACGACTAAATTAGAACTGAAAATGAATTTGGTCCCTAAAGGACAGCAAGAGCAAACATGAATGTCTTTCAGCAAATTGTAATTTCAAAAAAAAAAAAAAAGCACAATGAATAAATCAGAGAAATATGAATTAGTGGAAGCTGAGCTATAAGAATGACATAACAGGAAAAATCAAAACTAAAAGTCGTAGTGGATAAATGATACCATATCAGAGTGGTTTTATCATTACATAATACTGTGACTTGTAGAATAATTGGCAATTCCTAGAACATATAGTCCTGAAGCAGTGAGGGTTTTTATAAAGTTATGTGGAAGTCTCAGCTTTTTATCACATCAAGGATACAATAGGAACAATCTGTAATAAATGTTTCCAAGTGGCTTGTAAACTTAGGACACATTCTGTACTATCCGGGGCTTTTGGTTATAAGTAACAGGTTTGATGGGATTTCTAGGCTAATGGCATTGGGAAGTCTGAGGTAGGGGGTTGTCTACTGGCTGTCCCAAGTATCATCATTGTTTTGGACATTATTTTCATCTCTCTGATCTGGTTTTCTCCTGTTGGTCTTATTCTCAGTATGTTTTGTCACGTGGTGGCAAAATGATTTCCCTGGCTCTCATCACTTAGGATCCTAAAAGGCATGAGGTCCCTTTTCTTCCTGCCTTTAGTCAGTACTCCCAAAAGAGTCCAGTGGGGCCGCTGGGTTGCTTGCTTTCCCCTGTGTGGGGAAGACAAGAGCCCTACAGATGAGGCTGGGCAGTTCTCCAAAGGAAAGGGAGGTTCCTGTGGCCAGAAAAGGGGGAAGAGGTGTTGAGTAGGCAGAAGAGCAGATGTCCACCCATACATTATGCAACTGCGTGCCAGGCACTTCCACATCCTGCGGCCAGTGAAAACCCTTCCCTAATGAAAAGGAAGTGACAGCTTAACATACTGTAAGCCGTGAGAGGAAGAAGTCAAGGTGCTTTTTCATGATCTCTCCCATGCCCAGGGTTACCATAGTTACTACCTCCTCTTTGCTTCCAGATATTTTGGTTAGCCCTCTCCTCTGCCACTTGGTTATCTTCCCTCTACAGATCTGTCCTCCCCAATAGGGTATGAACACTGGATGACAGAATCCTGCCTTTTACCTCTATTTCCAGCCCTTAGTCCATTGCCTGGAACACAGAAGCCACTTGATGTGTATTTGAATGGAATTGGATTCTACTCTATGTACTGCTTAAGTCGGGAAAATAATAAACATAAACAGTTTGTTAGACAAGGGCATTCGGGGACAGTCCTTACTCTGCGTGAAGAAGGCAGGGTTTCCGCTCGCCACTTACCACCTGTCTCTGCCTCTTCTCCACGCCTCCTCAGGGAAAGGAATGGCTCCTCTGATGGCTGAGTTTAGGATGAGGGAGGACCATCTCACAGTCAGGTATGGTCCTACACCAGCCACAGGCCGGGGCCACGGCCTCGTCCAGGCTAGGGGAAGCCCGCTGTTGCTATGCACCCAAGCAATATCTTCTGCCTCCTCTGCTGATGTCTTTTCTTTTTTTATGGATTCAGAATAAAGTGTATAATTTAGTGGTCCCCTCAAACCTCACAAAAGAGTTTAGAGAGATCCTGTATTTGTCCTTGGATATGTGTAGAAAATGGATATAAAAAGCAAACATTGTGGCATTTTCTATATTATTTATTTACATCCCATCTTTTTCCAAAATAGATTTAAGGTGACTTCATCGTACATGGTAGTGTAGTTCATGACACTCAAGGACAGGAAAAGAATTTTTCGAGACACCCTGAAGCACAACTCCATTTGATATGGTTTCTTAGTCTAGATTACAATGAGGAAGGCACTGATTCCTTTTACTGTTATTTTGTAAGCAAAAAAGATGCTGTTCCTCCTTCTCTGTCCCTGCTCATGGGGAATAGCTCCACCACTGACCTTGTCACTAAAACACAAACCTGGGATCCACTCAGACTCCTTTTTCTCTGAGCCCAGGCCCAGCGCCTGAGCCCACCCCCTGTGTCTGAGCCCAGGCCCCGGTCTGAGCCCATGCTGTGGAAATTCTTATGCCAGCCCTGTCCGGCAGCCCTCTGCAGGCCTCTTTCCCTGTCTGTACAGGAGCCAGTGTTCTCTGTAAAGCAGCAGTGTGACCATGCTGCTCAAGCATTTGAAACCTCCGTGCCCTTTTACTGCTGCGGGGATTCAGTTCACAAGCTTCAGGGTACACACGGGACCTCAGGGCCTGGCAGGGCCCGGCCATCTCTCTCTGAATGCTTCTCTCTCCGCCTCGTTTCCCCATCGGCCATCCTCTCCCAAAACACATACACCAGAGCCTTTGTGAGGTCCTCAGGACCTCTTACAGGCTAGGCTATTTCACATTTTTGGGTTGCATTTGCTGCTCTTTTGCCTGTAATTAACCGCTTCCAGCCTCCAAAAGCGGTACAACTTTGAAGACCAAGTGACACCACCTCTCCGAAGCCTCAAGAGGAGTCAGGTGCTCCCTTCCCTGAAACTTCTGTGAGCTGTGGCCCTCAGTGCATTTTCCCCCATGAATTATTTGCAACACTGCTCGCCTCCAGTGGACTGAGAGATGCTGGGGCCTGGGCATTCGTTGTGCTCATCTTACTGTCTGACACACAGCGCTGTGCCTGGCACCTCTGCGATGTTCCCAGAGGGTTTGTCCACCAAGTCACGTTTATCTGCGTGAACTTGCAGTTTACGGATTTTCATTAACAGTGTTCCTTTACTCCCTACGGCTTTGAGGCTATAAAATTAGCTGCTCCCACAGAATGGTTGGGATGGGCGAGGAGGGAGCTGTGTTGCAAAGATTTGGCTTTGAGAAGCAGGCTTGTGACAGCCGTGGCTCTGCCCACGGCCGTCCCAGCTACTCTTGTTAGCAGCCTTTGTTTCTTTAGGGGTCAGAGGACTGTGGGTCACTCTGGTCTTCATCTCATAAACGCCCACACCCGGAGAGCATGCGTGGGATCCAAGCAGAGGCTGTTTGTTTGGGCCTACTTAGGCTTTTAAAATTTTAGAGCCTCGTTTTTCTGGAGTGGTTTGACTATGCATCTCTCCGGGCAGGGGCGAAGTCAGTGAGTTTCCTCAATATTTTATCCCGGCTCTGAGAACTGAGTCCCGACTTAGTGGAGAATAGCGATAAAGTCAGCAAGTATCTACCAGATGGCCACTGCCCGGCTTGTGCTGTGGGGTACAGACAGAATTTAAGTGAAGAGGCCAACCCCCAAAGTTATTTAATGTCATAAAAATGAACACGCCTTCTGTGACAGGTCCTGAGCATAAATGTAGACTGCTTTGTAAAAGTCATCTAAAAATACGAGATATTCAGCAAAGCACAGGCAGGTTGGTGTGGTTGAAAGTGGAAAGTCCAGGGGATGCTCAGGGTCTAAATCAGATTGCAAGCTGGTTCCTGTTGGGCCAGAGTCATACAGTATATTCAAATTCAGGAAATTTCTAATAAAATTTATATTTCTTACTTACTTGTGGTTTCTGCCTGGCTCTTAAATTCATTTGACTTTGTGATCTCAGATCTAAATGGTTCATGCATGACTTAGTGTTTTGGGGGAAAACTGTATAAAGGCTTTGGACTTTAGATATAGGTGGATTCTCATATACACACAAGGAATATTTAACTCCCTAATGAGTTTATAGGCATAATACATAGGTTTGTTAAAAAAAAAAATAACCAAAACAAATGGCAATTGAAGATTAACATTGCCTTTGTTTTATAGTTTAGATTTGAGATCAGTCAACCTTTTCTATAAAGGGCTAGATAATAAATACAAGGGTGTCCCAAAAAATGTATACACACTTTGAAAAATTATGAATTCCAATGGATTTAATCTGAAAAGAAAGAAAACATCAATTGAGTTCTCAGTTGTTAAGAGTGCGTACATGTTTTTTTGGGACACCCTGTCATTTTGTATTGAGGTCATATGGTCTCTGCTGCAGCCATTTACCTCTGCCATTGCAGTGTGAGAGCAGTCATAGACAATACATGAACCATGAGCATGGCTGGGTTCCAATAAAACTTTATTTATGAACACTGAATTTGAATTTCACATAATTTTTATGTCACAAAATATTAATTTTCTTTTGTCTTTTTCCTAACTATTTTAAAACCTAAAAACTATTCTTATCTCATGAGCCATACAAAAGCAGGAGGCAGACCTGATTTGGCCCATAGGCCTAAAAGACATTGGATGATTGTGCATCGCAAAATCTTTAATTTATTTATTTTAATATTTTTATTGATTTCAGAGAGGAAGGGAGAGGGAGAGAGAGATAGTCAATCAAGGATGAGAGAGAATCACTGCCTCCTGCACATCACACCCCCTACTGGATATGGAACCAGACCAGGAATCAAACTGTGGCCTTCTGGTTCATAGGTCCATGCTCAATCACTGAGCCACACTGGCTGGGGGAAAAAATCATCTTTTTTTAAACCTCACTTGAGAATGTGTTTATTTATTTGAGAGAGAGAGAGAGAGAGAGGCCTCCTATACATGCCCAACCTGGGATCTGGGATCCAATTTGTACAACTTTTAGTGTGTCGGATGAAACTCCAACCAACTGAGATACCTGGCCAGGGCACAAAATCTTGGTCTTAGGCTTTTTAGACCTGGCTAACCCAAAAGAACAGCTAGGATGTCTGTTTTTATTTTGTACAAGGGAATTCCCCTTTCTTCGCTGTTTTATATTCTGAGGGAGCCCGATTGATGTCCGTCTTGAACGTGGAAGAGCCAAGTTGTTCACTTGCGTTTCCCAGGGCTCAGGGGCTGGTCTGCATTTCAGACAGCTCAGGTGATGAGTGAGCCTGTGTTTTCCATGAGGAACTTATCCCATAAGCATCTGTATCCCAGTCATACTTAGGCATGGAACGGGCGAAGTAAAGTCTATTAATATCCTAGCTAGAAAGAAAACTATAAAATTACACATATATGCAAGCTTGTGTGTATTCTGCAGTTCAAAGTGTAGTCAGCAAAAAAAGCCTGCATGCTATTGCACTGGGAGGAAATCGGTGTCTTTGAAATCAAATACCCTGCCATTGGCATATCCAGGCTTGAAACCCGGCTGCAGCTTTTAGCTTCCACCACATGTTTACATTGGAAATCTCTCTGTGCGCATATAGAGTTTGTTCTCTTATGAAATCATGTCTCTAGGGGAGGATAATTTAAAGCCATTTCCGTTTGTTATGTCTGAGCTGAACTAGACTATTAGGGCTTGTTAACGCGGGATAAACTTGAGCCCTATAACTGCCTTCATCTGCAGATTATAGAATCTGTCCAACAAATTGCATTCTGATGTTTTCAGATGAAGGCTAAGCAAGCACGGGCCTTTTAATTTATATTCTATCACCATGGTTGTCTTAGGAATCACAGTTTTGACTTTCATGCCTGCATGGTAGAGCAGAGATAATATGACTCTGGAACAGACCAAATCCAGAGGTAACTGAGACACTAGACTCCATCAGCGGCTGCTGCAGCGGAGCTGGCAAAGGCTGCCCGTCAGGAAACTGCTGGCTCAGCATCTTTCTCCAGGGTCCCTCCCTTCCCCCAGCCTTAGCATAAATCAACATTAGGTTCACTGAAATATCGTGTGTGGTCTGCATTCAGAAATTTCATTCGAAAATTATATTGTGGCAACCATGAGACAGATGGATAAAGTAAAACAAGTTTTCTTTGGGCTCGTGTTAAGTAAATAGAATTAAGTGAAGATAGACGTTTCCCTGATTTAGTGGAGGGGAGGTGATGGCTGCCCCGGGGTATCCTACGCCCTTCACCTCCATCCATCAAACCCACTGGCCACACTCCCTGTAATGCTTCCATTTAAATATTTGGCTGATCATCATTCTCCATTTTAGATAGTGAGGTGTTGGAAAGGAAGGAGTTATATTTGTTTGACTTCTTTTTTAAAAAATGTCTAGCAGAACTGCCAGGTCAGCATCAGTGTGACTAGACAATGGTGTAACTAGACAACATGGCGTCACCTAGTTCTAGAAAAGGAATTCTTCCTTTAATGGCACCGACCTTATTAACAGTATCATCACTGAATCTAATTCTTTCTGTCTAATTCTTTCCAAACTCATGGAAGGCATTGTCCTAAGCCGGGAGGTTGGTGACAGGGTGATGGTGGAATATAGAGACAAGACCTGGGTCCTCTCAAAAGGTGACTGTGTATAAATCACTCTAACCAAGACCAGATTCACAGAATGAGGGCCAGACACAGGCCAGTGACGTTTAAACTGGGCTCTGCATGAGAAATTGGGTTTTAACTAGCAGGAGGGAGAAGAATCTGCTAAACCACTAGTCAGCAAACTCATTAGTCAACAGAGCCAGATAGCAACAGTACAATGATTAAAATTTCCTTTGAGAGCCAAATTTTTAAAACTTAAACTTCTTCTAACGCCACTTCTTCAAAATAGACTCGCCCAGGCCGTGGTATTTTGTAGAAGAGCCATACTCAAGGGGCCAAAGAGCCGCATGTGGCTCGAGAGCCGAGGTTTGCCGACCAGGGTGCCTCCCAGCCTCAGGCTCACTCCTGGTTTGAGAATGAAAGAGGAAACGACATGGTGGACTGAGAACTGGATCTGGAACTGGGAGCTCCATTCAGGCCGAGGTCTGAAATGCCTGTGCAAGCCTCCTGGTCGCACTGTGACTCAGTTTCCCTTTCCGTAAAATGAGAAGATGACCCCAGTAATAGGGTGGTATCTGGTACCTTGAAGCATTTAGGAAGCCTCCCAGTGAAGCATGCTGTCTGACTGAAGGGGCCCGTGGTGCACAGTGAGGGACCCTGCCTCGTCCCTGGAGGGGTGCAGGCAGCTGCTCAGGAGCTGTAGGGGTGGCACCCCGGCTCCGATAAGACAAGTACAGGTGTATTTTTTATCCCAGGTCTAAATTACCCATTTATGGAGACCCACCTTTTTTTCTTTTACCTCTTATAGTGCATAAAAACAACAACATTAAGACAAATCTCATTGAATGGTAGGTTAAGTCCAATCATTTCAGTCAGTTGAGCGTTTTAAAATTCGCCTTAATGTTATCTGAAACCCAGTTTGCCTGGAAAGTGTCGCTCCCTGTTTTATTACCAGCTTCATTGCCACCTGATTCTGGGAACAACCAAAAATAAGTAGAACTTGGACTTGGCAGTTCCCTGGATTCTCCAGCTAAACCCACCCACACGTCGTCTCCGGGGAGTTTCATCCGCCCCCGCCTGTTCCCGATGCTAATAAACTCTTTCTAATATCATCTGGGTCATAGTAGCCTTTCTGGTAAATACCCCGCTCTCCCTCCCTCTTCCCCCACCCCCTCTCGCTCCCAGAACTACACTGAATAAAATCCAGGGGCTTTGCATCAGTGTTTGAAGGCCCAGATTGTCTGGAGGTTTGGGATTATTTCCCCCGCAAGATGAAAAGAGACATCGTTATTGTTGTTTCCTGAATTTTAAAAAAAAAATGGAAATAGAAAGGAACAGCCAGTTTAAATCATACGGCTGAAAGACGTCTCTCCGACTGTGCATCCTCCGGTTCACATGAGCGATTCTTAGAAAACAAGATCACACTGTCCTGGCTGCTGGTGACCTTGTTTTTTCACTCAGCCGTCTGTTGTGGATAACTTTATGCTCGCAAATGAAGATCAACACTATTAATTAGAGCGACTCCATGTAATACGGCATTAGATAGCTCGCCATAACCTATTTCTGTGTTTTTCCAGCTGTTGGTCTTTTAGGGTTTTATTGTTTGTTTGTTTGTTTTTTAAGTAATTAAACGTATTGAATCATTTTCAACTATCTTAATCGCTGTCCCTTTTCTGGATTTTTCTTTTCTTTCTCAAAGATTTCCTATTGATATCCAGGTGAGAAACACCAGTCAGCTGCCTTCTGCATGCCTCCCACCAGGACCTAGCCCCTGAATGCCCTGCACTGGGGAAAAAGCCCATAACCTGGCCATGCACCCCAACGGCGAACCTAATGAGCAACCCCTCAGTGCACGGGACAACCCCCAACCAACTGAGCCACACTGGCCAGGGCTGTCATTTAGGGCTCTCTCCCTCTCTCTCTCTCTCTCTCTCTCTCTCTCTCTCTCTCTCTCTCTCTCTCTCTCTCTCTCTCTCTCTCTGTGTGTGTATGTGTTTACTATCAGGAAAAAGTCAACATTACAATGCTCATTATTTTACATGCTTATTTCTAAACCTGTCTAATTATCTCTTTAGGATACATTCCTGACGTGATATTGGTTAGTGATTTGAACGTTTCTATTTCTATCTGTACTGTATTGCCAAACTACTCATCAGGAAGGTATGAATTTGCATGCCCATCATTTGTGTTTGTAAATTCTTGATCCTCCATACCTGTATTTGGCAAACTGTGGCTCATGAGCCACATGCGGCTCTTTGGCCCCTTGAGTGTGGCTCTTCCACAAAATACCACAGCCTGGGCAAGTCTATTTTGAAGAAGTGGCATTAAAAGAAGTTTAAGTTTAAAAAATTTGGCTCTCAGCTGAAACTGGTTTGGTTCAGTGGATAGATTGTTGGCCTGCGGACTGAAAGGTCCCAGGTTTGATTCTTGGTTGTGGGCACATCCCCAGAAGGGGGTGGGGGGGGGTATAGGAGACAGCTAATGGATGTTTCTCTCTCATTGATGTCTCTAACTCTCTATCCCTCTGTCTTCCTCTCTGTAAAATATCAATAAAATGTATTTAAAAGAAAAAAAATTTGGCTCTCAAAAGAAATTTCAATCATTGTACTGTTGATAACTGGCTCTGTTAACTAATGAGTTTGCCGACCACTGCTCCATATACTATTTATTACCTACACTGGGGTTTATTTTTCTTTCCATCTTTGTGAGTCCCTTAAGTGAAAATGATATCTCATTGTTGTTTATATTTGCTTTACATTGCTTTCTAGAGAGATTGAGCATCTTTTTGTGTGTTTATTGATGGTTTATATTTTTCCTGTTGTGACTTGCTTGTTTAGTCCAGCTTGAAAACTCAGGGAGGGCTACGGTCTGGTTGGCCCAGGGAATGCAGGACTTGGGCTAGGAATGATTCTTCAGTTAGACTGCATGGCATGAAAGCCTATAGTAAAGAAAATTTTCAAAACCATTAGAGAGTTTCATATTCTATTTTATGAGTAACTATATTCTGGTGTTTGAGTATCCCTAACAAAAGAAGAAATTCACAATGCTATTCGGAGGTGCCAGTCCCAGAGAGGGTGGGGCTGCGCTGGGCCCTCTGCCGTGGTCCCCGTGAGCGGTGGCCCAATTCTTGGGAACCTCCCCACACTCACACTCTCCCCCCCCCCCCCCCCCTCCGCGGAGGAGCCCGGGCATCAGCCCAGCACGCCCCACCTGCATGAAACCGCCATCGGCCAGCCTCTCCAGGTTTTATGATGCATCTGAAATGAACTTTTACTGCCTCCTCCCTTCAACTCAGGAAAAACCACCGGGAGGAAAGAAAAACAGAACCCACCGAGAGGAACAAGCAGACCTGTCCAAGGCCGGGGAGTTGGCCACTCCGTGAGGCAGCCGGAGTAAACGACAAAAGACATAAAGCACACCTCACTTTAATCCTTTCCATCCGCCCGGAGCCTCATAAAGTCTCCCTTTCTGCGTGATTGGACTCTCTTAGCTCTGGGGCAGGCAGGGCTGTTTGGTTGTTTGGGGAGCGGGCTGGAGGAAGGTGAG
Source organism: Pipistrellus kuhlii (assembly GCF_014108245.1). Taxonomy (NCBI): domain Eukaryota; kingdom Metazoa; phylum Chordata; class Mammalia; order Chiroptera; family Vespertilionidae; genus Pipistrellus; species Pipistrellus kuhlii. The sequence continues at coordinate 16,697,637 of NW_023425404.1, read as the reverse complement.
GGGATGGAGAACGGCAGTCGCTGGGGGAGAACCAAACCCTAGCACCTCTCTTTCTGCTTCAGGTGGTAAGTGGTAAACCAAACAGCTGCTGCCCGGACACGCAGACACACGGACACGCGAGGGGCTGGGTAGCCAGGCCAGTCAGTTGAGAGCAGGCCTGGCTGCTCCTCAGAAGCCACGCATAGCTGCAAGGTTTTTCACCTTTTGAGGGCTCCTCTTGGCTCACTCAAAGGAATCGTTCTGAATGCTGCTGGCAAAAGTGTGGCTGAAGGTTGTGTGTGGTGGGCGGTGTGTTTTTTTTCTCTCTCTAAAAAGAGTGGCTGTTCTCTGCCAGCGTTTAGAAGCTGGGACTGTCTGTTCTTTTTGTTTGAAATAGACTTTAGAGACCAGTCTTTTCAGAGCCTGGAAGGAGGAGAAAGAAAGAAAAAGAAAAAAAGAAAAAAAAAAACCCTCTGGTTTGCCTTTGGCCTGGGGACTTTGGGCTTGTTTATTCTTTGACCTTTCACTGTGTTTGCAGGCCGCACGGGAACCCTGGGCAGCCTGGGCTGGGCTCCTGAGTCTCCAACAACAAACACTCAATCCAGAAAGGAAAAAAGATGCTTTGGCAGTTCGAAAAGTCTCCTGAACCGTGTCTAGTCTTCCTTGTTTGTGAACTCCCGGTGAGGGCAGAGGAGGAAATGCACTTGCTCCCTCTTCTCAGTCCTGGGGCCCAGCCACCCTTCCAGCCCCTCTCCTTCCTCCCTGCTCCCTCCCCCACACACCCTGAGGCTGAGCTGCTTCCCAGCTCAGACACCGCCTTTGGGGCCTTTGGGGCCTTTGGGGCTCATCTGCCTTTGTGGGTGGGGAATGCTGTTCCCTCTCCCTCACTGGGTGCCCCAAATGCAATGGGCTTTTCCGCCATGGACTGATTTCCTTGAAGGCAGGCCCAGCCTTAGGTGTCCAGCACACGCCTGATAGCAACAGGAGAATCATAGTAATACTCTTTATGGGGCCCTGCTGGGTGTTTCTCACATGTCCTCCCAACAAACCCCACATCACAGGAGGGATTATCTCCACTTTTTAGATGAGGAAATTGAAGCCCAGCAGTCACGAGTCAGCCAGCATCACGTGACTAACAAATGGCTGGAACAAAGTGGGAAGGCAGGTTTTCCTTTCCCCTCTTACTCGCGCCCTTATTATATGCTCAGTAGATACCTACTGATTGAATGCATGGCCCTGACATTGTTTTCTCGGCCTGGGGAAATCAGTCCAGGAATTTCAAGAGCCACTGCTCTTATACTTGGCACCTTCACTGGGTTCCCTGTCTTCTCTACCTGAAATCATCTTGTCCCCTGTTTTTCCCTAAAAACCATACCCTCTCATTGTATTTTAGCTGAGGGGAGGGTGAGGATGGAGCAAAGGTCAGACTCGTTGTTTTGTGTTTCCTCTTTTCTTAAACTAGTCTTTGTTTCCCTGAAGTCTCTATAGTCACCCCAAAGAAATTAGGCTAAATGAAGTGAAGTCACTGTTTTTACAGATTAAAGGCAGTTGAAGATCAGCCATATTATATGGTTCAAATTAATACAAGGTCTCTAAAAGAGGCCTTAAGATGCCTGCAAACTTCCCTCGTGGAATTGTAAGAATATAATACATACTAGAGGCCTGGTGCACGGGATTTGTGCCCTGGTGGGGGCGTGGCCTGTGGGGATCAGCCCACTGTGGGAGTGTCACTCATCCTGGTCAGCCCAGTGGCTGTGAACCCGACCTCTGAGTGGCTACTCCCTGGTCTGGCATTTTCCATGGAGCCAGAGCACTCGCCTCTCCAGGGGACCTGGCCCAGGGACAATAGCACTGAGAGGCAGAGGAGTAGGCCTCAGTCCTGTGGTGGCCACGAACCTGCCTCCCAGCTCTGGGGTCAGCTCTGAGAGCCTGGCGGTGGCGGTGCTGTATGGCCTGAAGGCATCTGGAGGAGGCAGCAGGCAGCGAGGAGGAACCTGAGGCAAGGAGGCAATGATCACAGCCTGGGTTCCTACCTGTCAACCCGGGTTCACAGCGGGAGCAGCCGCTCATCCCAGTCAGCAAAAGAGGTGGCAGCTCCTGCGTTGAGCATCTGCCTCCTGGTAGTCAGTGCATGTCATGGCAGCTGGTTGTTCAGTCGTTCTGATGGTTCCACCATTCGGTCACTGGGCTTTTATTCATAGGATAATACATGTGAATGCCCCCTCATGCCTAGTACATAGTGAATTCTCAAAAAATGTGCACGTTAACTCCTGTCATTATTTTTATTCACATTTGACTAGGGTACTAAAATTCGTAGGAGAGAGCACAATGAAGGAAATATACTAATTAATATTAATAATTACTATAACAATAATATTAATTACTATGTGGCATGCTCCATTTTAAGGATTTTTTATGTATTCACTCACTTAATTCTCATAAGAATTTGAGGATGTAGGTAACAATAACTGACCCCATTTTATAGGTAAGGGGATGGAGACAATGAGAGGTTAAGTTGGAGAGCTTAGGTTCAAGTTTCTGATTCTGGAACCTATACCCACTACTCTGAAAAAAAAACAACAGTAGCCTGGCCAGTGTGTTCCAGTGGTTAGAGCACCACCCCCTGCACTGAAGGGTGGTGGTTCGATTCCTGGTCATAGTATATACCCAGGTTGCAGGTTCGATCCTCAGTCAGAGTACGTGGTTAAGGCAACCAATGTTTCTCTGTGGCTCTTTCCCTCTTCCTTCCTCTCTTTGTATAGTCAGTGAAAAACATCCTCAGGTGAGAATTATTAAAAAAGCATCAGGCCTAAAAGAAGCATAATAGGAAAGTAATATATTAATTCCTCCCTTTTCTTATCTCCCATGTGTATTTCTTCAGGAATGGGTGTGTTTTTGCACAGTCCCAGGCTCCACCAGGAGGGGGGAGGGCGACCTAGAGATGACTGTGTTTCCTGAGAAACAACTCAAACCGAGCAGAACCAGCTTCTCCAGACCCTCACTTCCCCGGCCAGCTTGGCACCAGAAACTGCATTTCCAAGTTGAGGCTGTTTTGTGGGGAAAGATTTTTGGTACCAAATTATTTTTCGTATTCAGCTACCTTACCACTCTCGTTACCCTTGAGACTGCAAAACACCATGGCTCCATTTACAGAGGCCAAAACAAATTCTAGGGAAAAAACAGAGTTTTTGCAACCCTTTTTCAAAAATTGGTACTATGCATAGAGTAAATATTTGGTGAATGAATGGAGGCGATTAAACAGTCAGCAAAAAGAAGTGTATACAGCCACACACTACACATTTGCATAGATATTGCACACAATCATAAAAGGAATTTCATATGTAACGATAGGATATAGTGATGTGTACATAAATGTTAATAATATTGAATGCTTTCTGCTTCTGTGTGTTTTCTGAGTTTTCCCCAGTGTGACAGAGCACCTCCACGTGTGCAGGCTTCAAGGCAGGCCTCCCCCTGCAGCATGCTCTCCGGAGCCCACTCGCAGCCTCCTTTCCCACATTTGCTTGTCACCCTGTGGTTAACATCGTGATGGTTCTAGCAGGAGGGCAGAGGCAGAGGGCTCTGAATGTTAACTATGATGTTCTGCTTCTGGTGGCCTTGTAACCTGCCAGGGAGAGTGGGAGCAGACTGGCCATGGTGATGGTGTGTGCTGTTTATGTCTCTGTGTGTGAGAGTGTTGTCTGTGTCTGTGTGTGTTGTGTGTGTGTTTTCTGTGTGAATGTTTTCTGTGTCTCTGTGTGTTTTGTGTCTCTGTGTATGTGTGTTTTCTATGTCTCTCTGTGTGTGAGAGTGTTTTCTATGTGTTTGTATGTGTTTTCTATGTCTCTCTCTGTGTGTTTTGTGTCTCTGTGTATGAGTGTTTTCTCTCTGTGTGTGTGTATGTGAGTGTGAGTGTTTTCTGTGTGTGTTGTGTCTCTGTGTGTGTATGTGTTGTGTCTGTGTGTGTGTGTGTGTTGAAGGTAGGGGTGCCAACTCAGTAAGCTCAAAACCTACACCTCACTGTTGTGCCCCTGTGTGCCCACATGGAAGATGGACGTGGTGCCAGTTGCTCCAGCAGACGTAAAATCGGTGCCGGGGAAAGGCTGCTCTGGTTGGGCCGCCTGCTGGTTTTGCGCGGGCGCCTTGAGGGAGAACAGGGACCCAGCAGGCTTCCTTCTGCAGCGGCCGCAGTTGGTGGCAGAACACACGTCTTTTCGGTAGTTACTTCAGCTTTGCTCAACATCCAGCTCATCCTGACCCTTTCTCCTCCCCTGCCTCCACCTCCCTCTCTGATGGCCCTCGTTTGTGGTCCCTTCCCCCACATCCCACTCATCCACATGGCTCCCCCACACCTTTTCACTGTCTTCTCACAGCAGCCTCTCTTGACTCTAGATACCCACTAAACAGAGGCACTCGCAGTCCTTGGGCACTTGGTGAGAGGAGTCCAGTTAGAAGCCAGCTGATGGGGAGCAGCGGGGCCTCCAGAAAGATGCTTTGCTTCGGGAAGCGGGAGCCCAATCCCGCTTCTGGCTAGCTGGAGGCTGGGGCCTCCACGTCTGCCCCTCTGGGCCTGGAGGGAGCGCATGGAGGCCGCTTGCCCAGCCCCCTGCGCCTCTTTTCTTTTGCAGTGACACACTCGGCAGTGCCTCTGAGGTCATTTGTTTCCCACAGCCTCACAGGGCGCTGTGGCAACACGGGGACAATGATCTCTCACAGGAATGATGGGAGGCCTTGTTTTGCCTTAAATAAGCTCCTTCAAGGCTGCAGTAAGGTCTGTTGTGTGTGTGGTTTATTTTTTTTTTTCAGAAAATCCTTTTGCACGTAGTTCCAGTGTGAAGTGCTCGGGCAGCTTCAATGGAAGACATAAAGAATCTTATGTGTCTCTGTGTGAGAGGGTTTGATTTTACTTTTATTGCTGTTCTGAGACCAGGATCGTGTTTTCCCTGCTGCCAGTTACCCTTTTCCCACTCACACTCTCTGTGGATGGTGTTAGGCAGGAATGGGCAGGTATTGGGGCCAAGAGACACACACACACGCACGCACACACACACACACACACACACAGACACACACACCCGTCTCTGTGCCCACATCTGACTGCCCTCTGCGGGGTGAGGCTGCACGGGGTGAACACATCGGGAGTCAGAACTCAGCGAGTTTCCTGTCTCATCCTGGGCCCAGAAAGTGTGTGGGACTGGACGTCTAGGGCTGAGGTTCGCAGCGAAATGCGAGTGCAGTGGGAGGAAAGAGCTTTGTGGGCCACCTCGGATCAGACCGTCAGCTGCGGTAACCAGAAGTTCAGGGAAATGTGTGGAAAGAGAACGTCCTGCTTATACAATGGGAATAAAGAGAAGCCAGGTCCTATGCCCAGTTAAGCTGTTTAATGAGGAAAGATAGGATGGCATCGCTAGGAAACACAGAGCTGACTGCCCGCCACCCTCCAGTGCTCAGGTGGCTTAGCCGAGGGCATTTAGGAGTAAGCAGCGCTGCTTGCAAAGGCTTTCTGTTGGGCGAGTCATGCTGTATCGTGTAATCTAGATATTTCGTCTGGAGAAACTGAGGTCAGGCAGATTAAAGTCTTTCCACATGAGGAATTCATTTCAAGGCCTGAGATTAAAACCCAGGTCCTTTAGTTTCCAGGTCATTAACTAATCAGTGTGATCTATGAATGCTTTCTCCTTGTTCCAAAAAAGAGGCAATCAAGACATTCTCTCCTACGAGCAGTAAGTCTCAGAAACTGTATGGCTCTCTGAATGATATTTTAAAACTATCTTTTCTTTCTTTATAAATATATCTTCCTTTTTTGGTAAATCGTATCTTCCATTCTTTACAAAATTATGTTTCCTCTTTCCTAACATAGCAGACTTGAAAACTGTTCGCTCTATAATTGGACCCTTAGAAGAATATAATATTTTCCCCTTACCTTTTTATTTCCTGACTTTTTTTCCAGCGATAATTTTAATACATCTGTGAAATACGTAGGCAAGAAGAAGAGTTCTCCAGATGTTTCTGTTGATTGCCCTATTGCAAACACAGAATAATTCAAAGACTGGTATCACTTTTTTTTTTGTAAATTGGAAAACATTTATTTGAGAACTAGTTATCCTTGAGTTTTATAAACATTCCTAAGATTAACTCGTAACACACGTAATGTCATTTTAATTGTTCACAAATTCTGGAGTGGGAATCCTCGAGGTTTTGCTAAATGGGTTGACTTATTTGCCTCATTTTTCTGGACCACCTGTTACATGCTTATTCTCAGCTGTTCACGGGCTTCACATAACAAACACACCACAGGCAGTTCCCACAGACAGCCCATGTGGATAGGACACTGGCCAGACCAGCTTCTCTCTGGCCCCAATGGAAGTGTTCTAGGCTGATCGTGCATTCATATTCACCAACAACGAATACAGAAAAGTTATTCATGTAAGGTTTGTGCAGGTGACGAATGGCAAAAGAAACCCCCTGAACTGCTTAACAAGCTGCCTTTGGGAATGTTGGACTTGGGAAGTACAGGCCTTCCTGGACTCAAGCAGCCTTCTCTTAGGGCTCCTCCGAACACCTCCAGGGGTTCCTCACCTGCTGGCTAATTCCATGGCCTCTTCCCAACGCTGGGAAGATGAGTTTGATGAAGTCCAAAATGGCCACCAAAAATGTTGAATAGCAAGAAACGGGCAGTGGTGGCTTTGGGAGCTGGTAAACAAATAACAGGCTGTTGTCCCACACCCCAGTTTAATGCTCTCAAGAGGTTCTTATGTTGCTCGCATTAGTGGGCATGTAAATGAAACCCCTGTTGGCCTTGGCAGATATTGGCCTCTTCTGTGACCTTGTTTGACTGAAACAAAAAGTCATTGGTGGAACAAAATTTCAGAGCCCTGCACTTGGTTGAAAGAAAAGGGCAATTCTCTGAATTGGGTAATTGGATCACCCTCCCAAGTGCCCTTGGGCTTATATCAAACATATAAGAAAGGGATTAATAACTTCAGTGGGTAAATGAGCTCCAGGCGGCCTCCAACTGTAACATTTCACTCTCAGGAGCTTTCGAACATAAAAACAGACTTTTCCAGAGCATTTTGAAGTGCTCTTTATAAAATGTAGGAAGGGACTTCAGACGGCTGCGGAGTCCTTGTGATTGTGTCTGGTCCAGGCTGGTGGGCCGGCCACCTGGAAGCTCGACAAATAGCCACTTCATGAAACTGAGGGTGAGCTGTGTTATTGGAACTAAAAGACAATGACAATCATAGTTTTACAAATTATGCTTGGCATGCACTTCCTGGGTCATCATTGTATCATCTAGGCTAAATGAGATGTGTCTGTCAGGTTCACCATCTTCATAAGGAGGACTCCAGTCTTACCCAGACCTTTTACTTATGTGTGAGTTGTAAAGGGCCATTTGAGAAGCCGAGGACTTAAATTTTTTTATTTATTTGTTTATTTGTTTACTCACTATTTATTTAATGCCTAATATACACGGAGTAGCCAGATTATTATGATCTCTTAATACATAATAATCTGGCCACTCAGTGTGTGTGTGTGTGTGTGTGTGTGTGTGTGTGTGTGTATATATATATATATATATATATATATATATATATATAATTCAGCTGAGGTACAGGCAGCCTGGCCAGGGGGCGGGGTCATGGGCAGTTGGCCAGCCTGCCTGCTGGTCAAACTCTTGGCCAAGGGGACAATTTGCATATTAGCCTTTTATTATATAGGCTAGTGGCCAAATTATTATGCATTCAGAAATCATAATAATCTGGCCACTTGGTGTATACCAAACTTGAAAGAATAAAAGGGCATTTACTGGGGTGATCACTTTGTAAGTTAGTATAGGAATATTTAATCTCTATGTTGTGCACCTGAAACTAATATGATATTATATGTCAACTGTAACTGAAAAAGTTTTTAATCTTTATTGTTGAAAGTATTATATGTGTCCCCTCTTTTCTCACATTGACCCCTTATAGCCTGCCCCCCCTTCCACCCCAAGCCTTCACCACCCTATTGTCTGGGTTCATGGGTTATACATATATGCATATGAATTCTTTGGTTGATCTCTTCCCACCCACCTTCGCCTTCCCTCTGAGGTTCGACAGTCTGTTCCATGCTTCTCTGTCTCTAGATCTATTTTGTTCATCAGTTTATTTTGTTCATTAGATTCCACATATGAGTGAGATCATGTGATACTTGTCATATATTTATATATATGAAAAACCCATGAACAGATATTTGACATACAGGTTCATAAGGATTGAAGGAACATGAGAAAGGAGTCATTACTTCTTAGGAATGAGGAGGGGGTCAGAGAGGCTAAAGGAGGTAACAAGAAGTGAATCCATGAGACACAGAAATGGAGAAGAGTATTCCAGGCAGAGGGTTCCCAAGGCTAAGCTGGTGATGAATCTGGTCAGAAGATGCAGGCTAAAGTCATCATTTTCTCTTGGAGGAGAAGGACCAAAGGCAGTTCTGCTGAGTCCTGAGGAAGTGGGATTATTAGTGATAGAGGCAACTATTGGGGTCACAACTTGGATAGAAAGGGGGAACTCTTCTGAAAAATACATTGCTTTGAAATGTATCTTTAAGAGCGTAGACATTCTGAGAATTCTGTCAACCACATAGAAAAGAAGAGCTCATGGGGAACATTCTAGAACTGATTTTTATCTTAATGGCTGTAGATCTGCCTGGATGACAAAAAGTTAGCAAAATCCTGCTACTTATTTACTGCTGGTTCAATTCAAAGGAGGTCACTTTTACTGAGAAATATTGCTAAAGGCTGGGGAGAGTTGCTGCTAAGAACTAGAATACCAGAGAGCTAATCAGAAAAGGAACTAACTTTAATCATGAGCTAAGTATTTATTTTAACTTTTACCCTATAATTGTTATAGAAACCCATGCTTTACCTGCATAGTTACATGAGAAAACAGCCTCAGAGAAGTTCAGTATATTCCTCCGAATCCCACAGCCAGTACTGGCCAAGCCCATGCCCTCCTCTTTATCCACCTCCTACCTGGCGTAGCTGAATCTTCAGGTTCATGTCCACCTAGAAGAGTGAAGACAGACTGTTTGAATTCTCTCACATTTGTTTTGGTTTTGTCATTGACCATGGTTTTTGTTTTTTTTGTTTTTGTTTTTTAATTATTTCTATAAAGTGGATGCGTTTTATTATTATTATTTAGTAGTAGTAGTAGTAGTAGTAGTAGTAGTAGTTTTATATAATACCTGGGAGCTTCTAGCCAGAGGTGGCAAATAGATTTTATCTTCTTTCCACTCCAGATGGTCAGCAGCTGTATTGTAAGGGCCCAGCAGCAGCACCCATAGGTAGGTTTGACACTGGGACATAGGCTACCTGTCTGTTGTCAAGGCAGTTGCTTTAGAGTCTCTACTTCACCCACAAAGTTTAGTGAGATAAACCAGTGAAAGCCCTAACACGAGAAAACCGTGCTGACTACCAAACTAGGAAGCATCCTGCTTCTGCATAAAGAAATGGAAAAGATCAGTGAATTTGTATGAGAGATTTTTCAGTCTAAGAATGAGAAGTGAACGCCTGAAGGGGGTTCAATGGAATCCATAGATCACAAACATCTGACACATGACTACAAAATCAAGTTGGGATTTTTGTGGTTCGTTTCAGGGTAGCCACTCAAATCTGTATATTGTTTTCTTTTCTTTTTTTAGGGTTATTGTATTTCCCCCCTCTGAGTAGAGTTAAGATGGCAAACCACAAAAAGCAACCTCCTCCTGTGTCCCTCGGCTGCCCATTTCAGCGGGGACCAGCTCTGCCCCTGCAGTCAGCACTGGCTTGTCCTAGGCAGGCAGTGATTCATCCCTCTGGGGTGATGAGATGTGGCTCCATGTTGATATCACCCAGTGGGCTCATCGCTTGAATCCCCAGATTGTTCATATGTTTGTTGACTTTTCATCTAAAAATAAGAGTCACTCCAGGCAAATAGCTTAGTGCCAGTGGGTTTGGCTATTTATAAAATTTAGAAACCCACTTAGGAAACCACCCTCTGGATCTTCTTGGCATTATGTCAGGTTTGGCCTATTGCACGTCAGCACCCAAACGCTTGTTCGGATCAGGTCCACAAGCTGAGAACGGAAAACCTTCCCAAGAAAATTAAAATGCTGGGGAAGTAGCACTGGTGATCCCAAAGACATCACTGTGCCCTCTCAGGTTCTCTCCTGGTCACACCCTGGTTCCTTCTCCCAGGAAAAAAGCTTACCTACTTGGCTTTGGGATTTTGATGTAATTCCACGAAGGGCTTTTCTCTCCCATAAACTACTCCTGTTCTTTAAAATGGTGCCACACTCTTCATTTTCATCCCAAAGTCACTAGACATTATTTTTGGCTGCTAGATTCTGTTCTAAAGCCTACTGCACCCAAGTCATGGAGGGCATCGTTGTGATGGCGAGCATGGTGCACGCTGCAGAATTGAAGATCGTGGCCTAGTCATCTCTCTGGGTCATGTAGAAGTCACCTCTGGACAAAAAGTGCTGTATACAATGTATATTTTTAAAAATGATCTTTTCTTTGTGCTGCAAAAACAAACTTTGAGGGGATAGTTCTCTCACAGGATATGGAAATGGCCTTGGACCAGGTCCAGGGTTAGTGACACAGCTGCTGTTTCCTGCAATGGACATCCCACATCCACCAGGGGAAAAAGACAAAGTTAAATATATAGCAGAAGGGCAATGACCGAACATATTAACAAGGACGAGAGGATCTGCCTATTACACAGGCTGTAATAACATATGGCCATTGCAGGAATTACAGTTTATGTTTAGCAGACATATTTAAAACTCTTTGCCAGAGGTCAGCCGATCCAATAATAACCAGAGCACAACAACATCATTTACTTTGGGCACCTAATAACTTTCAAGTTTCTTCGTATGTCTAGTTTTATATTTACAACAACCTGGCCAGGCTGGTGAGTTGGTTGGAGTGGTAAGCACAGGGGCGAAAGGAATATAGAGCAAGGTAAGGAGTTTGGATTTTATTCTAAGTGTGATGCAGAGTTTTAGCCATGGATGGACAGCACATGGTTTATATTTTAGCAAGATCAGCCTGCTGTATGGAATACAGGCTATAAGGGGTCAGAATGAAGGCAGGAAACCAGTCAGGAAACGGTGTTAGTTCAGGTAGGAGATGATGATGGTTGGGCTGGGTGATGGTGGTGGAGGGAGTGAGAAGTGCTTAGATTAAGATGAATTTTGATGAAACTGCTTGCAAGGACTACAAATAGATTGGATGTGAATATTTTTAAAAATTACAGGTTATCTCTAGATTTTGGAGCTTAGATAACTCTGAGAATGGTTTTATTTTTTCCTGTGGAGTTCCATGGAGTTATTTAGATTATAAACATCTAGGCATGCTGGAGCAAAGAGCCGATTGTTGTGGAGGGAGCAGGGCAGGGATTAGGAGGCCTGTCCTGGAAGAGCGGAGGTTGAAGTGTCTGTTAAACCTGCATGTGGAGATGCCACACAGGAACTGAAGCTCCGGAGAGTGGGTTGCACTTGGGATGGGAAGAGGGCTAAGGGCTGGTATGGGATATGACAACACTTATCAGGGGGAAAGAAATCTACAGAGGAGCCTGGGAGGGTGTGAAGAAATCCATGTGAGAGAGATTTTTCTCAAAGCCAAGTGAAACAAGTATTTCAAGAAGGAAGGAGCTAGATTCAGCGCTACTGAGAGATCAGGTAAGATGAGGACTGAGAACTAACCTTTGGTTTGGCAGGATATAGTCAGTGGTGACCCTGACAAGACTGGTTTCAGTGGAGTGTTGGGGACATTAGTTTGACTAAGTAGGTTAAAGAGAGAATCGGAGGGGAGGAAGTAAAAAGAGAGGGCAACTTTTAAAAGGTGTCATGCTACAAATAGAAATATGGAAATGGAGTGATAGGTAGCTAGAGAAGTCAAATGTGTTGTTTGTATTTTTTTTTTTTTTTATGATGTACATGATTAGTAGAAAGAAAAAATGTGACACTGCTGGAGAGAAAAAAGAATAAACCACTGGTTCAAAACCCTGGAGGATTAGGAAGGGATGGGATACAGGCCTAAATAGATGGGGGAGGGGTGGTAAGGCTTAGGTCGACGCAGGACTGTTTATCTGTTGGAACAGAAAAGACTACATGAATATAAATGCAAGTGGTTTAGTAGATTTGGTGATGTGAGGATGAGGTAGTTCTTATGGCTTCACTTTTCCCAGTTAAATAAGACATGAGATGGTCAGTGGAAAGTAGAGAGATGAAAGGGAATGTTGGAGACTGGAGAAGAGAGGAAATAGCCTTTATACTTTGCCACCACTGCCTTTGACTCCTTAATGATTTCATGAGAAAATAGTTCCCAAGTCTAGACTTGGTAATTTACTCAAGAGCGAGCCCAGTTAGGACTCCCTAAGTGACCCACAGTTCTGTGAGCTCGGGGAAGTGGGATCTATAAAGAGAGAGTGAGTGGTGGTGTCTGTGTCGAGGGAACCGCCTCAGAGGGCTCCCCTGCCCCTGTTTACACCCGCCAGTAGGGTGTGTGAAGTGAGGAGGTTGCCACAGCCTTTGCCTCCTTCCAAGGTGCCCCCACTTATCTGAAAACATGGGGTTTGAGGCAATGCTTCTCGGCTCTCCCAGGGGCAACCCTGACCCAACTGATTCTGTCCCTTACCAGGTTGCTTAGAGACACATCAAACAAACAGAGTCCCTCCACATCCACACGCTTTGTGAAAGGAACTTGGCTCCCAGGGCTGCATGTACTACAGACCAAACAGCGGTGCTGAGGGAAGGGAGAATGTTGACGAGAGGACTTCCCAGATGCTATCTGTCCATTGTGTCTGTTGGCAGACAGTTGGGTTCTGCTCAGAAGCTGTCAGTCTGCTGGGGCTAATCAGAACTCTGACAATCTAACACTTTGCTTGGTGTTCCGAGAATGAGAAAGTAAAACGGCTGGGCTTGGGGATGATGAAGAAACAGTGACATTAAAGGAGGTGCCTCCTTTTCCTTCTGAAGTTCCAGGAAGAGTGGCTATGCAAGAGCCAAACAGGACTTTCTTTCCACCTCAAGGTGGTCCCATGGCCCCAGGATCCTGCGTGAGGGTCTCTGTTCTTAGGGTAATGGTACTTGCTTTGATACATGTTTTTGTATCGCCGTAAGTAAAGGAAGTAGATGGAAAAGAGTACGTGCAAATAGCATTATGGTAATTGAATCAAAGCAGTTCCAAGACAGGCTCTGTGTGAAGCTGCCCTCATCAGTTGCTCAGCGCCCAGTTCGTTGGCACTGCTTGCGGATCTCCCTAGGTATGTTGAACTTACCAACTTATTCAATCCTCAGAACGGCTCTATCATTGCCGTTTTGAGGAGAGGACACGGCGGCCCAGGGTGGTTGAAGTAGCCTGTTCAAGAATCTGGCTCTGGTGTCACTGTTTCCAAAGCCAGCTCTCTGTCCCCGACACCACACTGCCTTTTATATATGGTCAGGATGAGAATGGCTTGTCATTTCCACGTGTGAAACATCTTTTATTAAAACTCTGTAAATATCATTATCTTTGTGATTTTGGAGAAGGGGATGACAGAACAAACATTTGTTGAGCACCCTATGGGTCAGGTGGCATTGTAGGCACTTTCATATACCAGATAGGTTATGACATCTTCCAGGTGAGGAAACTAAGTTTCCCAGGGCCACAGCTCACAAACAAAGGAGTAAAAAGTCAATCCTTAGATTTTCCTTGGCAAAATCTAAGCTCCATTGGAGCAGTGAGTCTTTTTTTAGCTATTATATCCCTAGTGTCCAGTACAGGGTCTGACTCTGGCACATAGTAGGTGCCCAGGAAAAGCTTACTGAAGGAATAATGATTGAGCATGCAGTAAGCTGAAATTTGAATGCATTGAGCTTTGTGTACTCTTTCTGGAGTCTTCCAATGGATGTCGCTGTAATATATGAGAAGGTTCTGAAAATGGATCAGTGAGTGTGAGTATCTAAGTGTTTCTGGTTGTAGCTACATCATTCTATTTATAGCTATGCAATCTAAGTGATGGAATGGCCTCTCTATTGGGAAAACCGAAGTACAGAGTTTCCTTGGAAAAGACTGCAAGTCAGTGGACAATTTGTGGCACTATTGAAATCCTGAGATTCTCACCTCTACAGCCCTAACCGCTTAACAATCCTGTGGTCCTAGTGGGTTATAGCTCTCCGTAAGTCTGGTACTTACTTAATCATTGAAAGAGATGGCAATTTATCTTAACTACACACCTTCTTATGGGTGTGACACACTTAGCACAGATGGTCTTGGAGTTTTTCCTGGCTCCCCGTACCCTAACAGTATCTAGTATGCTAATGTCAATATTAGCTTTACTGTTTTAGGTAACTCTGGTATGCTTCTCATTAGCTGGAACCGAAAAGAGCTTGGTTTTACCTGCGCTGAGGGATCGCTAAATTCCTGTTGGCATCTGAGTGCACAGTCCCATGTCAAAAGTGAGGTCATGTTTCTCCAGGATTGTGCCTGTATCTGATGAGCCTACGCTGGCGTGCATCCGAGACAATGAAATAATCACACCCATTAGCTCACCAGGGCCCTGTTAAGATGTGGCCTGGCTTTCCATCTCTTTCTCCTGCTCGGAAAAACTGACACAGCCATGGTTTGTAAAGGTTAGTGGAGATGGAACAACGGCTTCGACAGCCGAAACGTAGCACTCCCCTGTTCGCACTTGGGCCAGTCTGCTGCTTGACCTTGGGAAATAGCCTTCAGGAGCCGGGGTTCGGGGATCTTCTTTAACCATCTTGTTTGTGGTGATGGACTTTCCTAACACTCTGTTTCACCATCTCAGCTTCTGTGGATAGCGGGTCACTCTGGAACAGTAGTTTTCCAAACTCTTCACTGTTCCTTTTCTTTTCTTTTTTAACTTTTATTACAGAGAGAAAGGGAGAGGGAAGAAAGATAGAAACTTCAATGATGATAGAGAATCATTGATGAGCTGCCTCAGGCATGGCCCACACTGGGGATCGAGCCCGAAACCCGGGCACGTGTCCTGACCAGGAATCAAACCGTGACCTCCTGGTTCATAAGTTGACGCTCAACCACTGAGCCACGCTGGCAGGGCTCTTCGCTGTTTCTTATGATTCTCTTTACAGACCCTGCCTCCTGAAGATTCAGGTCTAGTAAGCACACTGTAACAGTTAAATCATAGCTCAGTTCTCTTGTGGATACTAATGTCATTACGCTGCATCTTCCTCTCCCTCCCATGGCACTTTCTCAGGAACACCTTCCAACTTCTGGGTTGTGGCCTCCAGTTACACCTCAAGTTCCCTTTGGCCTCACCCACAGAACTCTTTTCACAGTTGTCACTAATTATTTGTGTAGCTACAGGGTGTCCCAAAAATGTATACACTCTTTAACAGCTGATAGCTCAATTTTAAAAATGAAATGCGTTTTAATAAACACTGCCTTTATAATTATTCAAATCGTGTATACATTTTTTGGGGGGCGGGGGCATCTATATTTGCTTGTCCATTCTGTAAGCTCCAGGAGCACAGGGACTTTTCCGTCATGTTCACATCTACATACCCAGGGCCTAAGTCTTTGCTTGACACAAAGAGGGCACTCAAGCAGCATTTGTTGAATGAGTTAGCTGAATTAATTTCAGTGAAAAATAAAAGAAACCTGTCCCTTATATTTTGTAATTTTGATAGCATTTTTGAAATACTGACTATAGCTTGAGTGAAAATCAGCAAGTTTAGGCCAGGCCGGGTAGCTCTGTTGGTTAGAGTCCTATCCAATACACCTAGGTTGCAGATTCGATCCTTAGTCATAATGCTTACAAGAATCAATCAATGAATGCATCAGTAAGTGGAACAGCAGCCCTGGTCTGTGTAGCTCAGTTGATTAGGCATCATCTTGTACACCAAGAGGTTGCCGGTTGGTTCTACTCCCAGTCAAGGGCACATGCCTGGGTTGGGGGTTGAATCCCCAGTAGGGAGTGTACAGTCTGTCAATATTGCACTCTCATATTGATGTTTCTTCCTTTCAATTCTCCCCTCTCTTAAAAATCAATAAACTATTATTTTTTTAAAAAGTGGAACAACAAAGCGCTTGCGCTCTCTCTCTCTCTCTCTCTCACACACACACACACACACACACACACACACACACATCAGTTTTTAAAAATCAAGTTTAGAATAAAGGGTTAACTCTGGGTGGGGAAAAAGATGATTCTGTTGGGGAGGGATTGTATAAGAGGCTTCCAGAATGTTGGTAATGTTCTATTTCTCAGCTAGGGGACTCCTAGGGACCCAAGAGCCCCAGACTTACTTCTGAACTAAGGGATCAAGCCAAATAAGCCACCTGTTACTTATTTCCTCCATACCCCAGGCAAAGCTGCCTGGGCCACCTAAGGATTTTGTAAAAAGTGAGGATATTATTAAAGTAGCCTTTGTTACTGTAAAGATCTTATGATTGTTCAGCTAACTGCCTGGAAAAATGCCTTTTTTTCTCTGCTCACATCTTTAGAGACATTGAGAGCCACTTTAAACAAGCTATCCTCTCTCTCTCTCTCTCTCTCTCTCTCTCTCTCTCTCTCTCTCTCTCTCCTTCTTTGTCACTCTCCCTCTCTCTCTCTCTTTTGGTATCTTCTACCTCTTGAATCCATCTCACTTTCCTAAACTACTCATTTAACAAACTCAAATTGAAGAAGAAAAAAAAACACACAACCAATCACCCAACAATGGTTAGTTGAACACCTACTGTGTGCTTGTATTATAAACTATAATTAGAATGCCTGGAGTCTGGTCCTGAGCTGCTTGGGGTCTTCTAGTGCAGTGTTTTTCAACCTTTTTTGGGCAAAGGCACACTTGTTTCATGAAAAAAATCACGAGGCACACTACCATTAGAAAATGTTAAAAAATTTAACTCTGTGCCTATATTGACTATATATAAAGTAATTCTCTTGAATAGGAATCAAATAAACACAAAGAAAGTATTTTATAATTATTTTATTATGAAATATTAAGTAAACAAAATAGTGAAAAATTATAAAATTCTTGTCTTGTCTGCACCTACGGCACACCAGGCAACATCTCGCGGCACACTAGTGTGCCGCGGAACAGCGGTTGAAAAATGCTGTTCTAGTGAATAGCATCACACAAGAATGGGAAAGTTACTGGAGAATGGTCTGATGTTAGGGCAATTATTTAGCCTTTCCTAAAGATCTGATGCCCTCCGTTGCAAGTCATAATCTTTCAATGCATCAGGGATATGTTGGAAAAGTCACAGCACTTGCCAACACAGTTGGACAGGGGCCCAAGTGGGATGAGCTGTGCTGCTTTGCTCCCTGATATTTCTAGGCCCCGCTCCTGGGGCATGTCAAGGGAGCAGGCCCCGTCAGTCCTCTCATCAGATAGCAATCACAAGTCTCTTGATAAATCAGTAAGATTGAAAATATTCTTGGCAGTTTAAACAGGCAGTGGTAAGAACATGCTTTCTGTTCTTACAATGAGTTCATTATCCAAGGGCCGGAAGTAAGGAAAGTCATTGATTGGCTAATTATACATAACTCAAGGGTCATAATGCATTAGTCATTATGTGGGACTATTCATGAAGCACTTGTGTTCAACTCCAGTAAGGAGGGGAAGTGCATCCAGGGAAATTGCAGGGTAAAAGTCTGGGAATGCAGATGGTATAGGATATTACTGGTCTGGAATGGAAGGTTTCATATAGAGAGCCTTTCAAACAGATTCTTGGAAAACAGATTCCCTGAATCTTGCCCTGCTTTCAGATGGGATGTAAAACTAGAGGCTCTAACCTTTACTTGTGGTTGTCTGAAAATCCACCCTATTTTCCTGAGGAAGGGAAGCAGTTGCCTTAACGCTTGGCCAGAGTCCCAACATGTACAGGGTGGCCTGTTTAAAACAGGCCTGTGGATGCTTCAGCGTGGGGAAAGGGGGCTGTTGTAAAGCACCATGTGTTTGTGGGTGTTTAATGAATATGAGCTGATTAAATTGGCCACCCTGAATTATAACCTCATACCTTTTGCAAGTTCCCTTTGGTTTTTAGCTCAAGACAATAGCCTTCCTCCTTTTCTGCCCAAACTTGTTAGCTGTTAAAACGGCTTGCGTTTTCTACCCCACGTATTTTTATGTCAATGGCGAGCCAAAGAATCCAGCCTTGGAAATACCTCTTCCACATCGCCGGCCAGCTGCAGTGATGTTCTGCATCCGCCACACCCACATCACCCCTCCATCTGCAAACCCCTCCATCTGCTTCCCCGTCTCTGAGCGAACACAATACCACTATCTGTCTGGAGCAGAGAGCGAGCTTGGCCACAAACAGAGGAGCCTTGTCTAAGGGGGAGCGAGCTCTGCTCTAGAAACCAGGCAGCCGGGGCCGAGGACTCGCTTTCGCGAATAGCCATCTGTGTGGCTTCGGGACGCACTTTGTCTCCACAGGCCCGAGTTTCTTCGAGGGGTGGGACAGAAATCAAACTTTTTCAGATTGGGGGCTGTGGATACTTGAGACCTGAAAGTTCTATGATATTTTAAATTGTTTGTGTGTGTGTGTGTTTTAAATTATTATTTTAATGATTTTTTATTATAAATGTAATACCTTGCAAAGATGTTTGAAAAAAATCTTAAGTTTTCTAAGTTGGTGATTTTGAAACTGGTCTGAGTTACCTAGACTCAATCTGAGGCCTCCTAGAGGTTTTCAAGTGTGTTTTGGACTATCCGATAGTGTGTCTCAAATAGTTCTTCCCCTTTAAGAGGAGTCTGCTTATCACTTCAGTTTGAGGGGCACTGGGTTGTTTCCCTATACATATTCATAGACAGGATGTAGAGGTGGGACAGAATATTAGCTTCAGCTTTCTTATCCTCATCCTGTTCAACCTCATTACTTTCGGACCATCCCAATATATAGAAGTCTTTTAGTATATGGGCTACTTTTGTTTTATAACTGAAACATTTTCTCTTTTCAATCACTATATATTAACTTTGTAAAGAGTCTGTATCTCCCCATAGCTACTTCTCTTTCCCTTTAAAACTCAGATGATTAGTTTATTGGTGACTGAGCTGACCAAGACTGCCTTTTTCTTGAAAGGCTTCTGTGTCGTTTCAAGCAGAGAGATGCGCTCGCCCTATCAGTAAGCTCGAGATTAAGTAATCACAACAGTGGCTTGTGTGTGCATTCCACTTCTGTAGTCTACAAAGTGCTTTCTCTCGTAATCAACATCTCTGATTCTCCGCAATCTCTCTGGCAAGTGAAGCAAATAGTACAATCACCACTTTACAGATGAAGACACTCAGGCACAGAGGGGGTTGCCTCATATCTTCTGACTCAGTTTACTTGTTCTTCCCAACAGTGATTCTTTCCCAATAACAGCAACAAGTATGTAACGTGTAGCTAGATGACATACTGAGCTGTCGTTTCTTTCAGGAAACCGTAATTCCCATTCAGGGGTAGACTGGCGTTACTCACACATGCCATTATTTATTAAAAGACCGAGCTGGTCTCCCCTAGCCCACTTCCTGCTACACAGAAGTTACTCAGTGAATGTTTATTGGATAATGAGTGAGTGAATGAGTCAAGCTCTTCACATCAACCCTCTGATTACAATTTTTACATTGGAGACCATTTTTGATGCACAGATTTATGCTGACTTTTTTTTTCTTCAAGTTCCAAGTGTTGATTTGCTCAAAGACTGCCGAGTGCTTTTTAAGGGGAAAAGAACAAGGAACTACAGAGAGAGAGAGAGAAAGAGAGAGAGAGAGAGAGAGAGAGAAGGAAATCCCCTCGCTGGCTTTATCTACCTTCCTGTCTATGATGGTTTCCTAGGCTTCCCAGGGAATATGGGAAATGGGGTCACTCTGTCTGCCCCGAGTCCGCTGGGCTATTCACTCCCACCCTGGGGAGAGGCCAGGCACGATGGAGGTGTGTGAGAGGAGCTGCAAAGGCAGATAAACGTCACAGTTGGACCGTTGGGATGGAGAGCAGGAAAGCTGGTGGGAAGACAGTCTCTGTGGTCAGGGTATGTCTGAAAGAAAGGGGAGAGGTGTTTGGTCTGCTCCTTCCACTGTGTGGTTTGGCTGCTTTCCCTTTGCTTCCCAAGAGAACGGTTAGTGACCAGCACATCACATTTCAGTGCGGACGGCTCTTGCTGGGCTGGGGAGATGGGCGCTCACCGTGTCACTCAGTCACAGCGGGGTGAGCGGGAGGCTTCTTGTCTCAAAGGGATCCCCTCACCGCTCCGCCATTGGTGGCCGCTGTGGCATCTCTGAACATAGTTTGCAAACGCACACACTCAGAATGCTAAGTATTGTCCTTTGGCTGCATCATCTATGAAAGGGACTGCCTGGAAAAAGCAATTCCAGTTTATTTTTATATACTCGTCGTCCCTGGAACCCCTTTCTGAGAATCCAGGCTTTTATTTCACGGTCATCCTTTTAAATGGTCTCTTTCTCAAAGCCCCGGGGTTCTGGAGATGCTCTCACACTTCCAGTGTGCTTCTCGGGAGCTTCTGGGGACTGCGTGTCCGGCTCCGCTTGGCCAACGAGGAGGCCACTTTCCCTCCCAGGGGCTCCTCTCCCATGGGTCTTGGTCATCTTCAAAAGCTGAGAATGCTAGGGGACCGAAGTGAAATCGCAGAGCGCATTCACCCAGCCAAACCGAAACACACGTGATTCACTGACCACACACCTGGTCTCAACATGACTGCTCACTGGGGGAGTAAACCCCAAGGTGGCGGTTAGTGCCCCAGCAGGCCCCATGGTTAGAGCAAATACACACCCATGCTTTCTGCCGGTAGTTGTCATCAGTTTTCTCAGGATGCTGGCGTGTGTGTGTGTGTGTGTGTGTGTGTGTGTGTGTGTGTGTGTAATTAAGGGTATTTAGTTGCATTAGATTTCCCCACAGAGAGATGGGTTGGGGGCGGAGGGAGATAACCGGCCTTTGCAGTCTCAGGGGGCGTCACCAGCTGAAAGAGAAACAGAAAAGCCACGTCTCCGGCTGCTCCTGAGGAAGTGGGGCTGACACCACTGTCATTTCAGTGAAAACGGAATCCCAGGACTTCCCAGGGTTCTCGGAGTTCCGTGACAACTGTTGGATTGCAGGAAGAAAACGGGTCCAATTCTCCCCCCACCTAAGGCAACCTCCAGTTTGAAGTAGTGACCCCCGTCTTGTAAAAACAAGTGGAGATGGGCACTTAATTCATTTTAAGTTAGATTTGATCAGTAGGGTGAGTTTAATACTTCTAAATTAAAAGAGCATAATCTAAGCAGTGAAGTCATTTTCATTTATTCTAAATCCCTCACTCTTTCTAATTTCCCTATACAGCCTCTTGTCTTTATCCTATCAGCCACCAAATGTAGCTCTTATTTTGGACAACAAAACCAAGTCTATTGATAATACCTGATTTTTCAGAATCCCTCAACTTATTAACTCGTCTAGTCGGTCCATTTCACCGAATAAGGCATCTCTGGAAAATGTATTTTTACCTATTTCCTAGAATGATGCGAACCTCACTTAAAGCAATACTGGTGTATTTTCTAATCTTCCTGAATTTCTGTTAAAACAATAGAGTTTCCCTATAAGCTGACTCTAAAGCCATTTCTCCACTCATTCATTGAAAGAAAAGCTATAGCAGATGACATTGTGTCAGGCATTTTGCTAAACCTAGAGGAGAGGGCAGAACTCCCACAAGGACTCAGAACTGAATGCTCTAGATTAGGGGTGTCGAACTCAATCAGAGAAGGGGCCAAAATCTAAAATCCAGCCTAAATCGCAGGCCGAATGGTTTACTGAACAGTCATAAACTGTCATTGTGATGGAAACGCAGCAGAGTGCAGTGATGACAGCGTGGTGCGGGCCACATTGCAAGGCCTGGCGGGACGGATTTGGCCCGCGGGCCTTGTGTTTGACACATGTGCTCTAGATTCTATTCAGTACAGTTGATTTGCTCACTGATGCTAATGAAGTAAAATAAGGGGGTTGTATTCCTTTATCTGACATTAACTTGGGCAAGCCAGATAGCATTCTATTCATCCCAAAATATCACTTTGAAGACATATCCCATGGCTAGAACATTGGTCGCTTCCTGGAATATGAAGGTGGTGTGGTTAGAGTGAAAGGGCCTTGGGGACAAGTGAAAACAACACACCACCCTCGGCTAAGTCACTAGCAGGTGGCTCTTTCTGGCTAACTGGTCTTTAGACTCTGCCCACAGTTCTTTTTGCCGTCTGTAGCCTTGTTGATGTGCATCCTAGATCTTTAGTTCACTCTATTCTCTCTTTCTAGATAAGAATCCACAATTGGGAAAAAAAATCATTAGTTCTTCACGCGCCCTCATTTTTTCTCTTTGGAAGAAACCGATGCCTCTTGTCACTTGGTGCTAAGTTCCCTTCCATGTTTTAATATCTTCGGATACTTATGAGTTGGAGTCTAGTTAAACAAGACACAAATATATTTTATGAGTAATTAGTTAACTTCTCGAAGTAGCAACCATGAGATTGTGAAGTCTCTCATGTTTGCTCTTTCAGAATCTTGAGCTAATACTATACCCATGGTTCTCATTCCCGGCGATATGGCCCTTGAGCAGTGTCTGAAGTCATTTTCGTTGTCATAACTGGAGGGAAATGCTACTGGCCTCTCTCCAGGGATGCTGCCATGCAGAAGAAGCCCCCCAAGCAAGGCTTATCCAGTCCCAAATGTCAGCACTGCCGAGGTCGGGAAACCCTGTGGTGTGAGATGCGGACATCACGTTGCGGGGAACATAACTGGACTAGATGTTGCTCATTTGTCAGTTTCACTTCTTCAGGCTGCCCTCCTCTTT
Source organism: Pipistrellus kuhlii (assembly GCF_014108245.1). Lineage (NCBI taxonomy): Eukaryota > Metazoa > Chordata > Mammalia > Chiroptera > Vespertilionidae > Pipistrellus > Pipistrellus kuhlii. Next base: position 16,674,859 of record NW_023425404.1, on the reverse strand, counting down.
TAACAAGGACGTTGTGCAGGTTCCTTCCCATGAGAGGCAGATGTCTCTTCCGCACTGGAACGTGTGTTCCGTAGTGAAGTTCCCCTTCCCAGAATGTTATTTTGGTTCCCGCACAGTGTTACATTCTCTGTTCGGGTTTCCCACCGACAAATGTTGCTGCCCCTTATTATCAGGCAGATGATGATAGGAGAATATAAATACTTCCCCAGATACCTTGTGGTCTCAAGTTGGCCTTGTCAGCTGACAAGCTGCAAGTTCTTACAGGCAATCACTTGTGCTCGGTGTCAGCCCACGGCCCTGTTCTAAGAAGACAGAGGTGAGCAGGGAGCCCTCGAGAGGGTCCACTCGGTAGGGACGTTGAAGAGTACACTTGCTACTTACAAGTTTCTTCCTCGATATTCCTAGTTAGGTACATGACCTATTGAATAATTCAGTGATCACGTAAGTTTCTTCTGAGGAGTCAGCTTTTCACTTTGCAAAAGCAAAACCTATTTGCATCAATGGAGTTTAATTTAATTTTTTAAGTTTCTTATTATTTTATTGAATGAAATAACTAGGTAGACTGGGGATGCGGGGGGGGGGGGGGGGGGAGGATAAACCATTTACCAAAATGCATAAATCAGTGATCTTTTAAACCTCCTTCTCCTACTAAAAGTCTTTTGTTGTTTACATGGTCAGAATTTTATTATCAAAGAGATTTTTACTAGAAAAAGGAACCGATTTCCAAAAGCATCAGAGAGGATTTTCCCATAAAGCTGTGTGCCGGCTGACCTTGGTGCCGGGCGAGTCTGTCAGCTGCTGGCACAGTAATGCCACCTGGAAACAGTGGCCATTGGAAAAGCAGCAGAAAAGGACCCTAAGAGGCACAGGGCGTAGATAACTTGTCAAGCAGTTGTTTGCCTCCCAAAGTGGCCAGATTGGCACGTCTGGTCTAAGCACCCACTGAATCACTTATCACATGGTGAATGTGACAAATGCCAATGAAGAAAACTATTCCACAGCCTGCAGTACTGACTTCAGATAACTTGTTGGGGAGTCAGAATCAATGTTCCCTTTTCATGTTTTCGTCCCCAAGTTGCAACTTTTAGCATTCTCATATACAGCTATCTACCTTTTCAGCAATTGTTATGAGATATTGTATCTCAAGTATAAAATAACAATTCCATAAAAACAATTTTGCTTTTCCTTCAGATCGAGGTCAATATCCATCCAAAACATCCGAAAGACCTCCTCCCCACCCGCTACCCCACTGGAGCTCAACAGTTGTGTTTGGAAATCGGTACTATAGCTCCTTTTCATGCAGGATAATTTCTCCATGACCGGGATCTTCCGGGTGGACGCAGAGGGCTGGGCAGAGTTAGATAGCACGCGGACAGAGGAGACGCTCGTGGGAGGGCACTGCAAACAGAGATGGGCGAGTTAAGTTACTGCAGTTGCCATCTGTCTCTGTTTTGCTAACTCATTAGCTCGGACACCACATTGTGTTAATCCCCACTTCCCCTGGCTATGAGCTGGATCCAAGTCTCCAGGGAGGCGCGGGCCGGCTCAGGCTGCCTCTCCCGTCAGCTGGGCCGCAGCCTTTCTGCAGCGGGCAGCTTGCCAGGCCTGCCACCCTTTCCTGCGGCATCACATCGGGTGAAGGCTTCCCTCAGCCCTCCCAACAAAAATGCAAGCCTCTGGACTCGGCTCTTTCTTCCAGAAGTCTCTCTAACAGTATAAACGATTTTGGTCTTTCGTCTTCCAATGTCCCCTTTCTCCCTTCCTCTCAGCACCCCTTCAAGGCAACTGACAGTTTCAGGCTGACCACCTTGAAAGCTTACCACCAGCCAAATGCTATCCCAGGCTTTTTGTGTCTCTCAGAAGGGCACACCGGGCAGCTAAGAATGACTAAGGTCTAATTTGTCTCTGAGGACTATACACAGAAAGACGTCTGCCTTTGGTCCTAGTCTAGCATTGAAATCATCCAATGATGACATTTGAGTCACTTGCTAAGCACAGTTGTTCAGCAATGTCCTTGTCTCTCTGATCCGCAAATCATTTCTATTGATTTATTTTGATGTACTCTGGCCCTTGATTTTCTCATCTGTGAAAAGGGTGTTTTCTGAGAAGGACTAGATATTTTGTAAAGTCTTTTCTAACTCAAAAGATGAAAGTAGCCTGGCTGGTGTGGCTCAGTGGTTGAGCACCGTGGACTTATAGACCAAGAGGTCATGGTTCAATTCCTGGTTAGAGCACATGCCCAGGTTTCAGGCACAGTCCCCAGTAGAGGGCGTGCAGGAGGCAGCCGATCAATGATTCTCATCATTGATGTTTCTCTCTCTCTCCCTCTTCCTCTCTGAAATCAATAAAAAAATATTTTTTTTCTTTAAAAATGAAAGTATACAGTTCTCATTAATAGCAAAGTTTTCTGATATTTATATACTAGTGACCTGGTACATGAAATTTGTGCATGGTGGCAGTTTCCCTCAGCCAAGCCTGCCCCCTCTCACAAACTGGGAGTCCTCAGGGAATGTCCTACTAAATGACCTCAGCCGCAGTCTGGCCTCCCTCTGCGGGAGGCGACAGGGCTGACCAAGGAAAGGTGCCAGCCCCATCACCTCGCTGCTGCAGCCACTGCCAGCCACAGCAGCCACCAAGGTGTTCATCAACATGGACTCTAGTCCCTTCACCATGAAAAAATGACAACTTTCTTAAGGCATTTTCAAAAAGTGTCTTTCATAGGATAAGACATTTCTTTTTCTTTCTTTTTTTCTTTCTTTCTTTCTTTCTTTCTTTCTTTCTTTCTTTCTTTCTTTCTTATCCTCATCTGAGGATATGTTTCCATTGATTTTTAGAGAACGTGGAAGAGAGAGGGAGAGACAGAGAGAAACATCAATGTGAGAGGAATACTTTGATTGGTTGCTTCCTGCATGAGCCCTAACCTGAATCCCAGACAGGGAGAAGCCTGTAACCTAGGTACATGCCCTTGATCAGAATCCAACCCGGACCCTGCGTTTGGCAGGCTGAGGCTCTATTCACTGAGCAAAACCGGCTAGGGCAGGATATGACATTTCTTAGCCCCTCCAGCAGTGGACCTTTGTTTTTTTCCTCCAGGAGTATGGTGGAAAAACCCTAGAACACCTTCTTGGATTCTTATAACCCAAGTTACCAAGAACACTGCGAGTGGCAGCAAACAGGGAACTTAGCCAATGAGTGGTCAGAAAAGGTATTTACGCTCAAACTGGTTTGGCTCAGTGGATAGACCTTGGGCCTGCAGACTGAAGGTCCCAGGTTTGATTCTTGATAAGGGCATGTACCTTAGTTGGAGGCACATCCCCAGTAGTGAGTATACAGGAGGCAGCTAATTGATGTTTCTCTCTCATTGATGTTTCTGACTGTCTATCCCTCTCCCCTCTTCTCTGTAAAAAATCAATAAAAAATATATATATTTTTTAAAAAAGGTGTTTTCTCTTCAGCTCATGCGGCCCCTCTGTTGTGTCCACTGGGCTAGGAGTGTGTTCCTGCCACCCAATGGTGGCTGCCAGAGTCTCCTCACACCCCAGAGGCCAGCAGCCAGCCCCCCATCATGGGTGCTGGGCTGGGGGCATAGATCTGAACCGCCACTTGGCGCTGGAGTACGCACAAGTGGCTGGGGCCTGCACCCATAGGCCTGGAGTGGCCAGGGAGGGGGGCGTTCTAGAATCCCTGTCACTAAAGGCCTAAGCACAGGCCTACAGGCTAGGAGTGGCCTGGGTCCCAAGGATGTTCCAGGGACCCAGGCCGCTTGGCTCCTGTGTATGCAAATTTACTACCATCTTTATTGGGTTAATTTGCATACTCGCTCTTATTGGCTGGTGGGCGTAGTAGAGTGATTGTTAATTTGCATGTTTTTCTTTTATTTGACAGGAGATATATATATATTAGAGGCCCAGTGCATGAATTCCTGCATGGGTGGGGTCCAGCCAGCCTGGCCAGGGGAAAGGGACATGGATGGTTGGCCAGCCTTCCTGCTGGTTGAACTCCTGGTTAAGGGGACAATTTGCATATTAGTTTTTTATTATATAGGATGTAGCACACTGCTTAGGCATTTAACAATAGGAACTTATTGAATGGCAGTACCATTACTCTCTCTGATTTCCAGATGGGGAAACTGAAGCACTGAGAGGTTAAGTCATTTGTTCCAAGGCCTGCAGCTAGTAAGTGGCAGAGCCAGAACTGAAACCCCAGGCAGGGCGCCAGAATCTATGCCTTTAGCCACTTACTGTGGTCACTTAAGGGGGTCCCTTACTCACTCCATCTGCTCTGTTTCCTTGGCACTCCGTCCAAAGTTTGCAGCACCTTCCGAGGTGCTCTCATCAGCATTTAGGGCAATTCCCTTTGGAGGCTGGTTATTGTGGCCCCCTTTTTATCAATGGAAACGTTGAGGTAAATGCAGGCACTTACATAAGGCCACACACACCTATTGGCAGAACCCAGGAGTCCTGCTTTCCTGCCGGGGGCTCTGTCTGCTCCACTTCTCTCCCACTCTAATTACGGTGAGCAGAACATCTGAGTCTTAGAGGCTAAGGATTTTTTGACCTCCTTAACCCTTTCAATCAGGGCAGGGCAGACACAGCTCCATAGACAACTGGGTTAAGTTCCCAACTCAAACGCTGAATGATCTATGCAGGATATGAAGCATTTACAAGCCTGTGACTCATACAGATGGAGCAATAACATACCATTCCCCATTCCTCTCCTTGCTGTTAGGCACCCACTAACTAGCTTACACCTCTCTGGACGGCTGGAGTTACCGCAAATCCTGCAAATCTCCTCCCACCTTCAGTGCATGCAGGGCTCATCCAGGAATTTTAATAGCATGAGATGATGGAGAGCTTGCTCTCTGGCCCTTTCTTACTATCTGCCTGATACTGCCCAGTACCCAACTGGTCTTCCCTGCCTCCTCCAGTCGTCCTGGATTGCATGTGCCTTTAACACTGAAGGTTTTGAGAGCTGATCCAGAGCTCCCTTCATGGAATTCAGTGTCTCCCTCTCCCCACGCAGGAGTGGTTTCAAATCAGCCAGTGGGAAGGTGATTGTCTCTGCCTCTCATTTAGTCCTGCCTTCCCAACTTACTGGCTCAAAACTGCCTGCAAAGAAATCTCAGGAGCTGTGGCTGCATAAGCAGTTCAGGATGTCCAGGGACTGTTCTGTGGTGTGGAAAAACTGGAATCAAGATGAAGCTGCATGTTCATTGATGTCACTTCTTCCTGGCCCGACTGGACCTAATAGAGCGGAATGAAAGACGGTCCCAAATGCCGAACCTTATGTATGGCATTTTAAGTCACAAAGGGAATTAGGCAGGGGGGTCAGACTTTCCTCAGCAAAGTCAAACCACTGACCCATTCCCTCAAACTCCAGTTCCATGTTTCACTGAAGACACGCAGAAGTAAATGTGTGTTGGTAGGAAGACAAGCCCTGAGATGGAGCAGGAGGTGTGCTGGCTGGTAGAAAAGCTGTTGTTTTCACTTCTTTTACATTACTGTGGTCCGCCTCGGGTGGATGGTGTCCAGGTAACTCGTCTCAGATGGATAGTATCCAGCGCCTGCACCTTATTAAACTCCCGTTTGATTCAGAATTTACAGCCACAATGCACCTGGAATACTTCACGTTGGAGCTCAACTTTGGTTCATTTGTTCTCAGAAAGGATGTACAAATTGATTGCAACCTACAGCAAGTTGACAGGAAAACCTTCAGACTAGGGCTTTTGTTAATGACTTTATTTCTTGGTGTATGAGTTCAACGATGCTGGTTTAGTGTCAGCTCCTTGACAGGCACTGGCCTGTGAAACAGGTGCGCCCATGGCCGCTTCCTCTCTATGTATCTCTATGTGTTCGGATTATTTGTATTGCACAGGGCAGACACCATGCTCCAAGTAGCTTAAGCAGAAGGTAGTAATTATCATCAGGATACTGGCATACCTACAGAGATGAAGGACTTGGACACAGCTGACAAAAACCCTCAAGTCCCTCTCTCCCTTCCTCTCAAGCTCTCTCGTGCCCCATTCATCTTTCTGAAAAAATTCCACCATATAGGTGTCCTCCTAGACCCCCACTGTTAATCCAATAGGCCCTAGATCAGTGGTTCTCAACCTTCCTAATACCTCAACCCTTTAATACAGTTCCTCATGTTGTGGTGACCCCCAACCATAAAATTATTTTTGTTGCTACTTCATAACTGTGATTTTGTTACTGTTATGAATCGCAAAGTAAATATCTGTGTTTTCCGATGGTCTTAGGCAACCCTGTCACGACCCACAGGTTGAGAACCGCTGCTGTAGAGCCTAAGACCATCAGAAAACACAGATATCTACATTGCGATTCATAACAGTAGCAAAATCACAGTAATGAAGTAGCAACGAAAATAATTTTATGGTTGGGGATCACCACAACATGAGGAACCGTATTAAAGGGCCGCGGCATCAGGAAGGTTGAGAACCGCTGCCCCAGATGCATGGCTGCGAAGTGCTTGAAATGCGCTCTAAGTATAAAGTGCACACTGGATTCCAAAGACTTCGTACTGGGAAAAACAATCTGAAATGTCTGCATTTTCATATCCATTACATGTTGAAATGATGATGCTTTGGATGTGTTGTGCTAAGTAAATATATTAATGTTTATTTCACCTTTTTATTTATTTTTTTTCATGTGGCTAGAAATGTTCAATTACATTTGTGGGCTACCTTATATTTGTATTGGATAGTGCTGTTCTAAATGACTTCACCAAATACCCACAGCAACACAGACCTCCCGTGCCTTAGACAGCCTGCCTGAACCGGAGGAACACTGAAGGGACCATCAGACACATCACCCATCAAATACATATGATTGTACACCATCTTCTTGCCTTCCCTGGACTGTCCATGGCAAGCAACTTCTACTAGAAAGTTAAACAGTTCCTTCTTTTTGGCAGTGAATGTATGCACTCACTCACTTCAAAAATATTTATTGGGCCCTTCCCTATTCTGTGCCAGGTCTTGCATTAGGCACTGGATTACAAGCTCCAGCCTTCACGAAGCACCTCTTCTCGCAGGTTTAGCCACTTGCAGTGTGTTTTTATGAATGTAAGCTCAGTGCAGAAGCATGCCTCCCCATGTGGCTGCCTCTGGTCCCGGCTGATTCATCCACCCACACAGTGAGCCCGAGTGTAAGAAAAACTCGGATTTCCAGTCACCATTAATACAGCACCGTCAAGGGAGGCGAGGAGGATGGCAACAGCCACAAATCAAGGCCCTTCAGTGGCATAAGCAGTGCTTCTCTTCTGCTTCATGGAGCCAGGTTTCAGAGATGGAGTTAGGGGGATATTGTTGTCTTCTCCGTGGGATCACCATCCAAGGGAGGTCATTATACAGTTGAAGCAAAATTTGAAATATCTCCCCTCCCCTCCCCAATATCAAGGGGTCTCTTTTCTAGATTTCCTGACAGTGTGTGTGAGGCAGCCTTTGGATTCCGGCTTTATTTTATTTTAATTTAGGTAACTTTTAAAATGAAGTAATACACAAACAAAAATTGTATACATCATACATGCACAGCTCCATGAGTTTTCTCCGTGAGCACACATGTGGAACCAGCCCAGATTAGAAACAGAACATTACGAGTACCCTCAGGAACTCCCCGGTCCACCCTCCCTCCCCTCCCCCAAAGGTAGCGAGTGTCTGGGTTTCTACAACCATAGATTAGTTTTGCCTGTTTTTGAACTTCATATAAACGGAATCAGATGGTGGGTTTTCTTTGGTACTTGTTTCTTTTGCTTCATGTTATGTATAAAATGTGTCCATGTTGTTGTATATACCAATAGAAAATATGATAGCCAAAACAGAAAATAAATATCGCAATGCTGTCATAGCAAGATCATGTAAAATGTGTTTGTCATTCTGGCCACTTTTCCGTACATAGAAATACTCGTGTAAATTGGTTTTTAAAAATGAGACCAGAGTGTACGTGCTATTTTGTGATTTGCTTTTTTTTGTTTACTATATCAGATCTACCAAAGTGTTCTAACGTTAGTGTACCTTAAGGAGGCTGCATTCTGAAATGACCAGAAAGGTAATATAGAAAAGCGGAAACTTACATGTTTTAAAAAATCAGGAACGACATCCGTGTCTATGTTAGTAATTTTAATAGATTTGGCGGGCCCTGGTCAGGCTTCCCGAAGGCTCTGAATAAAGGCCGTAAGCAAATAGCCAGGGAGTCACCAGGGAGAGCTGACACTCGGGCCTGAGACCAGGCTCTGTTCTTCCATGAATCTGCTGATTTTCTTCTCTCCTGTTTAAAACCCAGGTGTTTGGTTAACATGGAACCCATTAGAAATCCAGGTAACCTGTGAGTGGCTTGTTGGAGTCTGTTCCGGTCCTAGCTTACTCTATAACCTGAGACAAGTCTGTAAAAATGTTCGTTGTTTCTCCAATGGAAAGCCTCATTTCCACATCTGTTTGGTATCATAGGAAATAATACTTACATAACATCTCAGAGCCCTTGAAGGAGAAGTTCCTTGGAGTTGCTGACTGACCTTAAAACTTCCTCAACTGGCATTGTGGAAGTCCATGGTTGTGGATAGGGCTGCTGAGCTGAGTCAGAGCTACACTGCAAATCTTGGGCAATGGACACATCTAAGACTTAGATGTCCTAGGCATTTACTTAAAAAGCTACCCATTTACCCTCGATGTTTGCACTGAGTGCCTTCCCTGTTGTAGTGTTGCTTTACATGCCAAACCTGCCGCTTGGATCATTATCCTTACCCAGTTTGAACTGTATCCATTGGCAACTCTGTTGGGTTTTCCTGAGGGAGGTCGCCTAGAACCCTGGTGTTCTGACATCCCCTTTCCTCTTCGGGAGTGAAGAGGAGTAAATATGCCTGCTGGCCAGTGCAGCTTGAACTCTTGGCCTGAGACTCAGACACTTTCAGGGACCCCTGAGGACCAGCTATAATGTAGCCCACAAATTAAAAGACAGAACATATACCCTGGGAAAACGCTGGGCCAATCCAAGCAGAGACTCAATAGCAATTGGGCATTTTAGAGATGGAAGGATGTCCTCCTCTCTCATTTTTCAAATGAGGAAACTGAGGCTTAAGGAGGTCACAGAATGGAATTGGAAGTTTGCTTTGATGTTCCCTCAACTACCCCAATACCCATGCTGTATAGGAGGTCCAGGGAAAGACTGTCTGAAGGATGATAAGGAGACTTCTAGACTACATTAAACAGTGTCATCCCTGCTGGATCGCAAGCCGTACTCTTCCCCAGACAATAAACTGAGGGTATTGACTCCTTCTTCCTCCTTCCTCCCCTTGGGGTTGTGATGGTGAGAGGAACTCGGCATTTTACCTGATCAGTTTTGAACACATGGCATGCCAGAGAATTCAGAAATTCAGTTTGGCAGATGCCTTCCTCCAGCGATAATAAGTGATGTGATCAATTATTATTAAGTTTATAAGGTTTTCTTTCTCTCTCTTTCTCCCTCCTAAGCTTCTGCTCTCTCCCTCTCATCTTCCTTCCTCCCTTCCTTCCTTCCTTCCTTCCTTCCTTCCTTCCTTCCTTCCTTCCTTCCTTCCTTTTTCCTTCCTTCCAGTATTATTTTTTAAACTTGTTTCTGTCGACCTCTTAATCTTCAATGACAATTCTGATGTCACAGATAATATCAGTTTTTGAGTCCTTCAGTATGCAGAGGTGCTGAGCTTGTCCTTCTGAAATTCTTCCGGGGTCAATTTTGTCTTGTGGTCAAGGTCCAGGAAATGAGAATATTTCCAACTCGTTAGGGATTATCTTGGCCTTGAGCAGAAGTGGCGTCTGAATCATTACCTAAGAGAGCTTTGTAGATTGTCACAGTTGGCAGACTCAGGACTTGAGCTAATCCTGGAAATTCTTTCACTTCCCAGAAAGAAGGTTCCACAAGGTCAGGCTGAGGTCCTCGGGGAGAGCAGATGGAATAGAGCTCGCAACTAGTCGCTTTTACAGCTGGACTTGGAGATAAATAAAATTACACACACACCCCTTTTTTGGATCATCAGGCTTTGGTTTTCAGGAGATATCTGTTTACTCTTTTTTTTTTTTTCTTTTCTGTATGTGGAGGAGGAAAAAAAAAAATATGGTACACTGTAATCACTGAAATAAAAGCAAGGAAATTTGTTGACTCAGTTCCCATGGTGAGTGCAAGGAAGCCAGACCAATAGAAACACCCGAGATATTACAAAAATGTGTTTCTTTCTGGCAGCTGCACACTCGGGCCTTTATATCCAGGCACTGTAATCGGCCCATCACCAAGGGCCATTATTCTGGGTGTGGGGGCTGCTTCTTCTACAAACAAATGTTGATTTTGCTGAAAGTGCTCTCTCTCCAGCTCTCTTTGTGGCAACAAAGAGTATCAAAGCATCATTGAGGAAAAAAAGCATGTGAAATATTAGAAAGATGAAAGACTCGGGGCTTTCTAAAGGCTCAGGGGTGTCTGGCTCATGCAGCACATTATAAACAAGCCACCTGTAAAACCAATTTTAATGAACTTGAAGGCACATCAGTGTTAGTCCATTAAAGTGAAATTCCGTTTAAATGGAAAACTGCCACTACAGGGTGCATTACAGCATTATTTGCATGGGTTTGGGGTTTGGCAAGTAAATTCTGTATTTAGAAAAAGCAAAACAAAGCCTGTTTCTTTGGGGTCTTCTTATGCTTTGAGACACCCATCATGGGTCCCTTGGAATGTGGGGAGTGCCCCTGGGTAGGGCTCAGGCCCAGCTCAATGTTGTTGGCCGATTCTTCTTTCCATGATTCTTCCAGCCTTCTCCCTTCCTGCTTCCTGCTCCTTGCCTGTCTCCATGTCTCCTTAGCCTTTGGCCTCGATGCCCTCGGTCTACCTCTTCCATTTCCACCCCGCACGGACGAACTTGATCCCCACGATCATTTGGGTGGACCATGGATGACAGGGAGCACAGAGAGATAAGGATGCTATTTCAGGTTTACCAAGAGAATTGAAGTCCAGGCCGTCACACGGAGCTGGTGAAACATACAACCCCTCTCTTGGAACTCTCACTTCACTGATTATCTGAGAGCTGGAAGGGGCTTTAAAAATCCTCTCATCAAACCCCCTCCTTTTCCTGGGCCCTGGGACTCAGGGGTGAAGTGACTTGTCCAAAACAGTTAAGGCCATCAAGTGGGGCTTCTCTATCTCTACTCCTGCCCTCCCCACTCCGGCCAGGGCCTGGGGCTGGGGACCTGTTGATTACCACACAACCCAAGTGAGAAAATCCCGCCCTGTCAGCAGAGCGGCTAGAGGAGCTGACACAGGACATGTGCACATGTGGAGTCAAGAGCAGGGGGTTAGTTCCAGTTCTGCCTCTGCCGAGCTGGCCACCGAGTCCCTCCTGCCTTTGTCTAGTTCCCCTGTTGGTTGGTAATGAGGAGATAATGAACCTTTCCACCTATCAGGCTCACTTGAGTGTTATAAAGAATAATGAGGTGATATTTGTAAAGTGCTCTGAGCGGCAGGGAAGGAGGAGGGGTGGGCCCCGTAAAAGCGTTGTTCTTAGCTGCAAGCACTTATCCCTGGAGCTGGCGAACAATAGGGGCCAGAAGAACCCTCGGAAATGAATCCCAGGGACCAGCCCTGCTTTGAATTTCGGAGGAGGATTAGTGGGGACCTGATAGGCATTGCAGGGCTCCAGTTTCTTTAGTGAACGTCAAAGCGGGACAGGTAATTACATTCCTCTGTGGCGGATTCGGCCAGGGTTTCAATTGGGATGTCAGAGCATCCTTGTCCTCCAGTCTGAGGCCCTGGCTGTGTTCGGTTGTGATTGTTGGAGCCTGGGGCCTCTTCTGTCCTCCAGGGAGTCTCCCCAGGAGCTGCACAGAGTGATTTCTCCGCAGTGGTGGCTGGGCCGCACTTTGTAAGGTTGATCAGGGGGAATTCTGCATGTGAAGCGGCCGGGGAGCAATTTGGAGGCAGCAGGGAAATGGAAGGCGAGACCTTCCCTGTGGCTGAGCTTTTCCCGTGCTGCTCCTGGGAGTTCCCTTCGTCACTCAGGTGCCCGGGCAGCACCAAGTGCGGGGCTTGGCGGCCATTGCGAGGGGGAATGGAGACTTAGCCCAGGTGCAGGTAAGCCTGCCAGGTCACTAGCTATATTTAGAGCCACCTGTGAGCTTCCCTCCCTCCCACTGAGGGTTAGGTGGGGCCTGAGAAATGGCATGAGGGTTAGGTGGGGCCTGAGAAATGGGTTTCAAATGACTGTCCTGATGAAGGATCTGTTTCCCCAAGCTCACCTCCCCGCGCCCCTCTTTCTAGATCCTCAGCCCAACAGTCCAGTCCAGCCTCTGTCATTCTCAGGGTCGGGAAGCAGAGAGGGAAATCAGAACCGGAGAGATGTTCTGGGCCGTGCAGCGCTCCGAGGGCCACGGGGCAGCGGGCTGGGGAGAGTGTGGCCCCCTCCCCAGGGGGCAGGAGCAGGGGAATCTTATCACCATCCTTTCCAGGGTGCAGGGAGAAGCCAAGAGGTCACCTGGAACCAAAATGTTTGAGATCAAAGTTACAGTAAGGAAATTACGCTGATTTCATCTTTGTCCCCTGAGGTTTATGGGCTTCTTGGTAATCATTGCTTCCTCAAGCCTCCCCCTCTGCTGAGTCCTCAGGCCTCCCTGGGCAGGGCCCAAGGGGCTTCCCCCTCCTAGGACGCCAGAGGGTCACTCCGTGTGACTGGTGAGTCTCCCGGAACCTCCTCCAGGGTGGCGCAGCTAAGGGCAGTGAGCCCGAAAGCGGTGCACCCAGATCCCTGTCCCGAGCACACGCGCCCCCGAGTGCCCTCGGCCCCGCCTGCCATCCCGCGTCCGGGAGAAGCCCCACGTTGACCTCAGCACCTCTTTGGGGCTGACTCAGGCCTCCGGATTCCTTCCTGAGTCGGCCACAACTCATTTTGTGTTTCCTCAGCAAATCTCTCTGCCCTGGGACTCCGTGAAGTCACACGGGATTTACGTGGCAGGATCCTGTGACCTCTCTCAAGGCCAGAGTAGTTGGAAAGTCTCCGTCCTCCCAAAGCATTTGGTGTGTTTTCTCCATGTTCCTCTCCCAAGGTATCTCTTTTGCCCCAGATGTGCCTCCCCAGTGTATTCTCAGGGGAGGCTGCAGACACCCAGGGCCCCAGCGCCTGTCCTCCCCATCACCTCTGCCGGGGCAAAGACCAGCGCTGGGCTGACCTCTGGGCGGCCAGGGGAAAAGGCTTGGGAGCCCTTGCACCCCACTGCCCTTCCCTTGTGGCCACCGCTGCTGGCCCTCCCGGCCCCTCGCCGCTCCATTTCTCAGGGAGCCTCCACGCCAGTGCCCAGCGCCTCTGGGAACGAGGTCTGTCCCCTGCCCGGGCCTCGGCTCCCCACGCTGGAACATTCAGGCGTCAGTGGGAAACCGCTAGATCTGTCAGCTCCGGCCCTTTCTTCCAGGCTTTGAGGGCCACATTCTCCACGGCCATCTGTTCCCTTTCACCTCTCGGACAATGTTGCTTTTTCAAGCCAGCGATTCTTCCTCCTTTATCCCCTTCTCGCCCGCCCCCCACCCCGCCTTCCCTCACCCAGCCTTTCCCCCACATCGCTCTCTCTCCCCTGCCCTCTGAAATCAGCCTTTCCTAAGAGAACACGTGCCCTCTTCTACACTGAACTGTTTTGGGACCACTATGGGGCTTCGCGTTCTTATTTTTAAACTTTTTGAAATCAGAGCTTGTTACTTTTAAAGTTTGTGATTGTCTCGGGGTGGGGGTGGCGGGTGTCACAGGGGTATTCTTTTGATAGTGAGGAGGAGGAGGGGGAGGATGGAAACCTTGTCAGTCAAGCACAGCGAAAACACAGAATGCTAATGCTTTAGGGCCTTTTGGCGGGCACTTCTTTGCCTCTTTCAAGAAGGAACCCTCCCTTCCCTCCCTGACGATCAGAGCAAGGGAATGCTGAAACCCAGGGGCTTTGCCGCCATTTCTTCTCTGATCATCTAGTTGTTGCTGCTGTGCTGGTTTTCATTAGGAGCCGGGCCACCACACAGCGGGCGCAGCACAGCGGCCCCAGCGGTCCCTCGGGCTGACATACAGCTGTGCGCAGGGGTGCGGGGCAGGCAGGAGGCCCCGCTGTCTCCGAGGGGAGCCTCGGTCCTGAGGCTCGAGGAGTGTATGTGAAAGGGCTTTCGTCCCAGTGCCGACCCATGACCAATGTGTGACCTGAGCCATGTCACTTTCCTTAACAAGTGATGATAAAACCTCCCACTTAAAAAAAAAACCAAAAGCCCACTTAACACACAACTCTTCTGTTTGTGCCATTACCGTTTCATAAACAAGATGAGTCTATGGTAATATCTCGAAAACTTTACGGGCCATACTTGGCTAGAGACCTTACAATAACCCACTCAGTTGTACGAACAGTGCGGAACAGCAGGCTCAGCTGTTGACATGGGAAGTCCGCTAGAACAAGGACTCCCAGCCTTGGCTGCTTGTCAGAATCACGGGGAAGCCAGAGCCCAGGCTCCGGGGCCCGGCGGCCAGGGTTTGAGTCCTGTCTCCATCACTTACTCGCTGTACAAATGGGGATAAGGTTTCATCAACTGTAAACGAAGGGCAATAATAGCATCCGACTGCATATCGCTGTGGAGATGATGAAGAGATGTTTAGCACGGAAAGCACCTGGAACCGTTTCGGGCCACACTGTAGTGGGTGCATGTACATGTTCACCGCGATCAGTGTCCCCCTGCCCGTCCCCCGGACACATTACAGATGAGGAAATGGCCTCACTGGCTTCTCGTGGGGCTCTGCTGGCTCCATCCCACGTACCCTCTGCTCATTTGTCATTGCAGCGCTCAAACGGATACGTGGAAGAACGTAATTTTCAGTGGGGTTGTAATGATGATTAACATAGCAATTCTACTTAGAGATGTCATAAAATACAGAAACACCCTCGAACGTAGAAAGGGTAAATAATCATGCACTTCTGGCGAAGAAGGTGAACCAGATGTGGGGATCAGAGTCACAGAAGGAAAGCCAGTCGTGATCTTGGCAACTGAGGCTCTTTTGCGTGTTTTCAGTTGGAAATCCACAGAACCCGATTTATTTTTCTTTGGTATCAATTTCTAGAAGCCGATCACATGACGAAGAGTTTCGCAATAACAGGGGGAGGACATCATTCACGTATGCTTTCCCAGACAGGCACAGATGGCTCTGAAGGAGAAACTGAATATTACCATTTAACGAGGAAAAGAAATGAGCATGGAGAGGGTCCCATGAGGAGGGCTCCCAGAGTTTTCCCTCCCAGAGAAAGAAAGAGACGAACGGTCTTTCTTGTCATACTTCCTAATTGGCTGAGAGAAACAGTGAAAGAAGCAACTAGGCAGACGGCTGGGTTCAAATTCTGGCTCTGCCCCTTGCCGGGGGACCTTCGGCAGTCACTCACTTTCTCTACAGCTCAGCTTCCTTCCCCGGGAAATGGGTAGGATGATGGTATCTCCCTCATAGAGATAACGTACAGAAGGTATGAGCCCAGTGCCTGGAACTTACTAATTATCCCAGAATGTTACCCATAATTCTTTGCTGTGATGTCCTGTATCATCTGACGTCTGAGATGACGGGCAAGTCACACCAAGCTGGTGGTCTTGATCACCCTGTGGAGCTAATCATCCGCAGTAAACCCATAGTTCTTTCCCGTTTCTACACAAACAGTGGCCTTCAAGGAAGAAGGAAATTGCTTTGCTCAGGAACTCAAATTTCACAGATGTGTACTGACCGCCTGCTGTCACCAAACCAGTTCCCCCAATTAAAATAACCCTGTGAGCATCAGCATATTTTGTTCATCATTTCCCTCTCCCGCCATGAGGCTGCTGCCTGAAGTACGTGGCTGTACCGCTGGGGATCCAGACACTCTTGCGAAGGAACGGTTGAGGAAGTGAAAGTTCTCTCCACGCCCTGGCAATCTGCACATCCTCAGCCCTGGCAGCTTGTGATCCGGGGGGGCCACTGGGAATGCCTGTCAGACGCAGAGTTTTCCCGCCTCAGTGCCTCCAGTTTGTTGTGAGCCTTACGTTGGTGTGATGGCCATGGGATATCCCTCATGCGATATGCCCGCACGTGTGTGCACACCCCAAAAAGAGAGAGAGCAGGGCAGCAGTTTCTCTTAGCCTTGATTCCGTCTCTCTTAGCTCCAGAGTTCAGGGAAACACACACTGAACTGAAGAAACTCTGCAGCCAAGCTGAATTCACCAGTTTGGGAAAAGAAACCCGAAGAACCTTTGGCAACTTAAGTGCTGAGGATGCTGGGATTGCCTCACCGAACAATCAACAGTCTCTTCTTATCCCCATCCTCCCCGACCCCCACTCAGAGCCTTCAGGGGCAGCAAACATATGTGATGCCAGCATTCCACTCCCTCCCACAGCCAAGCGAATCTTGATTCTTATCGTGATCATCCCACTTCCCAAAGGGGTGCTTGATATGGGGCCGGAGGAAAGCACAGCCATAAACCGTCCACTCTGTGCGAGGTGATAATTAAAAGCATTCTCACAATGAGGTGACCTGGAATGCCAAGAGGGAGGCAGCTAGGACAGCAGAAAGCTGCACAATGCCTGGGTCCAGGCCCCACCCAGCTCTGCCTCTGATCAGGGGGGTTCCAATGTCAGGTCACCACTTTGTCATGGACGGGGAATGGTGGTTACATCACTGTTGGGGATGGAGGGTGGCAGTATGTGTCAATGCACTTAAAGTTCACTCATCAGGTGCACGTGAGGACTCTGGAGTTTTCCAAGCCCCTCGGGGCTCCTAGCTTCAGTCCCCCTTTATTCTCTTCTCTCCTTCACTTCCACGCTGTTCCTGTTGTCACTAAAGAAACAAAGGGAAGCTTGAACTCCGAAAGCTGAGCTATGTTTGGCGTCTAGAAGAAATGCAGGTCATGGATGCTGACTGAGGGGCCTTAATGAGGGTCTGCGCCTGAGCGGGGGCCTGGGATCCATCACCAGTCCTGTCCTGTTTCACGACCGGCTATGAGCTGCCCCTCCTCCGTTTTGGGGATTAGGGTTTGGGTGGCTCCTCTAAGAACAACTCCAACCAGATGAGGTATGGCATTTCTAAAGGGCATTTATCTCTCTCCCCCTTCTCCTTGGGAAGTGGGGTGAGGGATAATGTCAGAAGATAGGAGTCAACAACTGGGCCAAAGGGCATTCACCAGAACGGTGTCTTCCATGAGGACCAGGGAGCGGAGCCACATCACAAGGTGCAGGTGGAGGTTTCCTAACACAGATGTGCCCAGGACAGTGCACGGACCATCCGTGGGGGCTGAGAAGTCTGCAGTTGCAGGCAAAACAGCAAATGCCTAATGCACGATTTTTTTTTTCAGACTTTGGGATATGTAGGAAGCACTTGGAAAAGCAGATTCCTGGGCCTCATCCCTCAGAGATTCTGATTCATTAGTGGGATTGGGAACAAGAATTCTGCATTTTTTAAAATATATTTTATTGATTTTTCACAGAAAGGAAGAAAGAGGGATAGAGAGTTAGAAACATCAATGAGAGAGAATCATCGATCAGCTGCCTCTTGCACACCCCCTACTGGGGATGCTCCCGCAACTAAGGTACATGCCCTTGACCGGAATCAAACCCGGGACCTTTCAGTCTGCAGGCCGACACTCTATCCACTGAGTCAAATCGGTTCCGGCGAATTCTGCATTTTTTAAAGTAAACCAGGTGATTCTGATGCATAAAGACACATATGAAATGTTGCCCCAAGAATTTCTCCAGCGAGCCCATCCCCTGTCCTGATTTCACACAGAGATCCAGGTCCTCTCCGAGGGTAGACCAACCAACTTAACAAAAAATAGTTTAAACACGCATAAAAGTTCCAAGGGAAGTTTAATGAACTCCCATATACCTTTCACCTAGATTGTTAACATTTTGCCACATTTTTTTCTCTCTCTCTCTCATATTATTGTTATTCGTTTTATAATATTAATTTATTATTATTATCTTTGCTGAATCATTTGAGTCAGTTTTAGACATCATAACCCGTCATCCCAAATATTTTAGCATTTATCTCCTAAGAACAAGAACTTCTCTTACATAGCCATAATACAATGATCTCACCCAGGGAATTCATGCTGATATAATACTGTTACTAATATATCAGCCTTCATCAAACTTTGCCAGGTGCCCCAGTAATGTCCTTTTAGCAATTTTGTGGTTGTTGTTGTTGTTTGTTGTGTGTGTGTATCCAGGATCCATTCTAGGATTAGACATTGCATTTAGTTGAAAAGTCTTTTTGTGTTAATGATATATTAAGCCACTGATGTTTTCACAGAAGTGTTTTTCTTCAGAAACAGATTTCCTGATAAACAAGAGCATTCCGCCCTGGCTGGGTGTCTCAGTTGGTTGCAGCATCCACCAAAAAATTGCAGGTTGGATTCCTGGTTAGGAAGACATACCTAGGTTGTGGGTTCGATATCCAGTGGGGGTGCATACGGGAGGCAACCGATCAATGTTTCTCACATTGATGTTTCTCTCTCTTTTTCTCTCTTTCTCTCTAAAATGAATAAAACAAACAAACAAACAAAAAACCCACCGCATTTCTTTTTCCTTTCTGTCCCTGTTACTTGCAAAGAGCCAGTGATCTAGGGCCAGCCTGAAGCCTGGCAGATATGCCTGGGCCCAGCTCTGCGCAGCCAAGGCCGTGGGAAGGACCTTGTCTCAGCCCTGGTTTGCTTGGTGCTGATTTCCCAAAAGGCAAATTGTCCCTTTGCTCTTTAGACAACGGGGCTATCACTGTCCAGGCCGGTTC
This sequence comes from Pipistrellus kuhlii, assembly GCF_014108245.1. Lineage (NCBI taxonomy): Eukaryota > Metazoa > Chordata > Mammalia > Chiroptera > Vespertilionidae > Pipistrellus > Pipistrellus kuhlii. Next base: position 16,656,081 of record NW_023425404.1, on the reverse strand, counting down.
CTTGGATGTGTAAAGCTACCAAATATTCCTTCACTGTTTTTCAACACCGAGAAGGGTTGTGCCACTTTTTACTCTTCCCAGCTTTTTCCAAAGGCAGTTGGCTGAAGGCACACATCTGAGTGGGATTTTTCCCCCAGCAGCCAAAACAATAAACAATCTGAAATCAGAATAAGATACTTATCGGAATAAGTATTTCTTCTGCTTCTGCCAGAAAGAAAAAAAAAAAAAGTTACTTGAAAAAAACCTAATGGTCATAAAATGAGATGATGACCGTGTGGGAACCCAGCTGCCTCTGGGTCCACAAAGGGAGCAGAAAAGCACGGGTCCTTCCTCGATGGCCGAGTGGCACAGTCAGAGTGATTGGCTTCCCACAGCGAGCAGATGGAACACGCTGTTGTGGGGAAAAGCCTGTTTCACATAAGCCTCTTCTTAGCCTATATTCAGTTCAAAAAGAAAATGCCACAGATTCCCTGAAATGTGGGTTTTGTTTATTTTATTTTCTAGTATTTACTTAAGGATAGTTGGTGTTTTCTCTAGTGAGTGAATTTATTTTTAATGAAAGAGTTCTTTTCAAAGGTCAGGAGACCTAGCTGCTGGTCACCATTCAGGGTTCTCCCCTCCCCGAAAATAGAAGGTAGCGAGCAGGAGGAAAGCTGTCTCATTGGAAAAGGGATTTGGAAGCATGGACTCCTGGGGAGCGTTGCAAGTTGAGCCAGGTGGGGAGGAAATTGCTTTCTTCTATTCAGATAACCTAGTTCAAGCCTATTGTTTTCCCAACTGTCTTTGAAGACATTCATGGTTGTCATGACAAACATAGTGGGGCTTTCGGTTGATAAATGAGACGAAGTCTAGACTCTCCATTTATTGTAGGGTGAGCATCCTCGTGCCGATTTGGGACATTTGCTACATGGTGCCTCTGTAGGGCTACCATACGTCTTGGTTTGCCCAGAACAATCTTGACTTCTCTGTTACCCCAATATAATTATTAAAATGCCCCAGTTTCATTTTCAAAAGTGGCTTTATTGGATGATAACTTGTGTAACCACTGTAAGACTGGGAAAGTTAAAGTATTTTCTTCCCCCCACACCAGCCAACCGAGTTGTTTCAGTGGTTTGTGCTGGTGCATTCCAGTCTTTATCCCAGTGATTAGCTCACTGTTTCTACCTTTGGCTGTGGGGGAATAATCCATCTCTCTTGCATTCCAAAACTTATGATTGCCCCACCTTTTCTCGTCTTCTTCGCATTTCTTACCTTCCTCAGTAATGAGTTTTATTGAGACTTGGATTGGCCTAGGTGTGTTGTGTAAGTAAAGGCTCTGAACTGCATTCACTTCTTTCTCACCTCCAGCCACCAGACCCTGGGAATGAAACTTCCCACTGTACCAGAGTGAAGGAGCCTTATTCTCCACCCGGCAAACGCCTTCCTCAGTGGGCAGCTGATACTGAGGCAGTTATTATGTGGTTTTATGCCTCAGATCCTTTATTTGTAAATCCAAAAGAAGACTAATAGCTTAAGAGTATTTTGAGAATCTCAAAGCTCTGAAGATTATAAACAACAAAAGATTTTTTTTCTCTCATCTAAAATGGCAGCACAGAGTCTGCGGTTACTTGCTTAATAGATAGCGTGTGGTCCCTGGACCATTTGCAGCTGATGGGTTTTTCCAGTGCTCTATTTATAGAGCTAGGTCAGAAATATCACTTCCGTTGGAACTTGACCTACAGACCATTGTCAATTTTAGAGGCCCAAGGAAGTACGGGGCACTAAATACAGCTGGTTCACGGGTTCAGTTAGTGAACCACAAGCCCCCAAGGAAATTAATTTTGCTGGAGGAGAGACGTGTGAGCATATGTGATGTGATACCTTTGCCCTGTGGCCTCGTGGAGTTTGTAGGTCGTCTTGAATGCATCTTCTAGAAATAGCCTTGCTAGGCAGTCTTCCTCTCTCTTTTATTCCCCACTTACCCTTTTTAGCGTTGGTTGCTAAAATTCTGTCTTTCTGCATCACATAGAATGAGAGCTAATGACCCACTAGCAGAGGTAGTCCAAGGATACTCTGGGAAATTTGGGGGAAAGCAGATCTAAATATTTCCCCCTGTCATCTTTCTATTGGGGCTCACTGAGATTCTCAGTCCCCTCCCCAGTTCAAATGAATGACCCAACATAAAACATATGCTGTAGCTCAGCAACTTCCATGGGCTTGGGCTTAAACAAGAGAAACTGAATTTCGTGGATGATAATCCCCCTTTAATCTCTGCTCTCTCACTCAGACTCCCATCTTTAAGCTTCATTATTATGAAGTTGTGCTTGCTGGGACTTGGCCACAACTTATGATTTACCCATTAGAAGGTTTTAGTGGGTAGGACAGACTAAGAAACAGTCTCATCGGGAGAGAAATCTGCTCCCAGGGAAGAACCACATGTCCATACTGTCTTCAGGCTAAATGAGTGCTGGGTAAATCATAGCCATTCCAAGTTAGCACCTAGAGTAGAGAAGAGATTTTCAACCAGAGTGCTGCAAGAATTTTTAAAACATCAGTACCTGACTACTTAGTCAGGGACACTGGCCTCTTTTCCCTTAGATTGTCAAATAAAAAAATGATAACAGCCAACTCCACGATAGCCATCTGGTGTGAATGCCCTGTCTTGAACCATCGGACCTATAATGGAGTTGCATCCTAATGGTCACATCACATAATAAGGTTGCATCTGATTGGTTAATTCTTGGTTCTTGGTACCAGAAATTCTTATATACAAGTATAGGCACTTGATTTTTCAAAAAGTCACTTTGGAGCAAAAAAAGTAAAGGTAATTACTATTATTTTTAATTATTTTTTGGGAAGTCAATCAAAATTATACCTATTTTTTGTCAGATTGGCAAATATATGCCACAGAATTTTATTAATAAGTTGATGCGTGCCATGAGATTAAAAAAAATAAAGGTTGAAAAATCACTGGTATAGAGCATTCTCAAACTTCCTGGAAAAAGGGAGGTCCAGAATGAGGAGCTGATTTCTTGTCATCAAAATACCATAGATTCAAAGTTCCTAGTACAGGCAGGAACTTTTGAGAACAACCATTTCTTGTCACAAATGAGGAGGGAAACTGAGGCTCAGAGAAGTAAAAAACAAAAAAACAAAAGCTGGTCATTACCAAGGCCTACTCTAATGTTTGTTGTTACCTCCTCTCCTTCCTCCACCTGGTCTCACTAAAAGCCCACATCTAAGTCAGAAGTAGAACTCCAGACTCCCGCCTCCTAGCCAGCAGCTGCCCATATGCTATTGCAGGCTTTATAGAACGTGCTTTAGAACGTGAAGACAAGAGATAAGAAAGAGAACCACAGTTCCAATGGTAACATACCACCTCCTTCCCTTTCAGCTCTCAAAATATTTTTCTTTTCTTTTCTTTTTTCTTTTTTCTTTTTTTTAATTTCCTCTTTCTAGTCTCAATAAGGTGCCTTTCATCTGAAGGGATAGGAGGGACCCAATGTCCACAATATCCAGCCTCTTAGGCCATGAACTTTCCTTCCCCCGTGTTCCTATTCTGGGAGTAACTGCTTTGTTTACACTTTAATTTATTTCAACATGGAAAAGCCTATTCTTTTAAAGTTGACCTTTTGCTGCACAGCAGACACTTTTATGTTATGTATTGGAGATTCAGTTTGACCTCCGAGAAATGCTAAGCCACAGAAGTCATAAATTGAAATGTTTTCACAGGAGCTTTTTTTTTCGTTGAAGGCTCCCCATGCTGACACGGGTTGGTACCAGAGGCCCATTACCTTGTTGGAAATCAAGGCTACATAGCAGGCTGATTATCCTCCTCCAGTCTGATTGCACAAGACTCCACACCCTGTGCGTACAGCGCAGAGAAAGCTCCTTGCCTTGTGAGAAATGCGTCTTCGTAACCTACACCCACTCCTTAGGAGTGGGGAATTGGATCCAAAAGATAGCGTGTAGTTATGAAAGAGATTCCAGAATCCAAATCCTGTTGTTTTAACCAGTTCATTACTGAGCTTTATGAGCTTGCCTCATTATTAGCAGAATAAACAAGGTAGAAGACGATGATTAGACTTATTTTCTTCCCAGATTCCATCTATAGTGTTTGATCATTATTGTTTCTGTCATTCATATATACCAAGTGTCTTCACCTAAAGATCACCGGGAACCTTTGGTTGCCTGGGGGCAAGAATTATTATTCACATCTTACAGATGGGTAAGCAACCATAGAAGGAGAACATGCTTTGACTTACCTAAAAGAGTCTCTGAGAGAGTAGGAAATGAATGTTCCCACAGCCTTCTTTATAGAGACCTGACTTCACAGTAAATCAATTACATTTCTCTCCATAGTGCATTCGGATACTTCTCCAGGCTCAACTAGTGACAGTGAAAAATCCCCAATAACGAAAATATTTTTAAAAACCCAGTTCGTTTATTTGATTTTTTAATTTGTGTTGAAATCAACCTAATGCCAGTACAATGAAGTCACGTTGCCTTGGCAGGTCTAAATATCAGTCATCTAAAAGGAGGGAGGGAGAGAGCGCCCCAATTTTCAGAACTTACACTTAACATGAGCAGAGAGAAGACTCACGTATCTATTTCCTGACCAATTAGGTCATTGGGCAGGAAGTCGCCTTTTCTGAAAAGCCAGTAAGCAGATTCCTTCTACCTTAATTTCCCCGTGAACAGCAATAATGAGCCTTAAACCAGCCCTCACATGGGAATGCTTGCAAGTTAACAGACATGAGACCGCTGAGTTTTCCAGTTGAAAAAAAAGTTACAAATTGTTAGTAACTAACAGCTTCCTCGCTTCCCTTTCACCCAGTTCTCTCTCAAGTGATTCCACCACCTAAAACCACCCTTCAGTTGTTTTCCCATACTTGAGACTCCGTTAAGTGAAATAACTTTCTAATCCCAGTCAGATTGTTAAATCTTCAACCAGAGAGGGCCAGCTTTAGGCCAGCTGGTGAGCATGAGTCCAGCTGTGGGCCAGTAGAGCCAGATGAAACACCTTGCCAAGCCAGGCCTGCATAGCTCTCTGGAACCCCTTGCTCTGGATATCACTGTGCAACAGGAAAGGGGAAGCTGAGTGTGGAGCCAAGGAGCACACAGAGTTGAAATGAATGATAAGATGCTCCCAACACCCCCCTTGATTGTCTTCCCCAAGATGGGCCTTCAGGCCCTTCCTGGGGGCCCTCCTGGCTGGCAGAGCGGCAGGCTATTCGACATCAGGATCCCGGGGAAAGCTAATCGGAGAAGAGGTTACAATTCAGCCTGGTTTCCAACACCGGTTCTATCATTAACCAACCATGTGACCTTGGGATAGTTACTTAGTCTCTCGTAGACTTACTCTGTCAATAGGAACCATATTACCTATCTCACAGAGTGGTTGTGAGGATGTAAAAAGATGGAACGAAGATATGAAACTCAAACAAGACAAAGGGCTCCCTATATAAAGGGCTTACCTAGTGCTTAGCAGATGGTACCTTAAAAATATTCTTTTATTATTAACTTTCAAGGCCTTGTTGTTGTTGCACTTGTAGGCGGCTCCGTGTCGGTGGCACTCCTGAGAATTTATCTCCCCCAGCTATCTCACTCAGGGTTTCTTTCGAAAACTTTTCCATGGGCATATGCACTCATGGCCCTTAGGACCTGAATTTGCCTTTCTAAAAACCAGCAAAGCATATGCTACTGTTAAGTGCTGTTTAGGAACATAGAATTCTTTCAGTACTGACTACTGGCCCGATGTGGCTCTGATTTCTGAAAACATCTTCTGGACCTCGGACACTCTTACAGTTTTATTACCGAGAACATTTTTTTTTTTTTTTTAGTGCCTCCCTCATTAGCGTCTTCTAATGATTCACCTGTAGCCTTTCCCTGACAAACTCGAAAACCCAGCCTCTCCTATCACGTAGCAGGCATCTAAGCAACAAGCTTCTAGAGTTTGCTTGAAAAAGGTAAACCATTAATTTAGCTTAAGCAAGATGGAACTAAGAATATAGATCTGCTAAAACAAATACATCACATGGTTCAATGTTTAGTAAGAATAACTTATTAACTACTTATCTAACCAGTATTTATTAAGCATCCTGAGTCTCAGACTTTGTGTTAAGTGATTCAGGCATACTAGCATGAATCAGACATGGATTTGGTCCTCTTGAAACATACACTCGAGGAGAAAAGTAAAGCACTCAAGTAGCATGCCACAGGATAGAAAATGGCAGTAACATGACAGAGTGAAAGTTTTTAGGGGTTTAGATATGAGGATCAGGGAAGTGGTATGGAGGATAATGTGTGGACATAGAGGAATTCTAGGTGTAAGGGGCCATGGAGAAGAAGTTGGGGCAAAATCTACATGAAGTGGAATGGAGTGGAGGGTTGTGGAAAGGCAGTGTGGGCATAGGCTGAAGAGCCTTGAATGCCAATCTTGGGAATTTAGAACTCTTTGAAAGCACTTGGGGGCCATACAAGGTCTGTGAGCATGCTGATCATGAATGCAGGGCGGCGTGCTTAACTGTGTGCTTAGGGAGGCCAATTGGGCCTGAGAATGGAGGATGGGCTTTTATAGGGAAGGACTAACAGTAGCGTGGAGACCAGGTAGAAAGCTATGGTACTCGTCCCAGGTGGAAGCTCATGTGGGTCTGATCTAAGGTTGGGGTAGGAGAGAATGGAGGGTTGGGAAGGAAGCAGGTGAGGGTTTACAGTCAAACTAACAGGGCTTTACAATTTATTGGACGTGAGGAGCATGAGAGAAGAAATTTGAAAATGGAACTCAGGTTTCAAACCAGATTAAATGGAAGGCCAAAGACAGGGACAATGAAAGAGAAGAGCATCTCTGTGGGAAGATATGAGCTTTATTGGAAGATAAGGAAGGAATTTATGGTGCTAAAATTCGTTATGTCAGGCTTACAGTTCTTGTGGTTCAAAACAGAGGACAGGTGCTGAGGCAAGTCAGGGGCTGAAACAAGGGCTGAGGAATCATCGGTGTGGGGCAGACATTGCCAGCTTAGTGGGAGTGAGTCATATCTGATGCACATGCATGCTTACTGTGTGTTTAAAACACATAACTAAACCAACACTTACAAATCAAGAGATAGTACTTAAAATATTGATGTCTGGCTTCTCTTTTAAAAATCAAAAGATGTGGCTAACTATGAATTCAAATTGGCAAAACATATCAGCAGTCAGAGCTGAACAGGGCTTCCCCCTTGAGGTCCTGGATGGATTCCCTAATTCACCACAGTTGCCTGGGGCTGGGGCTGGGGCTGGGGCAGGAAAGAAGGGCTGGAGGCTTATGGTTAAGGGTCTGGGGCTTACATTTGAAGTGAGGAAGTGTCCTAGAGTTTGATTGTGGCGATGATTGAACAATTCTACATATAGTAAAAACCATTGCTATATGTTTAAGTGGATGGTTTGTATGATGTGTGAATTATCTCAATAGAGCTGTTTTATAAAAATGCAAAAAAAAAATAAAAAATAATAATAATCAGTTGCGCAAGCCCTGGCCGTGTTGGTGTACTTAAAGCAGAAAACATTTCTCTGTTAATGTGTCTCTATCAAGAAAGGAAAGACAGACTGAGATTTTTAAAAGAAAAATGGAAGAGTGTACATCTATTTTGTGGGAGTAAAGAATTTCTATGTGTTACAATGCAAACACCTGGCCTCTGTATTAATTTATTTCCTAGCCACTGAAGGCACTTAGGTATTAGGAAGGATTTTGGTCATGGCCAGCTTTCTGCAGTCCACCCACTAAGAAAAAGAGGCCAGACTATTGGATGTCAAAGGAGGAAAAGCTTTATCAGCTGCTGACAAGGAGTCAGGGAGGTTGAGGACAGAGAAGTCAGGAAATTGCAAGGCACCATCCAGGGAGAGAGCTTACAATGGTGAGGCCAGAGAGGGCTACAGGCACAGATGACAAAGTATGCTCAGGAATTAGTACTTTATCCTCAGGCACAAAGGATAAAAGACCAGAATTCCTCCCTGGCCCAGGCCAAACATGGACAGAGGCGACCAGATATGACAGCAAAGGCTGGCTACTAGAGGATGGAACCTATTAGCCTGCCCGTGAGAAAGAAGAAGAGGAGGCAAGCAGAATAGATGTCAAGAGGCACTGGGAAACTCTGGAGGTGGAAGACAGCAGCTGAAGTACAACTTGGGGGAAACTAGAGTTTGCTTCAGATCCTCTTCTTTTAGGGACGTCTTAGGTGGTAAAAGAATGTTTCTCTTGGGATAAGAATGTCTAATACAGAGATATGAAATTGTGAGATCTTCCAGATTCCTCTTCCAGGTGTGTGTGTGGGCGGCTTTGGAAGGGGAAAGAAATTTTATATGCATATGCCACCATTTTTTATATTGATAAGGAACACTGAGTTAAAACTCTTATGCCAAAAACATTTTACAACCCTATTGAACTAAGATCATTTCATAACCAGCTCTTACTCTATATAGTAGCATTTTGCCTTTCTACAATGGATGTTGAGTGGCTTGATTTAGATTTAGCAATGGTTCCAAATTACCTTGCAGTGAGACCTCTTATTGCTGAGTAACTCTGTTACCTTTAGCTTGTAGTGGTCACTTCCCCTGAGGCTAAAGGAAACTCGTGCTGGCTTTTATTTTTGGCCTCAAATTATTTAACCCCTCTCCTTCTCTAATTCACCAGCTTCTGTGGTCATGAACTGAGCCTCCATGTGCTCTAAGCAATGAGCAATAACTGGTCTTCTGTGAAACACCATCACAAGGAAGGGCATCAAGGTCATAGCTGTGTTCTGCTCTGTTTCAGGCCCTTCTGGATCCAGCTGTGTGACAGCTGCGCTCGGCAACACCTGGAGCCACAGTGTGAACACACGGCTGATTTTCCAAAGCCTTGGTTCAGAGAGAAGACAGGTGAGTGCTTTGACATTGTTTGTGATTGTCAAGGTCATGCTGTCTATCCTGGCCCAACACAGGGTGTAGGGAAAAACAAAAAAAAAGTACCCCTAACTGTCCCAATAGCAGTAAAATGAAGTGGGGATACAGTCACTTACAGGAAAAAAACTTGTACCGGTAAGTATAGACCCAAGAGAGTTTGCATGGTGGCCTATAGCTTGTAAGTGACCTGATGGTGGCCAATAACTTGTAAGTGACCAAGGTACACAACTCTAGGGATCTCAGGTTCTCTCTCAGTAAAGGGTGAATGATCACCCTGTTGGTCAAGCACTGGGTCATTCATATACAAATTAAAAGGTGATGGTGCTTTTTCTTGAGATGAATGTGCTTTGAAAACCTTAGGCCAGGCAGACCTTGCCAAGTGAATAACTGTTCCCCGGGTCCTGGGTACTTTTGCATCAACTCATAGCCAGTAGTTTAAAGGACTGGGTGATGCTAGAGAGATCTCTGAAAGGATGCTGCCTCTAAGAGCTCCCTGTTGGTGGCTTCTGTCCTGGCCTCAATTGAGAATTTCCCCCTCACCCAGAAGGGCTCATTTCTACCCTTTCTTCATCTTCCCTCCGCCCCCTAAGAAAGGACCACCACTGTGTGACCTTTGGAAAGATGCTTTCTAATTAAAACATTTCTTCTTCTGACGGCTAACTTGAGCTTCATCCTGTGTGGACCAGGTTCCACCACGACCTCCTCTGCACACAGGAGGAGAGGGAAGCCAGGGTGATTATTCTGATGTAATGGATGGGGCAGAATGCAGAACCCAGATTTGTCCATTTTGCTAAATATATAACAAATCCAAGTCATTAATTAAAGAGGCATGAAATGTTATACTTGCTGGTGGCCCTTCCCGGAGGGGGTGGTGGGAAGGCTGTGTGGCCCTTTACCTGCATTTGGTGAACTGGCTCTTTTTCAGGGAGCCAGGAATCATCCAAAACGGGAGCCCTTGCCTGTTCCAGACATAGCTTTCTGAGTGCTCTTGGTTACAGACCAGAGGACTCCTCTTGGTTCGCTCGGACTGTGTAAATAGCGTTCCAGCTGAGGACTGAGTCAGCTATGTTCTGAGGCGATGGAGCTGCTTGTTTTCATTCCGGGGAGCATTCTTGAGTTTTCAGGCCCTGGTGTGCTCCTTGCCTCCATGGGGCCTTTTCTCTGATAACTCAGGTTTCCTGGGTTCTGCATCCATTTCTTTTATTTTCAGTAGAATACATCCACAATGTTCCTGTAGAACCTAATGACCTTAAGTTTGTACCCAGGTTATAAGTATTGTTACGTAAACCCTGCTTGCAGCTCTTAGGCATGTCTCTAAGGAATGTCAAGCTCTGTTCCTTGGACTCCTTGAGGAAGCAGGGTCCTGTGGGTCGGTGTTGATTCAGTCATTTTTACGGATCCTTAACCCCACTCCTTGAAAACTTTTGTACTTTATCTCTATTTTAGATATTAGATGACACACACTGATTTTGTGATTTAGTCTATTATACATGATATTGTGGGTTCCAGGCTCCCATATTCTAGTTTTACTAATTCTAGTTAGTGTTTACCCTATATAATAAAATCCTAATATGCTAAGTGTCTGGTCATTTGGTTGGCCATACAACCAATGAAAGCTTAATAAGCTAATGATATGCTAAGGCCGCTCAACTGCTTGCTATGATGTGCACTGACCACCAGGGGACAGGGGCTCCAACTGGTAGGCTAGCTTGCTGCTGGGGTCCAACCAATCGGGACTGAGCAAGATGAGCCAGACATGCCCTGAAGCCCTCCTGCGATCCCTCCCCAGCCCTCCCTTGGCCTAGCCTGCACCCTTTCACAATCTGGGATCTCTTAGGGGATGTCAGAGAGCCAGTTTTGGCCCAGCAGTGAAATGACCAGTTGCTATGACATGCACTGACCAACAGGGGGCAGACACTCAACTCAAGAGCTGCCCCCTGGTCAGTGCACTCCTACAAAGGGGCGCCACTCAGCCAGAATCCGGGCTTATGGCTGGTGAGTGTAGCAATGGTGGCGGGAGCCTCTCCTGCGTCTGGCAGTGCTAAGGATGGCCGACTAACAACTTAGGCCCACTCTCCACAGGCCTAAGCTATCAGTCAGACATCCCCTAAGGGCTCCCAGACTGCGAGAGGGCACGGGTCAGGTTGAGGGACCTCCTGCCCCTGAGTGCACAAATTTCATGCACTGGGCCTCTAGTTAGTAAATAAAGAAGTTAGAGTCATATTTTTTTCATTTGTTTTAATAAATTAACCAGTCATCTCTATTTTGTTAGTGTCAACAGGAAGTAGATAGTAGAACAAATGCTATTATTTTGTGTCTCTTTGGTGATTGGAACATTTTGGTGGCTGTTGGTTCTTGGTTCATAAGGTCAATTGTAGGCCACTGGTTAGGAAAAGAACCCAGATCAAAGCGTGGATAGATCAGTGACAGCCTACCAGCTCATATCCTATTTAGAGGGGTCTGTGTGTTATCTTAATATATAAAGGACATCACTAATCAATCATTGCTAATCAATCAAGAGCAGAGTTAAATGCTTTTGAATCATGTTTCAAACAGTAATGAAAATTTAAAATAAAATACGACCAGCGTTAAAATGGCCAGCTCAGGCCAAAGAACGTATGCTTAATTAATCTACAGAAATGTGTGTGCCTTTGGGGACCAGTCTTTCGTTCGTGGCCTGATAAGTAGGATAAAGTTTAATATAGAAAACATGCCTTGACCTGATGCCCTGATTTCAACTCACCAGAGGGTGTGCTGAGTGATTCACTGAGCCTTTCCTGTGGTCCTACTTCATGACAAAGTAGAGGAGCCCCATGAAGACATACCTTTTCTGGGATACGCGCTTTTAAGATGATTGCTCCAAATAATATTTCTTATAACACCACTTAGTAGGAGGACATGCCTAGATCAGCTCCTATGGAAAGTTACAGGTAGAGCTTTTGTTTTTTATTCTTTTTTATTCTTTTTCTTCCTCTCAATGCTCAAGCAGAAGCCACATGCCAAGGGATCAAGGTTACGGAATGAAGGTTACATTTTATCCCATTTCTCTGACATTGAGCTCTGTACCAGGCTCAAATGTGAGGCTTAGTCTGAGCTCAGAAGCTGGAAGGGGTCAGGGTCAGCTGAGCAGACCAGCGAGCTGATGAACCCAAGTTGGATTGTTTAGTCCGAGGGCCGGAGTCCTCCCCAGCTGATTATTTTCTTTACACCCTGGAAACGCTGTAGAATTATACAACCAAGGAAGAAATCTCCTTATCAGGGCACAAGCCAAGTTAATTCTCTTGTTTATTCTGCTTCAGTGTTTGTGAAAACGCTCTTGTGAAGCTGGGAAGCATTTTCTTTTGGACTAATTTAGCCTTTTTTCCATTTGACTTTTATTTATTCTTTTCCTCCTTGGCTTCAATCCTGCCCCACCCTTTTTGCAACATTTTTATTCTTACTAAAGACATGTCCTTAGAGTTGAATTAAAATGGCCACTGCCGGGCATTTTGTGCTTGCATTTTAGAGGATTTGGTTTTGTTACATAAATAAAAGCATTACTTGGTTCACCACGTGCATGGCAAGGGGATGCAAAGAAGTAGCAGACAGTTCCTGCCTTCAAGTTGCTTCTGGTCTAGTCCGAGAGATGACTGAGATATATAATACACACGCATGCCCACCTGGACGCTCATGAATTATCAAAATGAAGTGCAGGCATTAAAGCACAAACTAGTACTGAGATGCTATCACATGGGTTATTACCTAATACATGGTTAACACTGCTCTGAGTCCCGAGGAAGGTAAACTCAAAAGAGGTACGTTAGTCTTATCAGAAGAAGGTGGGACTTGAGTATCACTTTAAACCTGTGTTTCTGAAGCCTGGGTGTCTGTAGACCCCTCCCAGGAGTAATTACAAAATACCAGCACCAGGGCCCCACCCTGACCAATGCAGTCAGCATCCCTGCCGGTGGGTCCAGGCCTTGGTGTGCATTTTATTTGTAGCGCTCCCCCAGGTTGGAAACCTGATTTAGATCAAATCGGGTTACTAGGGAAGGAAAGGGAAGATGTTGGGGTGAGGGTGGAGCAAAAGGAGAAAGACAGGAGGTCAAGTCATAGGTTCCCAAGACTTGGGTTGGTTTTTGCCTGAAAATATGAGCATAGGATGTGTGTACCCATTCATTTGAAAAACCTTTATTTAATCATCTCTTCTCTGCTACTTACTGCGCAAGATGCTTGTAAGAGATTCAACGTATAAGTAAGTTGATGCCCTGCAGGTATTCACAGTCAACCTGGGGAAATGATAAACATGTAAACAGTAGGTGCTGCATGCGCGCACGCATCTTGAGCCAAGTGTGCCTCAGAGGAGAGGGAGGGCCCTAGCACAGCTGGAGGTCCTGTGCTGACAATGGGGCAGCAGCATCCACACTGGATTGGCTGAGGCCCACCTTGGGAAGTTCTCACGGTAACCAGGCACCTTGTACTGAGGGACTAAAAAAGCTAGAGCGAGGGTGGTTATACTTGAAAGAAGGATGAAAAAACTTGATGAAATATTCATACTATTCCTCATCAAATCTTCATGCAGTCTGTTCCTACAAACCACATATGGGATTATATAAAATTTAAGTGGCCTAGAAGGCGTACTGAAGTAAATTAATCCCAACTAAGCTTCACACTCCCTTGATGAAATAAATATTATGACTCTCTTATTTCAACAAATTGGAAAGAGGTGACTTTTTCATCCAGAAGGTTTATTTAAATGGGCTTTAGAACAATATTTTCATCTTCCCTGGAGAAGGCACCCTGACATGCCAGATCACTGAGGGAAGAGACTACTGGTAAGAGACGCACATTGTTGACAAGACCAATAACATCACTTCACTCTCGCTCAATCCTTGGGCTTTTCTCACAGTCCCAGGTTGTTTTGCGTCTTGGAAGTTACTCAGTGTTTCCTTTCTGGTGACAGAACTCTTTGTTCAGTGCCATTTTATATTTTGAAAGACGAACACCATTACTCTGAGGACCCCCAACAGCCCAGCCCTAATCAGGCCCTCTTCCCTCAGTCTTGCCCACAGTTGCACCTCAAAATTTGTCTCTGTTTTGGCCTGTGCGAAACCTGAAGGATGAGCCCCATGAGGACTGTGATGGAATCTTTCCTGCATCCCCTCAGAGGCAAGATCAATGCTTGACACTTATGCATTCAATACATTTATTTAGAAAGAGAGAGAAATAAGGAAGCAAACTCCATGTTAGCTGTGTGTGAACTCAGTCTTGGGGAAGAACACGCTGCTTATTAAGAATCACTCTTCTCCATAGCAACTGAGTTTTTCAATATAATAGTTCTCCCAAACTATTAGTAATGTCCATTTTAAAAGTCAGCATCAAACTCGACAACTATAAGCAGATACTTATTTAGAAGCACTGTAAAATACAGGAACTCTTTTTTTGTAGAACCAGCCTGCTGGGGACTATGGGAGAGTGGGAACCAGGCTTTTGAAATCCTGGTTGGAGTTCCTTCGTGTAAGTAAGCAGAACCCTAAACACAGTTGCCCTCGTTCAAAGATGAGCCCTTCTCCCTTTGTAAAATGGTCCCAGATCACCATGCTCATTCTCTCTTTTTTCTACTCCAGCTCATCTGTGTTTTTAGGCAAGGAGACCTGTGTGTGAGTGTGTGTGTGTGTGTGTGTTTGTATGTGTGTGTGTGTGTTTGCCTGGATCCAGCCAGAAGAGAAGTTTGGCTGTGCTGCAGGCCTGGGAGAAATTATTTTTTAAGCATAAATATCTGCAGAAATAGCAGAAGGAACAGAGAATCCTAGCCAAGTCCATGCCTCGGGTATAAATGGTTACTCCCTTTTCAGAGCTGCTCGAGTGTGAAATCTAACCCCCTGCTCACACCCTTCCATGAGACGAGCTCTAACAGGTATTGAGCAGATGGGGGAAATGTGTACAAGAGGAACCCAGAAGGGTGACTCTTCAAAAGATTCCTTTTTTTCAGGTCACCAGTCACAGGTATTAAAAATCTGAGGAAATGCTATCTGCAAGTATGCAGTAACAGCGCCCTAGTGCGTGAGCTGGGACTCACGGAGCATAAAGACTGGCTCCAGCTGAGAAAGGTCCATGCGTGCACCCACGGGCACACTTCCCATTGCTGTCTCCACATTGGGGAGAAGAACATCAATATCTTCCCACCACCTACACAAACAAACAAACAAACAAACTCCACGGGACTCCCTTTGAAAAATGTCAGTGTGCTAAAAATAATAATAATAAAAATCACTATTTCGGAATGGGCTCAAGTAGAAAAAACTTTCCCTTGAAGAGGTGCCATTGGAAATAACCAGTTAAAAACACATTCTACAGTTGCTCCCTTGGTTCTGACCAGGGTCTCCCTTTCAGATACTTTAGCTGTGACAGACCATGCATCTCTACTGAGGGGGGAAGTCTGTTTTTCCTAGGAGATTTTGAGCCACATGGGGGCAATGGAAGTTCAAATTGAAATAAAAACAAAACAAGGGTAGGGAAACCACCATAGGGTTTAGATACTATTTTTCATCAAGTAGAGTTATATCTGTGACTAAAGAATACTACAACCAAAGGACTTGTATACATGCATATAAGTATGACCAATGGACACAAAACTCTGGGGATGGAGGGTATGTATGGGGGGGGGGGGGGGGCATTGGTATATGTACAAAAAATAATAATTTAATAAAAAAATATATTATATATTAAAAAAAAGAAAAAGAATACTACTGTAGCCTGGCTGGCATGGCTCAATGGTTGAATGTTTACCTATTAACCAGGAGATCATGTTTTGATTCCCTGGTCAGGGCACATGCCTGTGTTATGGGTTCAATCCCTGATGTGGGGCATGCAGGAAGCAGCTAATCAATGCTTCTCTCTCATCACTGATGTTTCTCTCTCTCTCTCCCTCCCTCCCTCCCTCCCTCCCTCCCTCCCTTTTTCCCTTCCTCCCTCTCTGAAATGAATAAAAATACACGTATATTTTTTAAAAGAATGCTACTGTAAATTCAATACATTTGTTTTCATGGGAGACAATACAGGTCCTTACTTCTCTCTTGGAGGTTCATGAACTCTGACCATCAGGACCTGAATGCCTAGTTTACTCCCAGAGTATTTAGGTGACTTCCCCTCATTTCACTAGTATTTTATCTCCTCTGTCATTCTCCGCCAGCTCTGACTAGTTTTATTTGTACACACTGTCTGGTACCAAATCTTATGCAGTGACCCCTCCAGCTCTAACTTGCTAAGTAAACCAGGGCAAATATGTAGATGAGAGATTTCTAGAGAAATCTCAGCTGCTGCAGGAAGTAGAAGAGACACAGGGCTTTGGAACCAAACTGAAGCCCTCATTGTCGCGCTCGGGAAGAGAAGTGCTTTTAGTTGGAAAACAACATAGGAAACAGCTACAAGATCTCTTGGACAGGCAGTGACCGGAGAGTCAAGGACGCTGAAATGTGTTTGGCTCATCTGAGAGCGAAGGTTGGACAGGATGTTGTATTTTAGCCTTGGTTGGTTAGCTGTGAGTGAGAAGAAAATGGGTCAACATCTTTGGTTTGAAAAAACAAAGGGGAGAAAGGATTTGCTATCTACATAAACTTCGAACTGATTTATAACCGAAGCAGCACTCTCACTAGAAAGAACCCTCTAGAGATCTTCTGAGGCGGTGGTTCTCAGAGGCCATGAGCTTAAGAATCACAGGTGTTTTTGTTTTGTTTTTTAATTTTGTTTTATTTATTTTTTTATTTTATTGATTTTGTACAGAGAGGAAGGGAGAGAGATAGAGAGCTAGAAACATCAATGAGAGAGAGTCATCGATCAGCTGCCTCTTGCACACCCCCCACTGGGGATATGCCGGCAACCAAGGTACATGCCCTTGACCGGAATCGAACCCGGGACATTTCAGTCCCCAAGCCGATGCTCTATCCATTGAGCCAAACCAGTTTTAGCCACAGGTGCTTGTTAACAGTGAAGGTTCCCAGGCCCCGGTTCTCACAGGGGTGGTCCTCGAACCCAAACTCTGTTCTGGCCCCCGGTTTTATTTTATTTTTTTATTTTTTTGAAAAAATATATTTTATTGATTTTTCACAGAGATGAAGAGAGAGGGATAGAAAGTTAGAAACATCGATGAGAGAGAGTCATCGATCAGCTGCCTCTTGCACACCCCCACTGGGGTTGTGCCCGCAACCGAGGTACATGCCCTTGCTCGGAATCGAACCCGGGACCTTTCAGTCCACAGGCCGACGATCTATCCACTGAGCCAAACCGGTCCCGGCTGGCCCCCGGTTTTAGATGGGGGTAGTAATGGAGGTGAAGTGACTTACTCGGATCACACAACTAGTAAGTGACAGAAGTGGAACGGGAATTCAATTCTCCTAATGCCTAATCTGTTGCTATTTTCACTGTACTGTGCTGACTTTTAGTAGGTGAACTGGACAAAAAAAGTCCCCAAGTTCAATCAAATTACGAGTTTGTGGGAAATGTGATATTTATATCCCCAGTGACTTTCAATGGTTCCCAAAAGGGTTCCACAGAACCCTGCAGCAAAATATTTTCAAAAGGCACCTTCCCGCCCCACACTGAATGAGCTACCAGATAAAAGTCAGCATTTTAAGTTCTTGGGTCCAGCCATATAAATAAGTAAGTTTTTCCCAGTTGAACTTCACAGGGAGTGTAGACTTGCCAGCCAGATGACGTTCCTTATAGACAGCATCCTGCCAGCAGGGCTGCCTTCCCTTCCCCTGTCCTACAGACAGTCATTTGTGCCCATGGAGGGTCGCCCTTGAACCGTGGCTTCCTGTCACCGATTCTCACAGGATAAAGGTGTGCGGTGGTCTGGGAAAACTGAGTGTCCTGATCTCTGGTTTGTCTGGTCTTCTCAGCATGGGAGAGGCTTTGTGGTTATCCTATTTTTGAGTCTTTGGGTCAGAGTGGGGACATGGAGGGCAGGAGGCAGGAGGCAGGCTTGCCGGGACCCATTTCCGGCCATCTCAGGGTCCCATCTTCGGTAGTGAAGAGCATCATTGCTCTGTTCTCGTGCTCCTGGCAGTGCTAAATTTAAGCCTGATATTCTCTAGGAAGGGTGGCGAGTTCATTTTTATCGAGCACCTGGGGCTGCGGGCCTCATGTCCCAGGCTTTCACATGCGTTATTTCCATGAACCCTGACAACAGCCCTTCAGCACGGGTCTTGTCTCTCTCTTTCTACACACAGAGCACCTGGGCTGGGAGGGTTAGTAACTTGTATTCAGCAGTGGTATTAGGTCTGAAACCAAGTTTTTGTAACTCCGGAACCTACATTCTTTTTGTTACATCATGTTCTGTTAGATGTAGGCTTTAAAAAAAGAAAATATAGGAATAAAATGAGGTACTGGAACATGGAGTTTGACTAAGTGATGATTCTGGACTGGCAATGCATGGTTCTAGCTAACTTTCTCTCTGAATTTTCCCCAAGGATGGCTAGCTCTGTGATGCCACTTAGCACACCTCCAACGCATACTGGGTTACGCATTAGCATAGCGGCTTCCGCTCTGAGACAGGGACCTTAGGAAGGAGATGATGAGCCACTTCCTGCTTTTCCTCTTGCACTTTCCATCTTTTGCCTTAGAAATGCATCTGGCATGTGACCAGGACTCAAAAATGCTCTTTGCCCTGTGTGTGTGTGTGTGATTTGAAAAGCATAGCTTGGAGCTTTCAGAGCTGGTTGCTGTTGCTGGGGAGTGGGCTTGCCTGGGCTGGTGCACTGCCCGGGTCTGTGGTCGCTGCTGTTTCAGGAGTCCACTGTGGCCGTGAGGGTCCCAGCAAGCTACAGTGGGGTGTGCATGTCAGCCGGATCGGGCGATGAGTGGGGGGAGGCTTCAGGCCCTTCCATAATCCTAATGGCTTATGAAATTAGGTGTTGGGGGATGGGAAACAGCCAAAGGATTAATGTGGTGGAGGTGTAAGGGGAAACCCAGCACATCTATCTCCAGCATTGGATTTGAATTTGTGGAAGTCTGATTATGTTACCATAGCGTTGGAAGATTTGCCCAACACCCTCCAGGGCACGAGTGAGGGCTTGTCAGCTGCCATACAAGTTGCGGAGCTTTCCTGGTTTCAGTTGCCGTTGAGTTTACGCTCACTCCTTCCTTACATTGTCGCCCTCTCTCCATGGGCAATAACCTTGCCTAGATTTTTTAATCAGCCAGTGGCTCCTGGCAGTTGCCTAAGAGTTCAAATGCTAGAAGCAAAGATTTTTCCAAAGAGGGTCCCTTTCTGAAAGTTTTCCTTCTTGGCTTGGCGGAGCTTAAGAGTGCTGGCATCCAGGACAAAGAGCATGTGTGCTTGCGCCTTGGACCCTTGTTTTATTGTTACCAAAGGGCCTATGACTGCAGGAACACCTTTGGAGAGCCAAGCTCCAGTGGCCGTGCCCACGGCCTCCCTCTGAAATTTTGACTCAGAATTGGCAAGGAGCGATGGAGCTGGGATGTTGATCCGAGACTCTAAGTCACAGACTTATCTGGGTGTCAGGCCTGCAGAGCGAGGCACATGGTTATTATCCTTAAAAAAGTGGCCCCAAGGCACCAGGCATAGCTGGGAGGGAGTGAGCATGCATCACCCACAGACCCCACAGCCCAAGCTTTCTGACTGCTTTGCTCTGCCCACCCAGCCCTTTATTAAGAGTTTCCTTTGTGCCAAGTAGCTTTTTGGGTATTTTCTTGTTCAAACTTCACAACTACCCTATGAGATGGGTATCACTATGTATACTTTAAAGATGGGTACAGTGGGTTTTATAGAGCTTTTAAATTTTTCTCTAAATCACATGGCTTCTAAAGGTCCCTCTCCCCAAATACCCCCCTCCCCCGATCCCTGGATTTTTAACCATTTCCGCATACTGCGTCCCATGTTAATGTAAGGGTGTTCATGCACGCCACTTGGAAAACTTCTCCATTCCGCCACTGGTGCAGCCTCCTTCAGTGACTGTGCCAGGTGGAATGATCCCTTCCAAGAGAGGAACGAGTCGTTGCTTTGAGAGAGCTTCTTCTATCTCTGTGAGATAAAAGTTAGTTATTGCCTGTAACAGCGTGGCAAGAAAACATTCTTACAGAAGAGTGAGCTCCACGGGACATGGTCCTCTGAACTTGCCATTCAGTCGGCATATCTGGGCCCTTCCTCTCTCAGCTTCCAAGTTCTGGCCTTTCCAGCCAGCGTCTTTTCCACTTCTGGGCTTGCCGTTAGTGTTCTATTTGCTGTCAAAATAAAAACAAGGAAATGAAAGAATGAAGGCAGGAAGAAATTAAGAAAGAGGAAGGAAGGAAAGAAGAGAGAAAAGGAGGTATGGAGGGAGGGAGGAGAGGAGGGAGAAAGGAAGGAAGGGAGGGAGGAAAAGAGTTTCTATGGAGTCGGGCCCACAGTGAGGACAGGCCTTAACCCCCCTCCCCCCACTCCCCCGTGCGTGACCTCCTCCAGTGACAGCCTGCAGGGCCCAGGTCTGCAGTGGTGCACCCAGTAGGACATCCCTTCCCTCATAGATGACACAAGATGACATATAAGTAGTGACATCTCTTCCTTTACTCTTTCCTTGCAAAATCACCTTCCTCCTATTGTGATCCATTTTCCGGTTTACCTTTAAAATCTTTTGGAATTGTCTGTTCTCTGAAAGCATGATCCGTACCCTGACGAAGAACCCGCCAGGCCAGTGACCTGGGAGGACTCTAGCAGTCCCGCCTTCTCTCCCAGCGCCTCCTTAAAACGCAGCCTCAGTAGACCCAGTGCGGCCTCTAGCCCTCACCAGCCGTGCTTATACCAAGCCCTTCTCTTACTTTAGCTACTTATACAGTATTCTCTCCAGATATCCTCTTCTGTGCTGACTGCCCTGGAATGTGCGGCTCCTCTTATGACGGATCTCCACTTCCTGCCTATGACTCCATCTGGCACCAGCTTGCCTTTTTTATCCCCTCTCCCCCTCTCCTCATTTACTCTTGCTCCAAGATCCCTGTGACTGGCTCCAAGAAGAGTATGTCAACATTTGATCCCATTGACTCGAGGAGGCGAGTTCTCAGGAACCAGCCCATAACCTCAGTTTAAATTAAACAGCAGGCATGTCTACCCAAAGCTTCATTTGTCTCTGGGACCCCTGTGCATAGGGGGTCTCGTTACATGTTTTGGTTGTCCAAAGGCCAAGTCTTTTCAAAGAAAACCCACTGAGACAAGTTGGCTGAGGGACTACCATCACATCTGTGAAGTCTTGGTCACTTTTTTCATCTCCTAAAAATCTAATATTTTTCCTCAATTAAGGAACGGTGTACATTACAGCTTAAAATCTTTAGCAATAAATCTTCCAGAGGCTGTAATTGTAATAATAGTCCTTTGTGTGTGCTCTACCCATAGGCAGGGATCCTCTTATAACTCTTCTATTTTTATCTAGACTAGACCATTAAGTATTCTTTGTGTTGGACACTCCCTTTTCATGCCACCCTTCCCTCCCTTTCTCCTCTTTCTCTGCTCTCAGATCTCTTCTGGGTAGATATGTATGCCAAATGCTGGGACTATTCAGTCCAATACAGCCCAGTGTCCTGCCCTGAAAACCCATAGCAGCAGAGGGAGGACACCTGGTACTGGGAAACAGACATGTAAATACAAACAAGAATGTACTGAGGGATTGCAACAGAGGAGTGTGGGCATCAGCGTTTGGAAGGTCAGAACTCTCAGAAGAGAAGGCATATCAGGGAAGATTCAGAGGAGATAAGGCTTGAAGGGTGTGCCAGGTAAGTGGGGAAGGAGGCTAAGGAAACTATATGAATAAAGGCTTCAAGGTGGGAATTGCAAAGGGTCTTTCTTTAGTGCTTGGGAAAGGGTATGCGCATGTCTGGACAATGGGTGGGCGAGGAAAATGGGGCCTATATATAACGATAAAGCAAAAAAGGAAAGATAGGGCAAATCAGACTTGATTCTGAAGGCTCTCAGATTTCCACAGAGAGACTCCCAGCTGACCTGGGACATCAGAATTGGACTCTTCAGGCCTCTCTTAGGCAGGAGTTTTCCATGCTGGTTTGGAGGGATTTGAGATAGGATGCAAAAACGTGAGGGCCTGAACCAAAGCAGTGGCCATTGACATAGAGAAGAAGGAAGAGATATGAGATGGTAAGGAAGTGGGATCAACAGCATTTATGTACAGAGAGAGAGAGAGGTCCTGTAAGGAGGTTGGAAGGAGTGAAGTTGGATGAGGTTATCGCGCACCGAATGGGCTAGCACTGGAGGACGAGCAGGCTTGGGCGGGAGATAAGAACTGGCTCTGCTCAGGACACACATAGTTCCCTGATGAGGTGGCCGTGTGGCTGCTCCTACTCTTCACCAGACCTCAGTGACGATCATTAAGGATTAGCTTGGAGATCAAAAGGGATTGCTTATATTGTGCAGGATTTTGAATCAGAATCACTACCTACTCTTTCCCCCCCCCCATCCCTCTACCTCCCCCCACATCCCTCTACCTCTCCCCTCCAAGCCCTCATTGCTTCTAGCTAATCATTCCCTATTCTCCACCTTCAGTTCTTTTTCCATCTGGTAGTACCCTGGCTTCTATAAAGAGACAATGGTCGCCCTGGCTAGTGTGGCTTAGTCGGTTGGAGCCTCGTCCTGTATACAGAAAGGTTGCCGGTTCAATTCCTGGTCAGGACACATATCTAGGTTGTAGGTTTGATTCCTAGTTGGGGCATGTCTGGAAGGCAACCATTCAGTGTCTCTCTCACATTGATGTTTCTCTCTTTCTCTCCCGCGCCCGCCCCTCCCTCCCCCCTCTAAAACCAATAAGCGTATCTTAAGGTGAGGATTTAAAAAGAAAGTGTGTTCATCAGAATGTGTGAAAAATGAAGTTTGGAATCACCTGGCAAGAAAGTGAGGGATGTGAACTAGATTTGCCAAAGAGCTCTGGGAGGAGAGGGCCCTGTGCATAGCTGTGTCTCCCTCCTCTGTGAGTTCCGGCAAAGGTCATGTCCAAGGTGTGGAGTCAGTAGCTAATTTGGAGAACCAGCAGTTTAGGCCTCTATGTTTTCTAAAGGATTTCCATCTACAAGTTAATAGAACACATCCAAAGTTCACACCTCCTGTTCTCAAGAGGGCTTATCTGGCTGCCATGGTTCTCCAGCCTTGAGTGAAGGGTACCTGGGTTGTCTTGGAGGGTAAGCATTTTGTGCTGTGCTTCCTGAATGGCATGAGAAAAGGAGCTCTTCTGGCCCAGTCTCCTTCCTGTGGGATTTTCCAAAATTTTCCAAATGTATCTAAGCTCAGGAAACATTTTAATGGCTGAAAATAATGCCCTGTGGGTGGCGGGGGTTTAAAACCAAAAGATCCTCCTCTAAGAGAAATGTGTTGCAATACACGGATCCAGACCCTGCTCCTCCCTGTTGGGAGCATGGCAGGCTCCCATTCTGAGTTGGGTTTCCGTGGAAGAGGAGTTGGCATCCTCTGAGGCACTGGTGACCCAGAGCAGAGCAGCAGCTCCAAAGGCCAGACTTCTCTCCAGGAGGGAAGGATGCTTACGTGGTTGGCTGTGTATTTGCATTCTAATTCAGATTCCACCTCAGATTCTATGGGAGGCTTCTCTACTCCCCTTCTTTGAACAATCATTGTGGTTGTAAGATTGACTTAAATCAAAATAAATATTTTCTAAGGCCATTGTTACTGGCTTAGTGAATCAGAGCATTCCGCGATTCTTATGAGGATAAGCATCATCCAACTGGAAAATTCAGTCTCTGATTTCTTCAAACAGGCCAGGGATTTCACATTGCTGTATTGCCTACATTTCATAGCAACTTTCAGAAGGGACTCTGTTGGAGGATGAAGGCTATTGATATCCAAGAAAAGCAGAAGTGGAGGAGCTGTACTTGTGTACCTTCTCAGGCCCTTTAGTATTAGTCCAAGATGTAGGAAGTAATCACAAAATTCCTAAGAGTCTCTTACAGGCTCCATCACTACAGGGAACGGATGAAACGCCACCATTTGGAGAATGACTCTGAGTCCAATCCCATATTGATTTACTTGGGCTCTGTCTAGGAAGTTCCCAAATTCTTAACACAGTAGCCACTAACTAGGCTACGCATGTGGTTATTAGATGACGCACAGAACATTCTAGACCTCGGTGTCAGGTATATGTTTTATATTAGGAAAGTAGGATTTTAATGAAAAGGAAGCAGGTGGTGCTCACCAATGCGAATACAGTTTCTGGTGTCTCTGAAATGTCCAGCGTTACATGGCATTGTTGCGTCTCCCTTCTAACCAGTTTTCTTCCTACAAGGCAGCTGATGGAATGAATCCTAGCCCCAGAAATAATGGGGGAGGACTTTTCCATTTGGAAATGGATGCATGTGTTTTTATTCTTTCAGGGGTTAAAATGAATTCATAGATTCTGGCATATAATATACATACATAAGCTCTTTGTCTTCACCTGTAGGGACCTAGAAAAAAGATTCTCCATTGTTAAAATGTAATGATACTTTAGAATCATGTTCTAACTTAGTCTCTAATTAGATATGTGAACCTGGGCAAATGACTCTGAGTCATAGGTTCCTTCTGTAAAATAGTTAATGATCTAGAAGCAGCAGCGCCATGCCATACCTCATTTGCTCTTCTGTACAATAGGAGTATTCTTTATTTATGCCACATTGCTTGTTTGTGCTAAACCATAGGCTGTCCTGTAGCACAATGCTTAGTTATTTATTTGACTGATGACTTCCTCTTGTGTTTCTTGATCCGTGGTCAGAGGGATACCTCTTGGAATCCACTGGCTGAGCTTGTTGACCTTCAGATTCCTGGGCCTTCCCCAACTAACCCAGCAGCACTGGAATAGGCATAGAAATCTGTCTTGTTACACATTCTTTAGATGATTGTTAGTTAGGTAGACTGAAGTCTGAGCTCCAATGTCAACTGGCAGCACATGGTATACTTTGTGGTAGGAATTAGTTTAACTCTCCTTACTCTTTGCGTCCAGTCTGCAGGGTCTTAGCTCTGAGCCTACTGACTAGATGATTTGGCCACAGCTTTCATCTCTTTAAAACTGTTTTCTTATTTATAAAATGTGGGGATTGGAGAATTTCTAAGGATTCATTGGGGTCTTTACAGTGTAGGAAAACAGTCACTAATGACCTTTAAAAGTTACTGAACTTCCCTGGCTGATGTGACTCAGTTGGTTGGAACTTCATCCATACACCAAAAGGTTGGGAGTTTGATTCTCAGTCAGGGCACATACCTAGGTTACGGGTTCTATCAGGGTGCATATGGGAGGCAACTGATCAATGTTTCTCACTTCAATGTTTCTGTCTCATATCAATGTCTGTCTCTCTCTCTCTCCCTCTCTCTCTAAAACCAATTTTAAAAAATCCTCAGATGAAGATTTTAAATAAATAACTAAATAAGAATTGCTGAACCTATCTTAACAAATCCTATTTCTTGAGTGCCTACTATGTTCTGGGCATTGTACAACTTTTACATTTGTTTCATTTGTTCTTTAAGGTAACCTATGATATCAATACTGTCATTATTCACACTTGACACATAGGGAGCTGAGGCTTGGAGGAGTGAAGTAGCTTGTCCATGTCTCCTTAGTTAATAAGTGGAATTTCAGGAGAGTGGGGTTAACCTGGGGTCACAAGCACGGAAGTATTGCCTTGGTTGCTGTGCCCCCAGTGCTTCCAAAGGCCTGCTGGGGCTGGCCCAGTGTACTGCTCATTCACCCTGTGTTCCACTCGCCCAGAAAAGGAGCCTGGCTTTGGTTTCCTTGGATGTTTATTTGGCCTCTTGCTTAAGCATTTGTCTTTCCTACTCAATAACAGTGAAAGGACCAAAAAAATAAAAAATAAAAAAATCCCAGGGCTGGAAACATTTTGTTTCCTACAAAAAGATTATTTTGCAGCCAGCTCTGTGGTCGAAAGTATTTTTCCTGTGGTCTAGGGATGGGTTGGATCCCATCTCTTCTTGGCCAGTGTCTGAGAACCAAGCCTGTGGCTTCCCAGCAAGTCAGCACACAGAATGCTATTTCTTAAACAAGTGGCCGGGGATGTCGAGTGTATGCACCAGTGGACGAGGAGGTCTGTTTGGATGCAGAAGAATGTGTACATGTACCTCTGGCCTCTGCGGGGCAGAGAGAACCTGGGAGTGGTTTTCCACATGCTGTACATATCAACGTAGCTTTTAAGTTTTCATCACTCACCCGACAAGCAAACAAATTCAGATGCTGACAAATGAGAGGAGAGTGATATGTGAACCTTATGTGGATTTGCAAGTAATCAAAAAGCCAAGGGAATCTGAGATTTTGACCTGTCACATTTCTTTCCATTTTCAAATGTTCAAAACGAAGACAAGGGGTTGGTTTTATTAGATGGCAGGGTGGTCTGAGGGTGATGCCGAAAACGGGAATTCTGAGGTCTGCCTCCAGCGTGGCCACTTGCAGAGTTCAAGACGCTGATCTTTGCCCAGCCTTGCACAAGTCACTTCTTTTCATGGATTGCATATTCCTGTCTAAAAACACAAATTTGTTTAAAAAAAAAAAAAAACAATAACAACACAGAAGACAAAAAAACAGGTTTCTGCTTCAAATAATAAGAGTTCTTCTACTGAGAGATAAATTTTGAGCATCACACAGAATTCACAAGTAAGAATATTATTGGTGCAAGGTACCTTTTCTTTACTCATAATTTGGATGTTTCCGGTAAGACTTTGCAGTGTGTGGGAGTGCCCAGAACTTTCCAGCCTTCTTTCCTTTGCTCCGACTGAATTACCTTCCTAGAACGCCCTTCCCTTGAAGAAAGCCTACCTTTCCTTCATGGCCTGGCCTTGATGATACCATTTCTTTACATTCTTCTCTATACCATGCAAAAGTGGCTCTCTGGGTTTCCATTGCTCAGGGTTTTAAGTGCAGTTACCTGCTGCCTCTGCCCTACCACCTTAGCAGGTCAGCTCAATTAGAAGGCAGGGCTGGCTCACTCCTATAAGTCCCAGCAGTGTGCACAGAGCAGATGCCCAACATATATTCATGATGTAAATGAAATACACTACTCCAAAGATGACACACTACTATTTGTAACTTCAGAATTTTCGTTTGTGTCCTTTATGTAGCTTTCCACTTGGGGATGTTTTCAGAGTTCAAAGCATCACATTGTCTCAGGAGAAAATGGTAGTCACTGAATTTGGGGTGGGGTGGGGGTGGGGGTAGGGGGATAGGAGGGTGGGGAGAGGTGGCATTATTTGAAGAAACACACAAATACCAGGGGTAAAAGGAGTTATGAATCCTTGTTTATACATTGCAGGTAGAAAGATGTTAGAGAAGATTTGAAACACTATTGAAATAGAATTATACCTTCAAGAGTACTGCATTCTAAAGGAGCAGGGATGGAGATAGAGGTGGACCCCATGCCCAGATTCTTCAACTCCCCTGACATGCAGAAAATGGCCCATCCAAGTCAGCCAGTGGGGAAAAATGGCCACAGACAGATCAGGGTTCACCAGTGGGGAAAGCTGCCATTTGCTCCATTTCATCACACAAAGACAGTGGAGCTGTTCTCACGGTCGGGGTGGGGTTGGGGTAGTGGTGGTGATTTTAGTAAACCAGTTTTCCGATGACGGGGATGTTTCTGTTTTTATCCCTTCACAATGAGACAACAACCCAAATAACAGATCCCACAGTAGGTTGAAATGCCAAGGCTAAATGAACTGGTGGAACTTTGTGGCTTTGGCTCTTGTCTCACAGGCATATCCATGCATTAGGGCCATGGTTTGGCAGTAGACAAAGCGGCTGTGTGGGTCCTCGGGGAGTGCTCTGGCTCTGTGGCTTTCTTTGATATGCAATTGAACTTTGGCAAATTTTCTCCCTCAAGTCTCTGTTTATGAGGGCCAGAGGTAAGCAGAGACCCTCATTATGGAGCCCAAGCCAACAGGCCAACAGTAAACTAGAACTGCAGGATGTCTTCCCACATTCACACTCTGCTTGCAGGCCCAAGAGCTGGTCCACACGGCTTACAACAAAGGGACAGCTCAGGGAAGAGACTGCTGAATTCTCTTCCCAGCTGCGCAGGCTCTAAATCTGTAACCATGGCCAGATTTCATAAACTTTCCTTCTTTCTGAAGGAAAATATCTATTTGTCAAAGGACCCGTAAGATCATTAACTTACTGGTTTGCAGTACAGTCATGTTTAAGGACTATAGCAATCACAGCCAACACTTATCAAGTGCTTAGCCATTTACCATTATAGCTGTAATTGTCCATTCAATGTCTTTGTAGGAAGGCTCCATTATCTCCCTTTTACAGATAAGGGAACTAAGGCACAAAGAGGTTAAATAATTGTTAGTTGTTGTTATTAACTGTTATTCATTAAGTTTAAGGAATAACTCTGCAGGTATAACTTAAAATCTGGCTTTCCTGAAGGCCTACCTCCTCAAACTATGTCCCTGGGCCACAGATAATAAAATGGTTGGAATTAGTATACTCAGCATTCTTAATTGCTGACTCACTTTAAAATATAACTAGGCACTGGCCATTTTCAAGTTATATTATTCTTATATTGGAAAACCTAGAACTTTTTCCAAGTCACGAACAGGTATATAGAAAGTGATCAATTTGGCAAACAAGTGGGATTGCCTGTCCTACTGAACTTGGACAGCAGAGGGAAAACAAATGTGGTGATGGACTGGGACAAATTTAAGGAATTGGATTCTGTTCAAATGCCAAGATCAAGCCAGAGGGCTGAAAAGTAAGGCTGTCCACCCCAGTGTACATCTAAGTTATCCTCTTTATTCCTGCTCCTTTATATGGGAAAGAGCCTGTGGTGTAGTCTTAATGCTTTCCACAGCTTCCTGAGAACACAGATAACACAGCAGCTGCCATTTCTGTGTCAGGCACATGATAAGAGCCATTGTCTTCGTAATATATTGTGAGGTGAGTTCTTACAGTAACCCTGTGAACAGTAGTATCACCTGATTTTACAGATGAGAAATATGCTCAGAGGGGTTAAAAAGTGTTCTGGATCTAAAACAAGTAGCAAATGGCAGAAAAGGAGTCAAACTCAGATATAACTGTGAAATGACTTTCAGCCACTAGGTTGTCTTGCTTCATAAATAGCCTCAGAGACATGTGGTATTGCTGCTTGCCCTTAATCTCTTACCCCTTCTTCTATACCTAAACCCTGATTTTCTAAAGAAATTCCCCTCTTCAACGTTCAGCCCGTGTTACCTAGATAGGGCCGACTGTACCCGGAAGCTCTTGGTCTAACCAAAGAATCATATACCCTTTCTGTAGGGATTAGTTGAAGGTACTCAGTTAACACAAGCTGAGCCAGTTAGAGGAAACCCAGGGCTTTGCTGGAGCAGTTGGGGTTGCTGAGTTGGTAAAATGTATGCCTGGAACTCCTGGTGGTCTGTCTGCCATGGTCCAGAGGGAGCCCACTGGGGGTTGACAGTGAAGTCAACCTAGAGGGAAACAGAACCAAGAGAGTGAGAGAAGGTAGCCCAAGTTCTGAAGTCATCATTCAAGGTCCTTGGTCCAGTTACCAAGCCTGAGGTGTCAGTAACCCCTGAACAGCCCAGTTGTGTGTGCCAGCACTTTTTGTTTGTTTGTTTAGTCTCAGTTGCTCGTCTATGACTTGCAACAGAAAGAATACTGAACAATAAGCACATTAGATGCTCATAGTTATGCACAAATGTGAGGCCAGGAAATTCTAACTATAAGAACCTGTATTGTTAAATTGGTGTTTATGTCTTCCCACTAGGTAGAGACCAATTCTGATTATATAGGTCCACCTTCATTATTTCTAGAAGATTCCATTCTTTTGCTTCTCCTCCTCTTTATATGTTGGCTTTTCTCTCCTTGGTTTTCTTTTTGCCTTTTCATTATTCACCTCCACTGCTGTAGAGAGAAAAATGCATGAAATATCTAGCTCAGTACTTCCTTTAAACAACTTTTCTGGGTCCTAATGCTCTTTGAAAAGGTTCAGATAAAAAGTAAGTTAAAACTAATGACTTAAAGGCAGTTAAAAAAATCATTTGGGGTTTTAGTTACCATGACTTCTTTCCCACATATTAAGCTTTATGAAAATCTTGATGTCATTTCTTCCATCATAAAAATACAAAATTTTCTAGTTTAATCATTAATGGTGGCCTATAAAATAGTATTTCCTATTCAAATGTGGCACCAAAAAGTAACAGATGAAATTAGTAATAATTTTGGACCTGTGGCCATTTTAGCAATCTGGCCTTTACTGGACATGTGTGTGTACTAGACTAGGCTCGGGGAAAAGAAAGACAAAACAGTTTTCACCATTTGTCCACCATCCATATCTGAAATATCATGGCTGACATGTACACATGAGGAACTGTTTGACATTGAAATTGGGACTCAAAAGAACTGTTGGCCCAGAAAGGAACAGACTGATTCATTTGCCTCTCAGCATAACCATTATGCTTATCTCAGTTTCAGTTCTTACAAGGGTATTTCTTGGATCACATGATCTCACACATTTAGAGGAAATAATGAACAACATAAACTGATGAACAAAAATAGACCCAGAGAAAGAGAAGCAGCAATCAGACTCTCAAACCTCAGAGGGAAGGTAGGGGAGGGTGGGGGTAACGGGGAGAGATCAACCAAAGGACTTGTGTGCGTGCATATAAGCCTAACCAGTGGCCATGGACAACAGGGGAGTGGGGGCATATGTGGGGAGGGGTTTGAGATGGGAATGGGGGGATGAGGACAATTATGTGATACCATAATCAATAATAAAAAAATAAAACAGTTTTCAAAATGTAGCTGGCTCGGCAAGCCTAGGAACCACTGGTCATTGTGCAGTATGATGGGCAAGAGGACAGTAAAATATCAAACAACGGGTCCTGCATAGGAAGGGAGTGGCAGAACACATGCCAGCCATGGAGGAACGGGGTCCAGAATGTCCCCTTCCACTCAGCAGGCAGTAACCCCTTAGTTTCTGGATCAGGTAGGAGGGTCCTGGGATGGTGAAGCAAAGGGCCCCAGGGGCCTTAGGACAGCAGCTATTTGCCAAGTGGCCTGGCCGTATTTCAGTACTTGAACATCACAGAATGGGCCTAAAAGAGACTGGGAGCTGTTCAGTAATTGATCTCCTAAAGCGGAGGGGAGAGGAGCCAGCGATTCTGCCCAAGGCAGAGAGAAGGGGCAATGCTGGCTTCCCAGCAGAAGGTGACCTTGGAGCAGGGCTCTAAAGTAGTTCATGCAGGGGAAAGAGACAGCCCAAGGAAAGGCGTGCCTGACCCTGACTAGTTATTCAGGTTTGGGAGTGATCAGGAGTGGGAGAGGAGATAGGGGAGAGGGGAGACTGGAGCACCACATTAGCCCATTGAAAGAGCTGCTAAAGACTTTGAAAAGCAAATACTAGGGGCCAAGAATGATGTGCAAGATCTTACAAATGTGGGAGGCCAGCAGTGAAGACTTTGGGTTTATGTTCAGGGTTTTACTTGATTGATGGAGAGAGAAAACTCACTTTCAGATTATGTAGATGTATGAGCAGTACACTCTACAAGAATACTTCTTTTATAAATGGACCACATGAATCTGGGAAGGCTGGGAATACAGGCATTTAAGCCATAAAAGCCTCGGATTGCTGTTCCCTTAGGCAAGGGGGAGGGGGGAGAGAGCAAGGGTATTTCCAACATATGTCATCTTCTGGATTCCCGAGGCCTCTGGGTTACTTCAAAGCTGACCATTTAGCTTCTTATGGGCAGGGACCTCATCATATCCATCTCTGTTTTCCTAATATCTAGCTCAGTACCTGGGACATAGGAGGTATTCAGTAAATATTTGTTCAATTAGTATAACATGAAATAAGTCATTCAGTTCTAAGTAACCATTGCTTACACTTACTGTAAATACGGTTTTATATAATTGCAAAGATCGTCTGCCCTTTTTAGGTTCTGTATTTTCGTTCTGGCATGGGCTGCTTTCAGTGGCATTCAGCTGGAGTCTATGCCTGCTCAACAGGACATTTCTGGCAACAGCCAAGGGCACATCCTCGCCAGGCCGATGATTAGTATGGCAGAGCATTCACACTCTTTCACTTCACTTTCTCTACCAGTGTGATGGAGAGGAAGTTTTTGTTTATTCTGAAATGGAAAACATGAAAGTAATTCATGCTTATCCTGAAAAAAAAAAAATCAATATGGACTAATACAGAGTAGGAGGAAAAATCCCCCAGAGGTATATAATCTTCTAGACGTTGTCCATGCATACTTGAAAATGTGTGTGGGCTTACATATATAATATTCTGCAACCTGCTTTTAAATCATTCTTGCATCATAGATAACCCTTCCATGTGAACATATTTACGGATCTCTTTTCATAGCAGCATAGTATTCCATGTATGGATATGCAGAAATGTAGTCAAAAGGATGATGACATTAAAATGAATGAAATATTATGTTGCTAAAGCTCCTATCTGAAAGTCATTAAGTATTCCTTTTTTTTTTAAGCATATTTACAAAATAACAAACAGCTTGATCCAAACAGCTGGCTGTGCCTATTAATACTGGAGGCATGCTTTGCTTCATCGTTAACCTTGTCTAACCTCTTCTACCTAGGAAACGCCAAGGAGCATAGTAAGCATACAAATACTCCATAAAAGTTGTTCTGTACTGGTGTGGACTGAATGGGTCTTTAAATATAGTTGTTATTTATTGATGTCTTTTAATAGAGCCCAATCTCTTATTTTAAAAGAGAAAATGGCTCAGGAAATGGTTCCAAGTCATCAAATAAATCCAAGCTCAGAACAATGAGAGGCCTTCAGGCTATCCCCCAAGCTATCCCCAAGATCACACTCTCTCTCATCATGTGACTTTGTCCGAGATTCCCTGGCTGTGGGACGAGGTCTTCCGGCTCTTGTGTTGCTGAATCTGGCTTTTGCTTTTGTTTTTTGCTCCCATTCTCATTCCCCTTGCCTTTCTTCCTCTTTTGGTGTCTCATTCCTTCGGGAGCTCTGCCTGGCTCCTCTGGGAAGGAGCCTACCTGTCTACACAGGAATGATAGTGCCATTAGGATAGTAGCCTCGAGTTTGTTCCTGGAGCCTTTGGAAGAACTCTGCCTGAGCATGGAGGAAAACACTCCAATGTGGGGGCTCTTGTCTTTGTGATAAAAGCTTTTGTCCCATAGTCATTAGGCTGAGCTCTAGTTTACTTCTAAAACATGATTAAGTCCTTAAGAAGGAGGGGAACTAGAGCCCTGTTATTAAAGATAGGTACCCTGGGTGGAGAGATGAGGCTTTCCCATTGCAGTGCCTCCTACTTGGGCCAGAGGATGGCTGAGTGAGTCCCTGAGGCAGCTCCCTGCCAGGGAGAACCGGAAAGTGAGAGATTGAGGGTGACATTGGAAGGGCCTGGGACCAGAAAGAGTTTAGGACTTTTTAAGGCCAGATCTTCTGGTCTTGCCTCATATCCCAGCTCTGAAGGGCCCCAAGGGAGAAAGGAGAGCTCAGACCCCTACCCTCTGCTCTGTAGTTTCTGGCATCCGGGGTCTTCCTCACCCAGAATCACTGAGAAGGGGCTGGTTGGCTTCATTCCTCATAACTCTCGGCCCTGCTTGAATTGTTTAGAATGAGCATGTGTTATTTATATAACACATAAAAACATAAGCTGCATTCACAGTGCGGGGCGGGAAAAGAGAGAGAAAACCAACTAGTCCTGAGCAGTCAAGTCCGCTTAAGACTAAAAAGATCTTGATACTTGAAAAGACCCCTAAAATGTCTTATCAGGGCTAACCCTTTGCATGGTGACAGAATAGGAAGGCTTAACCCCCGCCCCATCTCCTTTCTTCGGGGGCCCAGTGCCTGGCTGTGCTGGACCCCCCACAGAGGCCCCTGACCAGGCGTCCCAGGCCTGGGAACATCTTATATTGGAGAATTTTCTGACCCCCTAACGGTCACCGTTGGTCTGGATTCTCAGCTTCTGGATTCTCAGTTTCAGGCAAGACTATCTATTGACTCATCCGGGAGAATGTGCTCTGCCTGGTGGTACTTGTGTGTTAACCAGGAAGACAGCCTGGGGACACAGACTTAGTCCAACTGTACGGTTCAAATGAAAATTCCAGACCCCGTCAATCAGTGAGAGGAGGGAGATGTTAACTAGGAACCTTCTGACACCCCTCAAACGCATTGTCATCGAGTGAGCTCACTTGCTCTTTGGTTTCTATAAATAACAGTTCTAGGCAAGGGCTGCCAGACATGTCCCTGTAGCAATCATGAAACTTGCTTGACCTGTGCCCAAGTTGCCTCATTGATTAAATGAAGATAATAAGAGTCTTTACTCATAAGGTTGATATGAGGTGTACATGTCTCAGAGCACACACAACAAGAGCTTAAGTTATAAATGTTAGCTCGTATCGCCGGGATTATCCCAAGTCTGCCAAGAGTCTTGATGTGTGACATAGGCCCCCGATGGAAATTTGGTGGGTCCCCAAAGAGATAGGATGGTTTTTAACTCCTTATAAATCTAATCTGGTCGCTCTCCAGCTCTCCTTACCGAGTTCTTTCTAAAGTCCTTCTGCAAATCCCCAGTTTTTGGAATGATGTTAGTCTGTGAACCTATTTCTGTGGGATAAAGATACCTTAATTCCCGAACAATACTTGATAAATGAGTCACTCGATGTTCCTATACCGTGTAGGCTTTAGACACATTGAAAATATTAAGAAAACAAAAGCCTAAGCCGGCAAGTCCCTGGTGATGTCCTGACAACACCCAAGGGAGCTATTGTATCAGGCTCTCCTCCACCGTCCAGAGCTTGTTGCAAAGACTAGTTCAAACCGGATTTAGTTTAAGCCCCAAAGGAAAGGATGGGGAGGGTACGCTATTGTCTTCCCGCTACACCCTTAAACTCATCTGAAATCCTGTCTGTGTTTCCTTCGTGTCCTTTGCCCTTTTTTTCCACTGGAAAAGGCCTTAGGGAAATAGTAATAAGAATGCTGCGGTAACAGAGGGAATTAATTTGATCGTGCTCTGAAGAAAGAGTGTCGCTTTCCCATTAAAATAGTTTCTCCACCCATCAGAGCAGGGCCAGGGATGTGGTCCATGACACACAACCAGTCCCACTTGACCAGCTGTTTTTGGATCTCGCCAAGCGCAGAGTTCGGCCTCTTTACATAGAAACATGTTGCCTTCCTCGAATCGATTCCCATGAGACTCAAGAAACTCCCGTGTGGCCCACGCATGATGTAACAGGGATGTGTGTTTCAGAATTCAAGACACACCCTCCGAGTTCCTGGCAGCCTTTTACCATAATAATTGCACAGCCTCAGCCTTCCTTCTGTGACCCTTGCAGGCGGAGCTGCCTCGCTGTGGCTGTGTTTTCCTGGACCAGAGGGCCTGGGCCAGAGCTCCTGCTCTGCTTCCTGCAGGTCTGCGGACCAGCAGGGAAGCCAGGCTGCCTGCTGGATGTTCACACGGCTTAGCACTACGTCTGCACAGAGCCCCTGTGCGTCTCTGGGCTCTCTTACGCTCCCGATTCAGGGTAGCTCTGTCCCTTGAAATAGCCTGTGATAGTATTTGGTTGCTTGGATCGGAGCTAGATGGAAATTTCCAGATTCAGATGGCAGTGAAACTACATACTTGTTCATATATATTTGTTTGAAAGTTACATTAACTTTTGATTAAAAAAAATAATGTAAATGTAGTTGTGAAGTTACAAATGATAGAATCAGTTTTTACTTCTTCCTATAGCAGTACCCAGTGATAATAGTAACCAATGGTAGGTAGGGGGAGGGGGAGAAGGGGAGAGATGGGATAAACCATGATGGAAGAAAGGAGACTTGACCTGAGGTGGTGAACACACCGTAGAGTGTGCAGGTGGCCTGTTGTGGACTTGTGCACCTCATGCCTGTATAATTTTGTTAACCAGTGTCACCCCAATAAACTCAATAAAAAGAAAAGAAAAAAAAAAAGACAGCAGTAGAATGGTGGTTGCCTGGGGCTGAGGAGAGGAGGGAAACGGGAGTCAGCGTTTAATGGGTACAGTTTCTATTTTACAAGATGAAAAACATTCTGGAGCTGGATGGTGGTGATGGTGGCACAACAGTGTGAATGCACTAAATGTCGCCGAGTTGTGCACGTAAATATGGTTAAGTGGTAAATTTTATGTTAGATGTGTTTTCCACAATAGGAAAAGCTTGTTGTAAACATCAAAGAACAGCAAGTAGCTAAAATGCCTACCATTTTATCAGCATCCAGTCAGCAGTAACAGCTTTTACTAGGGCTGGACATTGTATTTTAATGGTTACATGATATTTCTTCCTGTGGCTATCCCATAATTTGTTTCTTTTGTTTGTTTGTTTGATTTTGGATTTATTATAATACTCCACTACTGTAATGATGATGGAGTGGATTTTCTGTGTATGCATGTATCTTTTCCATTGTTTGGAGTTATATCTTTGAGATATACTGTATTTTCTGGATCATTTAGGGTGAATTCATCTTCATCTTTGTGGCTTTTATTGCATATGCCAGTGGGTTTTCGAAAGGGTGTAGCCACTTACACTTCACCAGCCAAGGAAGGTGCCAGTACTATAGCCTCCTTATCAGCAATAAGGATACTTTCAAGCAGTTTTGCAAAGTGTAATAAGTAAGAGATGCTATATTAATATTTCCACATGTATTTATTTTCTTTTACCATTCTAAGTGTCAGGCATATTTTAGTCTTCATTGACATTTATATCTTCCTATGTATATTTACATCTTTTGCCTATTCTAGTGTAGTTTCTATGCCTTTCTTACCAAGTCTTTTTGCCTTGTTGGTAAACATTGTTGCTATTTTTAGTTAACTAATTTCTTTAAACATTCCAAAATAATATTTTAGAGTGGATCAAAAGTAGTTTTACAGTAACATGATTATTATACTTAATGCATCTTCTTCCTAGAACTCTGTTAGCATAAAATCTGCTTAGATGCTTAACTGACACGACTATATCATGTTTGGCAAAAGGAGGTTTACAGTTGTGAATATGCAAAACAGAGTTGATTTTGAATTATGATTAATTAATTGTTTGTATTATTTTCCATATGAATAACTGTAAACCTAGTTTTGCCCCACCCTATATTAGGCCACAAAAATTGGCCTTTTGTAAGGAATTTTGTAATTCTCAAATGTTTGTAAATTAAACACTCACTCCTAAATAAGCAATAGGTCAAAGAATAAATCACTGGGGAAATTAGAAAATATTTGAGAAAAAAAGAACAAAACTATAACATACCAAAACTTATGAGATGCAGCTAAAGCAGTGCTTGGAGGGAAATTCATAGCCTAAATGCCTATATTAAAAAAAATTATTACATGTAAATTGTGTGCCTCAATAAAGTTGGTATTTCATATAGAAATAATTAGTTACCCATAATCTTTGAATGTATCAATTTGTATATTGTCATATATATGTAGTCATTAAATTCTTTCTGATTTTAGTATCATTTGAGAAAAATCACTAATTCTTTCAAACCACTTGTAAAATTCACAGAAAAAAATCTCAACATGGTTTTAAAAATAAGTAAACAGATATTAAACTTACTAGTGGCCTAGTGCATGAAATTCGTGCATAGAGCAGGGGGGTTGCCTCCGCATAGCCTGCACCCTCTCCAATTGGGGATCCCTTCGGGGGTGTCTGACCCTATGGGATCAGGCCTAAACCAGCCGCTGGCTCCTAACTGCTCACGTGCCTACCTGCCTGGTTGCCCCCAACTGCCCTCCCCTGCTGGCCTGATCTTGCCCCCAACTGCCCTCCCCTGCTGGCCTAATCTCGCCTCTAACTGCCCTCCCTTGCAGGCCTGATCTCGCCCCCCAACTGCCTTCCCCTGCCAGCCAAATTGGTTCTGATTGGTTGGTTTCTATGCCAGTCAGCGTCAAAAGCTCCGCCTCCTAGGCAGCCATTGACTCCTCACAGTACTCCCAGCTTTGGTTCTGATTGGTCGGTTTCTATTCCAGTCAGTGTCTCTGGGCCTATCTCCCAGCCGGATCAGAGAGATAGGGCTGATCAGCAGCCCCCCATGGAGGACCAGAGAGAAACAGAGACATGGCTGCTGGCAAAGCTTTGAGAGAAAGAGAGAGGCAACAACTGATCAACAGCTGCCACAGAGGCTGCAGATCAGACCCTGCCTCTCTCTTCAGGCTTCTCTCTGGGCCTGATCTTGAGCCCCCTTGGCAGTCAGTGCTGGAGCACCATGCCCTCACCAGCAGCGGTCAGTACTGGGTTGCCATGGCAACCCACCACTGTCTGCAGGACTGACTTCCTGTGTTCGGTCAAGCCTTCAGTCAGTTGTTATGGACCCTGGGTTTTTATATACTAGGATAGTTCATTATATACATGCTAAAGTGTTTAGAGGATAGTGCCTGACATTTGCAATTTACTTTGAAATGTGACAACAAAAAGAATAAGATAGGTTGATATGATAAATTATTTCATAAATAGTAAAAACATGTTTAATAAAACGTTAATAGTAGAATCTACTTGGTAGGTTTATGGGTAGATAGTCACAATAAAATTCTTTCAACTTTACTGTATGTTTAAATTTTTTCATAATAAAATGTTGGACAGGGAGAATAAACAGAAGATGCCACTCTGACCATGAACTATTATCATCCCAAGATTTACTGAGGTACTATCCTATCAATCCAAAGAAATTTTTTATTTCTTTAAGAACCTAGATATTTTAGTTTATATACTTTGGGAATTTTATGTATTACAGAAAAACATTTTTAAACAATCACCCGAGATATGTCATAAAAGAGTACAGTGATACTCCATGGGGAAATAAGAACTTGTAGCCTCAGGGTCAAACTTTCAAGGAGAATCTTCCCAGGGAATACAATTATGTTTCATTAGGGAATCAGATCAGCTTAATTTCTCTCCCCAACTTGTGTAGGAAAAGTTGTGAAATAGGCCACATATAGATAAATGAATAAATTCATGCCACTCAATACAGTTTCTTTCTCCCACCCTATCATTTTCCAGCCCTATATTACATCTACAGATGTTACTCCCATTTGAGAAGGCAGTTTAGATGCCATGAAACTCATTCTCAACTCTCCCCTCAGAATCTTGCAGAGTTCTTCGTGCTGAGGCTTCGTATTCTGTGGAGAGTGAGTTTCCAAGTGATGAAGCAGATTTTAATCAGTACAAGATCCAGAATGGGCTGGGAGCTGGACCTCTGCCACTTTTCCCTCCAGCTCTTCTCAACACAATGACCAGGGAATTCCTTTGAGGATCACCGGGTACACTTCAGGCCCCCCGATCCCTGGCCTCCTTCCAGCCGCAGAGATCTTCCTGTCTGGAGCATTTCCGGCCCTTCTGTCCCTTGACTTGGGGAGTTCAGCTTAACCTGGGGAAGGGACAGAAGATTTGAGGTTATCAAAAGCCTGTTGAATTATCTGATGCAAGACTAACTGGCTTGTTTGCTTCCCTGGCTTTCTTCCTGGGCTTCAAAACAGCTGAGAAAACAACCTTTTTCTCGGTCTGGGACAAGGAGGAAAATCCCTGGCATGAAGGATTTCTGTCGCAGACACTTGGCACAGCTAGAGGAAAGATTTGTTTAGCTTAGCAATGGGTTTCATTAGCCCAGGCATCAGCTGAAGTGAGATAATAGGGTACCTGATGCAGGACATTTCAGACTCGATGTGTTTTTTCTCATTCTTTGCAACAAGACCCTTACACACAGATGGGTCGGCAGGGACATCACCACCAAATTTATCAACAACCACACAATGTTGCTGATCACAGGAGAGACTGAGACAGGGGTTAAAAAATCAGCAAGAGCCCTAACCAGTTTTGCTCAGTGAATAGAGCATTGGCCTATGGACTGAGGGGTCCCAGGTTCAATTCCAGTCAGGGGCATGTGCCTTGGTTATGGGCACATCTCCAGTGAAGGGCGGGGGGGGGTACAAGAGGCAGCTGATCGATGTTTCTCTCTCATCAATGTTTCTAATTCTGTATCCCTCTCCCTTCCTCTCTGTAAAAAATCAATAAAATACATTTTACAAAAAAAAAAAAATCAGCAAGATAGGAAATTATAGATGGATGCAAAGTCATATTTCCAAACTATCTACCTCAATTGCTTCCCAGTATTTTTAGCTGAATTATTACATAGTCTTTGGGCTCCACATCTTGTAGCAAAGAATAGGTTAAAAGCCAGCCAGGCCTACCACCTGCCCCTACAGGGAACATGCTTCTGCTTACACTTGCCCTCTGCTAGGTCTTTTTCCTCTGCCCTTCACCCCCCGACCAATGTAAGGGGTGATGGGTGGGAAGGGGAAGGACATAGAAGAGAGGATAGATCCATTGCCAGTCTGGAAGGAGCTGATGACACAGGAATTGGAGGAGGGATGGTAGAAGAGCTGGGGCCAGCTTGCTCTCAGCCATGTCTGCCTAATTGTGTCTGCTTTCCTGGGCCACAAAGGCGAAACTCACTTTTTCCTAAATTTGGGGCTCTGTTGCAAGAACTCCTGTGAGCTGCCAGAATGCTATAAAAAGAGCCTCCAGGATAGCCTGTGCCCTTAAATCCCTGATATCTTTGTGCTTCTGGCTCCACACGGGCCTCCCTGGCCACCTGTGGAGGACAAGGGATGAGCAGGCTTGGTCCAGATAAGCATGACACCTATGCTTTAAAAGGAGGACGCAGGCCTTTTCTTTAGAATATGTCACCTTCCTGAGGCCTGAGGTTCTTGTGCCCCGTACTTTCTGTCCTATGGCTCCTTTTCCACTCTTGGAAGTGGGATCAAGCCAGGAAAAACATCTGATGCTATAGCGAGCTGAAAGCAAAGACTTGACTTTGTGCCTGCCGAGGCTGAAAATGTTGGCAGCGATGGATTGGGAAGCCTGTCTTTCTGTGGCATCTCCGAAGTCCCCAGCTTTGCAGAGGGAATGCCAGATAAGTCCTCAAAGTGGGACTTATCTCTTTGAGTTAGAGCTGCTGAAGTTACATTTCATAACTGAGGTCCTGTTACGTTTATAGCACCATAGTAGAAGTTGGTGGGACCAGAAGCAGCCATAATGATGAGAACGGTCTCTGCCTTCAAATACACGGTAGTAAATTCAGTAGAGAAAACACTAAATTCAGGGGTTAACACAACTATTAGAGAGGCACAGGTAAAGTAAGATGCAACTAGAGAGAGATTACCTTAGACTAGAGAAATCAGCATAGTCTTTCTAAAAGAGGTGACATTTGTAGGAGTTCAAAGAGTGGCAGGATTTGGACATTTAGAAAGGAGAGACCGAGGAAGATTGCCAGGATGGAAGCTCATAAACGATAGGGCAGCCAGCCTGAGGTCCTGTCCAGTTCTCTTCTTTGTCTTTGGTCATGGAGTGTCTGTGCTGTGGGAGAAATGACCTATTTGCTATTACGTGTCCTGCCTCTTTGATTGATTACCTCAGGGAAGTGGATTGATGTGTGCACAGCGCATTCGGGGCTGCCACCATGCTGGTTTCAAGTACAGGCTAGAGAACCAGGTGGCCTGGGTTGGAATCTTGGCTTCACTACTTAAGAGCTACTACCTCACTGGGGTGTTGTGAGGAATAATGCGTGTTGGTTGTTGTTTTCATCATCGTCACCAGTTCTGTGGGAGCCCTGGAGGGGTGATCCTGCAAGACTTTCTACCACTTGGGATCCATTACTGTCCTTTGAGAATCTTACTTTAAAATACAGACACACTTGAAAGGGTAACCCTGGAAAGTTTAAATCTGCTGTTACCTTAGTGAAGGAAAATCATCTGAAAACTAATATGCCCTGCCTTCAGGTCCCTGAAAGGAGAAGAGGTCTGGGAGGGGAGGCCTTGAGCTCTGAAGGCCGTCTTCTCCTTGCACCGTTGGTGCAGAGCACTTAGGCCTCACTTATAAATTGGGAGAAACACACATGTAGCAGAATGATAAAGTGAAGAACAGTGAGGAAAATGCCCATCAGTCATTGTAGGAGCACACAGCCTGTGAAGCACTGACGACCCTAGAGCAGTGGTCACCAACCTTTTGGACCTCACAGACCACCAGTGGTCCATGGACCACCAGTTGGAGACCACTGCCCTAGAGAAAGGGAGGTGAAGGATCAAAGAAGACGCCCCCAATCTTTGTAATCCTGTCAAAAATTCAGAACATACATCTAAAAATAAATTGAGCTAGAAACAGATGGCACTCTTTGAAAAGTGCAAATTCCCACAGTACAAATTGAATCTTCCTACCCATCATAGGTACTCAATAAATGTCTGTGGATGGATAGGTTGAATGAATGAATGAATGAATGAGTGAATACCCAAGAAATGAGGAGTTCCTAGTAGAATGTTAAAGTGAAAAAAGTCTAAGGCCTAAAGGCTCCCCTGTAC
Organism: Pipistrellus kuhlii; assembly: GCF_014108245.1. NCBI lineage: Eukaryota > Metazoa > Chordata > Mammalia > Chiroptera > Vespertilionidae > Pipistrellus > Pipistrellus kuhlii. The sequence goes on along the minus strand of NW_023425404.1, from coordinate 16,613,866 downwards.
CGTCTGTCTTTGCCACCAGATGTCAGCTGCATGAGAGTGAGGACCTTGCCCCTAGAGCAGTGCCTAGCACAGAGGAATGTGCCCAGTGAACATTCATGGATTAAATAAGCGCATGATGGATTGGTGGATGGTGCAAATAACGAAAATTACTTCCAGATGGTAGTGGGATTTGGGACCCAGCATCTAGTTCATAACAAACACAATGATTAAAAACACTGACGACCACTTTTCTTACAATCATAGCTGAAGAAAGGATAAAATATATTCATTAGGGTGTACTTAGAGTCAGGCTGGTCTGATATGGGGAAAACAACAACAATCTAGCTGTTTGCAGGAGGTGGATTTAACAGCTCACAATACCACACACCTGGCTGGTGGGGCTCTAAGCTCTCTGAGTCACACATCTGCACTCATGCTTGGCCGACTACATATTTCCATGAATCCTCAGAGTGATCCAAAGCCAACTTCACATATTGCACACAGGGTTCAGAGCGATAAAATTATTTCCCAGGGGTCCAGAGTTTAAATAAACAGCCAGGTCCTTCCTGCAGGACATTACCTATTGAAGAAGATAGAATGACATTTGACAACAGCCCAAGCCGGACAATGATTAGAACACCCCAACTTTATGGCATGACGGAACATCTGAAACAGAACAGCCCGAAATAACTGCTAGGAAGGGTTGTTTGCCTTGGAAGAGGATAACTTGTAGTTTGAAAGGCATAAATGCACAGAGCATGGGGTATTGATTCAAGTCTGAAACGGAATAGTCTATCTGTAGTCACACAAAAATACATGGCAAGCATCACTCTTTCTGAAATCTGTTCGTCTTAAAGCTAATTCACACTTCCCTTCTCTACCAAGTAGCACTACAAAGTATCCAGTCAGAACACTCGTATTAAAAGCAGTATGCACCTTCATGCTAGATAGACCTCTTACCATAGCGTTGGCATTGAAGTGTTTGTGGTCATGGGTTGCTTTGGGTCTAACCATCTTGGTGGTCCTCCACTTGTTCTGTCTGTGGATTTCCCTTTTGAAATTTGGACTCCAATCCAGACACATCACACCCAGCATGCTTTGCTGAATGGTTAGCAGAGCCATATCATTACTTCCTTGCTGTAGATACTGTCTCCATTTATACAACTGGGGACCACACTAGTTTTTTGTGAACCACATCTCACAACCAACTTGTATTGCACTATAGTTAACTAACACTCCCTTCCCGTCTTCTGAAAGCTAAATCTCATCTCCCCATTCTGTAAAAATGGCTGGTCCTTGTTCTCAAGGAAAAGGCCTTACATATATTTCAATAAAATTGCATCCTAAGAGATTTGTAAGATTGGTTCAAATATTCTAATCAAATTAAGATGTGTTTTGATATCATGATTATCTAATATGTTATCTCTTTATATTTTTCATCTTCTGTTACCATATTCAGTATTCCATCAATGGGTTTAGTCACATGACCCCAAATTCAAATGTCACTTTTTCAGTGAATTATTCTCTTACCACTCACTCTATTTAAATTTTATCCAGTGAATGTTTTCTCTGTTTTTTTTTTCTCCATCATGTTATCATGTATATGATAATATAATCATCTAACACATATAATCATCTAACATACCATATATTTTACTTATTTTGTTTATTATCTTTTTGCCTTCGTTAGAGTATAAGCTCTATTAGGATAACAATTTTTGTCAGTTCTGTTCTCTGCTGGTTCCATGTGTGTTGTATGGATGTGGTTGAGTACATTAGCGTCCTATGCAGTCGGTAAGAATGTGGAATATGATAGAACCAAGACTTCAGTACAGCACATTCTACTAGAGGTTGCTGCCCCTCACCACATGGCTGTCAGTCCATCAGTCTGGGAGTTCTCTTACCTTAAAAGAAAGGAAGTAGGGTTCATCTGACATAACTGATCACTTCCTTTTTCTAACTGCACACAAATTATTCTTTCAATGACCCATTCTAAACCCTGCTTGAGAAGGGTGCAGCATTAATCAGTGGCCTGTCCAAACCCCTTGATTCCCTGGAAAGAAGGTCCTTCCAGATGTGCAGTCCCTCCTGATGAGGCTCTCGTGGCCAGGGTGCTGCACTTGCTCAGAGTGGGCCCATGCTCCATGGAAAGTGCGCAGTCATGTTGGCAGCAGCATCCTGAGGCCCAAATGTTATTTGCTGTGTTGCATTGAAACATCACATCCTTCCCCCCTGGGTTTTAATTTTGCAGTTTATAAAATAAAAATGAAAATATAGCTTTCAAAAAATATACTAGGGTACTTTACTGATTATTATTTATTTATACTAGTTGCTTCATCTAGAGTCTAGACAATAAAGATCCAATGTTTTGGATATGTTTAGTTTATTTCTGTTGTTCTTTGATCTAAAGGGTTTATATATCTTTTATCCACCTCACATCTGGAAGGACCTCCTTTTCCCACATTCTTGCTAGCGCAGCAGTTGTAGTTTAGGCCCTTGTAATCTCATCACTGAATGATCACAATAGCCTCCTAACTGGCTTTGGGACTCTGTCTCTTGCTTCTCCACCTCAGGTTCTTCCATCAGGCTAGTTTCCTGGAGCCCAACTACTCAAAATGTGGTCTATGGACCACAGCAGCAGCACCTCCTGAGAACTTGTTAGAAATGTGGATTTTCAGATCCCACCTGAGCCTATGATTCAGAATCTGTCAACAAGACCCATTTATACTCATTAAAGTTTGAGAGCACTGTCCTCTCTTTTCTCATGCCACGCCCCACCCCCCCACCAGGCACATCCGTTAACTTCACATTGAAGGATCCCCAACTGTCTCTATCAGGAAGTCTCCACCTTAATTTAAAGGTGAGATACTTTTGACATGAGATATTTTTTACTCTATCTATACATTGATAGTGTCAAATGGAAGTGAGGAGCAGGGGTCAGTCTCAGACACGGGGGTAAGGACTCCACACTATCTCAGAGCCCTCTTGCTTAGGAGGCTGAAGGACCATGAGCAAGTTTATCTAGATATCTTTGGAACAACTGTAGAAATTATTGAGATTCATCTTAAGTGGAATCCTTCTCGTAAAAGCAAAGAATATTGGGTCTTGATGAGTGAACGTTAAGGAGTGCTTGGGAAGCATATATGATGAGTTTTTGGAAATCTTCTTGTTAGTTGGACACAGTAACAGGCATTTATAGACTGAATTTAATCCTCACAATAATCCCATGTAGGTGGGTGGTATTATCCCTATTTTACATGCGAGGAGACTGATACTCAAAAAGTTAGGTTGTCCAGAGCCACAGTATTGGTTAGAATTCAGACTACCGCATGGTAACAAAGACTCCAAAATGCAGTGGTTCACAGTGGTTCTGTCCTGAGGTGGACAGGTAGCCCCAGGGGGGAGGCATTGATGCTTTATGAAGCCGCCAACTTCCTTCTCCTGGATCACTCTGTCATCCCCAAAGGTATCCACATCCATGTGGTTCAATCCGTCCCTGCCCTTGGGAAGGGGGAAGGGAAAGTGAAGAGCACACATTTTCTTATGAAAATGTAAGCCAGAAGTTCTACCTGATACTTACACTCCTGTTCTGTTAATCAAATGGCCTCCCTGGTTGCAAAATAGGCAGAGGAATGTTGAAACCTGAGGAGATATTTACTAAAAAGAAGATGGGGGGGTGGCTATTGGAGGATGATCACAAGCCTTACCATAGACACAGAGAGATTCAGACTCCAGGACTAAAACCTGTGATCTTTTTACCACATTATTCCGCCATTTCTCAGAGTTGACAGTCAGTAAATATTTGTTGACTTGAGATAGATTGAGATAGTGCATGTGAGCCTTTTGGTTATTTGAAATTCTTTCTTCCTTCTTCCTTGCCTCCCTGATTACCTAAGTAGCTCTGTGCCAAACTGTCACTATTTTTGATAATGTTAATTTGTAGAACAGGAAGCTGATATTCATCTTCCTTTAGGAGAAATGTGATAATAACCTACCAGTCCTTAGAAGTTCTGTAGAACCATATGCGGTGTGATAAAGGGTTAGAGATAATGACCAAATGACCATCCCCTTTAAGGTAGGTATCTTCTTAGGAGAATACCATTGCTCAAAATATTTTTGGTATTTTGTGTTGGCTGGTAGGTCAGTCAACTCTTGCTGCAGTGTACTTCATGACAATACCCAAATCTCAGAGGCATGCGTAATGAGCATTTTACCAATGTGTCTGTGGGTCTTCTAGAGGTCACTATTTGGGATGGGCCTGCAGGCCAGCTTTGTTCCAGGTGTCTTTCACTCTCCTCCTGAGACAGCAGGTGAGCTTGGATATAGTCTTTTTCTAACAGTACCAGAGGCATCAGAGAATAAGTAGAGGTATATTGGGCTTCTTGAGGCCTAGGCTGAGAACTGGCACAGCCTGTTGATCCAAACAAGTCATATGCCAAACCCACAGTCAAAGGCCATGAGAAATACTCTACACCAGTGCTTCCCAACATGGCGCACCCCCCACACAGGGGGGCAACTTGATTTTTAAATGGAGCAATTCAAGAATGAGTTATTACCAGTGAATTTTTTGCATTTATTATGGTTCTAGGGGCCTCATCTACAGTATATAAATATATATTGTGATATATTGATGCATTTCAGTTCTCTGTTACATATTCTGAAACTTGAGTTGCTATTCTTTCATATCACTTCATTTTATTTTTTTAAACAATTTCTTAGTAATTTCTTCCTCAGTACTTTAACTGTCCTTTTGGTCTTTCATTTTTCTCTTTCATGGATGTCATGTTCTTTGGAAGCCTGTTTTAGACCAAGTTAATAACCTTTTAAGCTTCCTCCATATGAATAGGCATTCACTTTTTGAATAAGAATTATATGTCACAGGCAGGGGAAGGGGAGGCATCAGGATTTTAGAGATATTAGCTGGAGCTTGGCCAAAAAAAGGTTGGGAACCACTGCTCTACACCTTAACCAAGAGGAACGTAGTCACATGGGAAAAGGGGTGAATATAGATTGGGTGAAGAGTAGGGGTCAAGAATGCAACCTCCCATGGATTTGCCTTTCTTAAGTTATTTTGAATATCCTCAATTATGGTAAGTCTTTATCTCTTAAGGGAGCTTTGGAAAATTTTTTAGTAAAATAGCTAAGTTTATGAACAAAATTAGGCTAGTTTTATCATTGGACAGAAAGATAACTGTTGAAGCACATGACATACAATAATGAAATTTATTTCTAGAAAATCTGGCTCAAGAATATGGCCTTCAAGGGCAGAATAGTTGGAATAAATGTATAGCCTTCCAAGGTAATCAATCGATTGACAGAATAACACTCATTTGATTCTAAGATAATTTTAAAAACATAAATAAACCTTATGACTTGTGGTCATATGGTACCAGTTTGTCTCAAAGAGGAAAGGGGGCTGAATGGGGCTCCCCTCTGATCTCTCCTGGACTAACCTTGGGCAATGTGTTTGCTGCACAGATTCTCATCGCCAAGTCCCCGCTGGCTCCCTTCGCCTCCTTTGTCTACACCATCGAGAAGGAAGGCCTGGTTCTTCAAGGTAAGATCCTTGGAGGAAGCCCTTTCTTTAAGCCGAATGTGCTCAGTGGTGCCCATTGCTGGTGGTAATTACTGCTACGCTCCTGATCGAAAACTATTTCAGGACAGAATCAAAGGTCTTTATCCTGGTGAGATGAAAGAGACTGGCAGTTGTGGCAAGAATTTGAAGAAGGTGGTTGTGGGGCTTAGAGAGAACTGTAAAATTTTCTAACAGAATAAGGGTCAAACCAAGCAGGCTCAGAACTGCTGCCGCCCAGTCCTCTCGCAGATCCTGGAGTGAGGAGCAGGGGTGAGTCTGGGACCCTGGGGTAAGGACTCTGCACCACCTCAGAGCCTCTTGCTTAGCAGAACTACGGGTCTGCTCTGGTGGTTCACTCCCAGATGCTGGGTCCTCTGGCAGGTAGGAAAGGCATCCAATCACAGGTCTGCCCAGAAAACAGTGAACATGAGATCAATTCAGACACTAATGAGCTTAGCCCACAGGGTCCCAAACTGCTTGGTCCATTGAGAAGCTTCCCCACAGAAATGCTCAGGATACACATCTGTCCCCAACTGCCAGGCAGGAGGCTCTGCCCACAGAGATGCCTAGGTAGCCATGTAGCCTGAACCACAGAGGACCACCCTGTCATTGCTGTCCGTGGGAGCACTATCTGCCCTGTAGGATTTATGAGTTGAGCATTTTTCCCAGGTTTGTGAAACAGGGTGAGTATGTGTAGCATCCCAGGGTTTCACAGTGCACTGCAGAGATCCAGCCGGAGCTGGAGAGTCCGTGCTTCTGTCTGAGCACAGGCCGCAGCCTTCCCTTCCCTCCCCTCCGAAAGCGCCCGCTGGGTCCTGGCCCCGAGAGCAGAGTGTTTGTTTGATGCAGCTGAGCTCCTCAGCAGGGACTCGGGGCAGGGGAAATTTTGGGTAAGAACTACTGACCTTTGGCTCTTAGCCTTTGACTTATGCTATCCAAGTTCCTCGGTAAATATTTTTTTTACAATCGCAAATATTGTTTTCTGACAAAGAAGCCGAGATTTTAAGACCAGATTAAGCAAAGCAAACAGCAGGCCCCTTTGTTACATAGTCTCTGAGGGTGTATAACCAATAAGCCATCAGAAGGCTAGAGTTTTATTTACCCAGTGCACCGTGTGGCTTTGGCTCTTGGTTTTGAGAGCCTTTCTTAAAAGATTAAAAGTCTACTAAATAGCAAATTTAGATGAAGATTTCAAGAAATTCTGTGGAAGATCAGGAGACAGTTTTAGGGTGGGGGACAGGGGAAAGAGCCGGTTCTCCCCGGATGCCTTGTGCTGAGAATCCTGAGCCCTGGGTATGGTGGTAAAAGGCATGTCTAGTTTGGAGAACTTTTAGGATAGTGTTTGTGGAAACAACATTCACAGGGTTGCCTCTTTGACACCATTGCTAGGATCGGGACTTTGACAGGAAAGATGAAGTTGTTAGAGAAAGTAGAGGCTTTTTAAATCAGTAGAGGGTTAAAAAACTACAAAGAATATTAGAAAAAGTTGGAAAACTGGAGAAAAAATGAGTTAGACCTGGAGTTGTGTGTCTAGGGAAGAAAAAAATTCAGGAAAGTGTCTGATGATCCAAGAACCCCAAGGGATCAGGGGAAATGTCTGAGAGGCCGCAGAGCTCCTCTGGTTCTTTGAAAGCTGTTTTATCCACCACACGCCCTCAAGCTGCATCTCCATCTCTGGGTTTTCCCAGGCAGCAAAACCCTTCGGCCCCTGTCAGCAATGTCACCGAGTGCACACCTCTGGGCAGGCCCTTTCCTCCAGCTGCATGCTCCTAAGACTGGGGAAATCAAAAGGTGTGACCCTCAGAAAAAATGGGGACCCCTCCTCTATTGGAGAGACCCCCTTGGATATCTGATCACACAGCTCTGGTGTGAACTTGAGAAAATCTAGTTTTGTCAGCTTAAATATGACAGTGTTGACTTTGATTCAGTGCATTGCAAATTGTGTCACAACCCATTCCTAGGTGGTAAAATGAAATGAATGAGTCCCAGCCAGCATATTGTATTGTTTCGTGAAATATCTGTTGTGTGATTGTGTGTGTGCATTTTCAGTTTCTGCATGGAAGCCTCAATGCAAATGTTTTTCTTCCTTGGATTGTAGTCACTGGCCTGAACGATCTATAAAGCCTTCCCAATGTCTGCCGCATCTGATTCCCCTAGGAGATGGGGTACATATCGTTCACTCCACCGGCCCATAGGGCTATCTCCTCCAGATCTCCACACACGGGAACATAAAAGCTTATTTCCCCCTCCTCCCCCCACTCTTACCAGATGACTGAGCTAGAAAACACCTGCAGATTTCTCCAGGATTAAAGCAAAGAAACCTTTGATCCCTGGGTGGTAACCTTGGAAAGGTACCAGCCGTCGAGGCCAATAAGCTTTTTGTGTGTGAGGGGTTGCTCTGGCATGATAGCCCTAAGTTGGCATGGAGGTTGGTACCAAGAGCTGGGGGGGAGGGGGAGAGACAGTGTGGCATTCCTGCCTGGGTGGCAGAGAGGGGAAGGGCAGGAAGATGAGGGTGGTGCCAGCTAGAAGAGGAACTGCCAGCCCTGCCACCTGTGGCTCCACTGTGGTGAGGCAGCTTGGAAGGGTGGGAAGGAGGAACCCAAACAGGCTAACTGGGGCCAGGAGGGGAGAGGGAGGGACTATTAGCGAATGTGGGAAGGATCCCTCAGTGCCTTTCATCCCCCTGGTAAGCCCAGAGATTCCTGCTGGCCTGCTAGGCTGAGATTGTATAATACCTGCCCAGCTCAGGCTTGCATAGTAGAGGGAGAGAGGGAGGGAAGAAAAGGTGAGGCCAACATTCAATTTCCCTGCTCTGCAGGCCACTCCTCTCACCGGTTTTCAAGGATTAGGATGCTGGGAGCAGCAGGCCATGGGGCCTGACAGCCTCCCCCCACCTTTGTTCCCTGGGCCGGAGGGAGGGACAATAAACCGGCAGGCAAGAGACACTGAAGGGCTTGCTTAGAGATTTCTCAGGCTGCTTTTTGAAACACTTGAAGGAGCTGGTCCATGCTATTGTTGTAGTAAAATAGAGAGCGGAACTATTCTCCTTTTGCGGGAAAAGAAGAAAAGGTAAAAGAAAGAAAACCCACCCTCCCGGCATCTTCAGAAGGCTCCCCGGCTATGGCCATTGCCATGGTAACCCCTCAGTTTGCATCTTCTTTGTCTTTCTGCACTTTTTGGGCATCCTGGCCTCTCGGGGTTGGGTCCAAGACCTGGGAAATTCTTAGGCCCCAAAGGAGAAGGAGCTCACAGCCACCAGCTTCTGATGGTTGGACTCTGAGAGGGGCCAAGTCCGGCAGAGGGGGGCCCAGCTTGTTTGTGCAACTGAAGTGGGAAGGTGAAGGGTAGGTGCCGTTAATCCATTTTAACTTTGTCCCTATAGCTCCCCATGAACCTCAGCACCTGAGAGTGGAAAAGCTTAGAGGCGTGGCCAGCCCCGAGAGCAGCCAAGGATGCCAGGACAAAGTGCAGAGGGAAAAGCAGGGTGGGCCCACAGAACCGCACGGTTGCAGGAGGGAGGGAGAGACTCAGACTCCAACATGATTCGCATCTGCTCTGGTCTTGTCCCTTGCTTCCCTGGGAAGCCCCAAGTGTTTGCCACTCGGCACACAGCTGGGACCCCTGGGCCTCTGCATCAAGACCAGGAATAGAGGTTCTATCATTAAAAGCAGCGAGGCTGCCCTAACCAGTTTGGCTCAGTGGATAGAGCGTCGGTCTGTGGACTGAAGGGTCCTGGGTTCGATTCCGGTCAAGGGCATGTACCTTGGTTGCAGGCACATCCCCAGTAGGAGGTGTGCAGGAGGCAGCTGATCAATGTTTCTCTCTCATTGATGTTTCTAACTCTCTATCCCTCTCCACCCCTCTCTGTAAAACAAAAATCAATAAAATATATTTTTTAAAAATAAAAATAAAAGCCAGGCTGGCCCAGCTTTTATGAACCAGGAGGTCACAGTTCGATTCCCAGTCAGGGCACATGTCTGGGTTGCTGGCTCGATTCCCAGTAGGGAGCATGCAGGAGGCATCTGGTCAATGATTCTCTCTCGTCATTGGTGTTTCTACCTCTTCCTTCCTCTCTGAAATTAGGAAAAAAATATTTTTTAAAAAATTAAAAAGCAGCCAGGCTGTGTGGCTGATGCTGCTGGAAGCCTGGGGAAACTGGGGCCATCCAGGCTTCTGTGGGGCTCAGAGCAGTCAGGCCCAACACCTGGGTAGAGAAGCAGACCCTAAAGAAGGGGCTGCCGGGAGGATGAAGAGGCTGGGGCTCCTCCTTGCTCACTCTGCCCTTGCTGCGCTCTCCTTTTCCTGGGGGCCTGAGGGGCATTTGAAAGACAAAAGCCAGGCTGCTTTGAACAGGACAGAAGATAATGGCTTATTTTCTCAGCACAACAGAATTATTTTTTTTTACATTGTTTTTGTTTTTTAATCAGGACCAGGTTTCACAGGTTGAATTTGGATTCTGGCGCTGTCCTCTGCTGGCTTAGGTTTGAGTGAGCCCCATACACCTTGGGATAGAGACGGGGAACCTAAGGAGAGCCGGGAACCTTGAGAGAGAAGGTTCTGGAAACAAAGCTAGTTTCCTGTTTTCCTAGCCACCTAGTGTAGAGACTTGGAAGAAAGCAGAAAACAAAGAGGTCAAACCATGATTTTTTAAAGAGCTGGAGCACTGCGGCTTCATCTTTCTTGTAAATGCAGGGTGGATGTTTGATTGCCTTTTAAAGCATATTGGGAGGGACATTAATCTCCTGTGTTTGTTCCCTTGTCACAAAGTTGGGTTAGATTCTTCTACTCCATTTTCTTAGTCACCGAGCCAACAGGATGATTTATTGAAAAATTCTCCCCGCCCCCTTCCCCCCCAAATACCACCATCTGAGTTCATCAGATTTCAGTCTGAATCAGTAACCCATCTAAATGTTTTCTGCCTGGTGGACTCAGAGTGACCCAGAAGATTCTCAATCTGTTTCCATCCAGGTATGAAGGTGTCTGCCTGGTCAATACCACCCACATACTTGGCACAGCCTGGCATTCTCAAGGGAGCCTGGGCAGAGAGCCCTGGGAGTCAGTGGAGCAGAGAGAGTGAACTTCTCACCCAGGGGTCACAGCAAAGAGGACAGAGCAGGCCTGGTGCATTGTCCCCGGGGCTGCTGGCACCACTGCAGCCCAGAAATGCAGGCCCGAGCATTTCCCTGCAGCTTCTGCCCGCTGCTCCGTGAGGCGCCTCCCAAAGGAAACAAGGAAGGACTCCTGTCTGCCCAGTTCTCTTCCCTTTAAACATTCATTTCACACCTCCTCCCTGTGTGACATCTTCCCACGCTGGCCCTCTGCTAGGTCCGTTTTTTTTTTACTCTGGCTATTAGCCTCAAAGAGAGATTTGTTTTGAAGGCATTCCAAATTTGCATAAATGGCTTCTTGCACACATCATGTCATAACTTGTTTTTGACCCTTAATGTCATGTTGTTGCAGTATATCCACCTTGATACACGTAAATCATGTTCTTTTACTTTAATTGAGGTAGTCACATCCATTGTTTGAATACACCACATGTTGCCCATTCCTTCCTGGATGGAAATTACCATTATTTGTTAATTGAATGAATTATGTTGCACATGTTTCTTGGTATGCAGATGTGAGGGTGTCTTTGGGTCTACATCAAAAAGTAGAATGGCTGGTCAGAGGGTGGGTAGTTGTCCATCTGGAGGCCAGGAGCACAGCTAAACTGGGGGGTTATATTTCTACGAGTGAGGGAGATGCATGCGCAGTGACATATCCCTCTTCAAGTCCAGTAGTGGAGATTAGGCAATACAGACCTTAGGGCTGGGCTTGTTCATAATGATGAAATGCTACATCAATATTATGTGTTAAAAATGCTCTCCCTGTCGGTCTGCGGACTGAAGGGTCCCAGGTTTGATTCCGGTCAAGAGCATGTATGTTGGTTGCGGGCACATCCCCGGTAGGGAGTGTGCAAGAGGCAGCTGGTTGATGTTTCTCTGTCATTGACGTTTCTAGCTCTCTATCTCTCTCCCTTCCTCTCTGTAAAAAATCAATAAAATATATATTTTTAAAAATGCTCTCCTTCTTGTGTAGAGCCTAGAGCAGAGAAATGGGGCATCATAGTCAGTAATGGCACCTCAGATCAGCACCCAAAAATCTTGGTCCCTTACCCAAAATGGAATCTATCTCAAGCAGAAACTGTATCATATGTTTTGCTATTATGCACCAAGCAAGAAAGATATTTGAACAACACCTACTAGTGCTTATAGCACAAAGCAGGGTCTGAATTTGGGCCCAAAATCACAGACTAAACACTTTTTTCTCCCCGGAATGTTTTTTCCTGTCTCCACAATGTTTTAAAACATGGAACAAAATGTTCGTTGGAATAAGGTTCCAGAGGAAAGCTCTGTTCCAAGGCCTGGGCCATAGTTAGTCCGAACCCACGCTCCTTTAGAAGCTGCAAGCCGCTTGGCCCTCGTTGCCGAGTCACAGTCTGCATTTGTGCGGATGCCCAGGTAATAATACGGAAGGATGTTAAATCCATCCGGGTTGTTGATTTTCTTTGAAAACCTCTCCCAAAAGGACGCGGTGTGCTTTCTGGAATACGACGGAAGCTTTATTTCAGTGAGTTCAGATATTTGTTGAGTATCTATTGTTTACAAACCATGGGGGATATGAGGCTGGGGGGCGGGGGGGTTTTCTTCCTTTTAGAAGCTCAAAATCTAGTTATTTCAAACAAAGATAACTTTGATCAAAGCCAAATTGTGACACATGACACATATTATTAAGGTTAACAATGGAGCATGGCAGGATAGGGGTGGCAGACTTGTTCTAACTGGGATGGCTGAGGAAGCTCCCGAGAGCGTGTGGGGCTGGAACTGGGCGTCACTCCCGATGCCGATGGGTTGGCCGGCAGTGCCTCTCCACGGAGACCTGGTTCTTTTGCCGCCTGAGGACAGATCCGGGGACCCTGGGGAGGGCTGATTAGTGCCATGTGAGTAATGAATCATGCTGACTAATGTGCTCTGAATGGATTGATTCAACAATAAAGGGAGCACCGAGAGTCAAGAGTTCAGATCCCGAATTTCACCATGAAGCATAAATCACTTACGCTCAGTACTTCATTCTTTTTGGTCAATTAAAACGTGCTCATGATGAGAATCCAAGGCACCTTGACCAGAAAGTGCACCCGGATTCTGAGGAGAGCAGAAACGCTCCCGGGCACCGCCCAGGACAGGCTTATGCAACCTCAGGTTATTCACTTATTCACAGGACGTGCAGAATGAGCCCATCACGTGCTGCTCCCAGCCATGCAGAACTTTTATTTCCTCTCACGGGCCATGAGAACCGACACAGCGCCCGACGCTCACACCAACTGACAGACAGAGGAGCCTTTGAACAATCTTCCTGTCTACCTACTGGGGCGGCTGTGTTTTTCTACAACAAATGTCGCCACAGAACTAAGAGCTCGCCTTGCACACACAGCTCTTTCTCTCTTTTGACATCTCCCTGGCGAGGCTGCTTGAGAACCTGGCCTTCCGTGTCCAGATGTTTACTGAATTCCGCAGGCCCCCCCAAAGGGCCCCGAGTTCCTTTGTTGCTCTCCGAATCATTTCCCACAGAGACTGACCGATGTCCTGAAGGAGTCCTTCAATAGGGAGGATAAATGGAGGCCGATGAAGACATGACCCCCTGAGGCTCACCCACGTCCACGCTAACAAAGGGTCTGAGGCACAACCTTGTAAGGAGCATTTTGGTCAGCGGCGTCCCTTTCTGGAGGCCACGTCTCCCCACGGGGCCGCTTTCAATGGCTCCAATCGGAGTGGAAGTGCTGGGCGTTTGGGAAGGGCCGGGCCTCGCTAGGTGTAGCACAAAACATCTAAATCACGGCCCCCCGCCTTTGTGAGGACTTCCTGGCTGCAGATGGCAGCTGGTTTTCTCAGGGGAAAAACCTGGGGAGAGAGGAGGAAGCGGAAGAGGGCCTCCAGCTTCTCTGGATGACCTCTTCCCACCCAGCCCAGGAAGGCTCCCCTTCTTCTGCAGCCATCAAGCCTGGGCTGCAGCACCCTAACGCACACCTGGGCAGCATCACAGACCGGTGCGCGTGGAAATGGAGGAAAGCTTACTCAGACTGCTCGTGACAAGTTGGTGCATTTCCACAACAACGTTTTATTTGTTCTGTTTCAAACTTTCTTTCTTTCCCTCTTTTTTTTCCTTTTAGGCCAGCAGAGGCCATAGGGACACTGTGACCTTTGTGTGGAGCTGATGGGGGCGTGATTTGTGAAATGAAACAGGACTGTGCTGCCTGGAAGAAGGAAACGGAAGCCTTCCTAATGGGGATTAATTAGTTGATTGCTGCTGAGATGGTAACAGAATTGCCCTCGTACCACTGCGCCAGCCATCGCAGACCTGGCAGGGAAGGTGAAGACGGAGGAGTCTTTGTTCCGGCCCCTAGATGCATGGGGCTGTGGGCCTTGCCGCCATGGGATGTCAGCAGCCATAATAATAATAATTTGCACTTACATAGGACCTTTCAACCAGGCACCTCAAATCGGTTTAACCACATTAATTAATTAAAGCCCACAATCCCCCTGGGGAGAGGAGGAGGAGGACTAACAGGATTTGTAATTACAGGAGGGAACATTTCCGAATAAAGTATTGTTCACTAAATAAAAAGAGGATGTGTACAAGAATTGGGATCGCCAAAGAGTGACCGATTCAGAAATGAAATCATGGAAGGGTGGGGGTTAGGGGCATGAGCTCAGGGGTCTGTTCTTGTGTCAGAGGGAGGTCGACGGGCTCAGAATTCACTGACAGGTTTGGATCCCACTGAGAAGCGGAACATGTACGGTGTTAGTGGCATTTGGAAGGTCATTAGCGGTGCAACTATTGTGGTGTAAATGCACGTTTCACTAATAAATTGTGTATAGCCCCGCAGAACAAAGAGTGAGATTCCTGCAGTATTTAATAAAGGATGAAATGATTTCTTTAGATTGAAAGCCCAAAGCTGGGCCAGTCAATTAGCAAATAAATCAATTGGTGACCCATAGGGTAATGCAGTCGTTTCCAGCACAACACCAAGCTGACCCCCTCCTGCTGCCACAGGCTTCCCACCAAAGCTTCAAGACTGGTTCAGTGCAAGGCCTGGCAGCTTCGGCCCCTTCAAATCTTCCCAGCCTTTGGCCCTGGGACCTCTCTCACCCAAGTGGTTACTGACCCTGAGTTGTCCTCTATATGGTCACTTTGTACCTGCTCCCCCTCCAGGGTTTTTATTTTATTTATTTATTTATTTATTTATTTATTTATTTATTTATTTATTTTAATGCCGTGAATGCTAGAACCAAATCTTATCCTGTCTCTTGTCTCCTGGGGGTACCCAACAGTGCTGTGAGCAAATCAGGTACAGACTGGTCAGGAATGGCTGAACAACTAAGTCCTTAACAGCTCATTGCTATTGAGCCCAGACCAAGTGCTAATGGGAAGCTCAGAAGCAATAGGATATGAACCCCATCCTGAGAACTCTGTTACTAGGAATGGGAAAGACTCATATACTACTAACAACAACATAAAGCAATAAAATGAAGTGACATGATGGATGTACATTCAAGCCTCATGCTGCAAGGGTAAAAGAGAGATCAGAGGAGGTATTCCTGTGGCCCTTTGCCTCCCTCTGAGTGAGATGCTTTCTGGAGAACTTGGGGTCTTTGATAGAACATTTGTGAACAACACGCTGAGTTTTTGCAGCCGATTAAATGTAAATTTCCCACAAATTCTTACTATATGCATTGGCCTATTTCAAATATCACGGGAGTCTTTAAGAAATTAGGGAAGATGTTTTGTTTTCTGTAACTATTAATGCAGTCTCTCTCCACTTTCACTGTTCACCAAGTAAGAAAAGCCGAGCAGTTCACATGTAAAAACAGGGCACTCAAACGTGTCTGAAAAAGGTACAAGGAAAACACTTCTCTGTTACACGTGTCAGAGATTAAATGGCTTCCCCCTGGAGACTTTATTTTTTTTACCCCTGTGCACTAAGACAGTGCTCTACACCCAGCAATTTACGAGCCAGTCCCCACACTCTCCTGCTCCAGGACCCTCCAGGGCAGCTCACCACAAACCACAATGCCGGGATGGACCTCAGCAGTCTTTGCCTCATGCCAAAATTTAATGAGTGCACTGCATGTCTGACACACACCATACATGCCTAAGTGTACACGATCCCCTCACAGTCTGACAGAGTAGGACTTTTTAACACCCCTCTTTCCAGATTAGGAGCAAGGCAAGAAGAGTTCGGTCTACTACTAGAAAGTGATGGAACGTGGATTTGAACCCAGGCAGACTTGCTCCTTTCTCTCTCCCCCCTCACCAACCCATGTCACATTTCTATTCATATCTATTCCAACCTCTCTTGGCCATCCTCCATTCACTAAAGAGCTCAGCACCATACTCTACACATAGCAGGAACTCAGTGAATGTTTTCCAGATAAAAGAATTGCTAGAGTAGTGACCGCAAAAAGCCTGGGCTGTGGTGCTGAGAATAAGGTAGAGTCCCCATCACCACTTTCTTCTCCTTTCTCCATTATTAAAGACTAGAGGCCCAGTGCAAGAAAATTCATGCACTGGAGAGGCAGTCCCTCAGCCCAGCATGCCCCCTCTTGTAGGAGGCGACCTGGCGATCAGGGGAAGGCGACATCCCCATCACACCTCTGCTGCTGCCACTGCTGGCAGTGCAAACCTTGGCCAGCCCTGGTTACCTGACCCTCAAGTGGCTTTGGGCAGCTGGGAAGCCTCCATCTGAGGCTTGCCTGTGCCTTGGGCCAGCCCTGGGTGGTTGGGGGGCTGAAGGGACTGGGGTACTCCACAGGCAGGCACATGAAGCTGAGGGGACTGGGCACCGCCATCTTGTGGCTGTGGGCATCACCTTTGTGAGGATGTGACAGACAATTACATATTCCCTCTTTATTAGATAGGACTAGAAGTCCGGTGCACAAAATTCATGCATGGGGGAAGGGGTGCCCCTCATCCCAGCCTGCTCTCTCTCCAATCTGGGACCCCTTAAGGGATGTCCTTTTACGCCCAATACCAGTAGGATTGGGCCTAAACGGGCAGTTGGACACCCCTGTCACAATCCAGGACTGCTGGCTCCCAACTGCTCATCTGCTTGACTTCCTGATTGCCCCTAACTGCTTCTGTCTGCCAGCCTGATCACCCCCTAACCACTCCCCTGCCAGCCTGATTGATGCCTAACTGCTTCCCTGCCAGCCTGTTTCTCCCTAACTGCCCTCCCCTTCAGGCCTGGTGACCCCTAACTGTCTTCCCCTGCAGGCCTGCCCCCCCCCCAACTGCTCTCCTCTGCAGGCCTGGATCTCCTCCAACTGCCCTTCTCTGCAGGCCCAGTCACCCCCTTCATCCCTCCTCTGCCAGCCTGGTGCCCCCCACCACCACCACCCAACTGCCCTCCCCTGCAGACTTGATTGCCCCCAACTGCCCTCTCTTGCAGGCCTGGTCCCTCCCGACTTCTCTCCCCTGCTGGCCATCTTGTGGTGGCCATCTTGTGTCCACATGGGGGCAACCATCTTGTGTGTTGGTGTGATGGTCAATTTGCTATTACTCTTTTACTAGATAGAATTAGGAGACATGAGCAGGAAAGTTGCCCCAGGGAATGTTCACAAGAAAAAAGACGCAGGCCGTATTTATGAGCTGGAAATCTGCCAAACTGGTACCACCCAGGAGATGCTAGTGAAGCATCTTGAGCTGTTAATTACTTTCATCGAACTCGGGTGCGATGTGGAGCTTTTTTTTTGGGGGGGGGGGGAAGGCATGTACATGACATATGTAGGCAAAGTCCGACTTTATCTCCCTGTCTGTGCTGGCATCCTAGCTTCCCCATGCCTGTGCCACTGTCCTGGTGAAGCATCAGGAGTGCATGTGTCCCTGTCAGCCCACAGGGCGAGCATTTCTGGATTAATCCAGAGGAGCTGAACTCCTCGCATAGTGTCTGCTACGCTGTATGTTGTGAGCAACATTACTGCTCTGAGACACAATTATAAAAGTTCGTCTGGCAAAACCAGAGGAAAGGGGAATGAAGATTAGATAATGGGGGAGAGGGAGTGAAGACAAAAGGAAGTGCAAAATATCAGATTCTGACCTAAAAACTGTGGTCTTAAACCCACTTGGCAGTTTTGTTCCCACTTGGCAGTGTCTTTTTCCCCCTGTGCTTCGGTTTTAATGTCATCACCATCACTTTTGTCCCATGTCTGTGAAGGGACAGTCTTTATTCGGTTACAGAATTCACCAGAGGCCTCTTTCGCTCAGACGGAAGGAAGAAACCCGTCCTACTTCTCAAATGAGCATTCTAAGTGTTAGGGAAGCATGTTGCCTACTTCTCTAAATGTCCTTGAGGGTGGGTTTCAGATGCAGCACAAGTTCCCCAGATCTGGGCAGAAAGAGGACCCACAGAGAGCGGGCCTGTGTCAGGGTGGACTTGTGCCTAAACAAACAGCCCTCCAAATCTCAACGACTTAATGTCTCCTGGGCTACTGTCCTCCAGGTGATGCTTCACGTTCCATGTCAGGACAACCACTTCCACAACTGCCTTGGGGATGGGGGGGGCTGGATGGCGGGGAGGGTTGGGTCGTGCACTTACAAGTCGGTCACTTATAGAAACAACGCACATCATGTCTCTCAGGGTCGAGCAGTCACGTGGCCACTTCCAACTTCTTCCAAGGAGTGGAAGGCACAAGCCCACACACACCCCGTATTCTGAAGGGAAGGAGAACTGGATATGCGTGACCCCTTGTCGTGTCTGGGAGACCCAGCGAGCTGGCAAAGGTCGCCTTTCACATCCACTCCTTACCCTGGGCTAATGGGCGTCCATCAGGCTCAGGGGGTGATGTTGAGGAAGGAAGACCGAACGGTTCTGCAGCCCATTGCAGCCTGCGGGGACCTTGTGGGAAAAGAGTTGACAGGGGAGACTAGTTCACCCCGGCTTCCCCTTGGGGCTCCCAGACTAGTCACCTTAGAAATGGGTACTGGGTTGGCAAGGGCCATCCTGATTTCAGCAGGTCGCCTGAGACCCAACGACCAGTCCCCCAGGGCCATGGTGCTTCGTGAGAAGAGGCTCTGGAAACTGCCCTCCGCCTCCATCCCTCCCTCAGGACCAGACATGATTCAGATCCCCTCAGCCCTGTGACTATCCAGCAAGCAGCTCTCCCTGCAGCACAGAGAGGGGGGGAAACTTTCCCTTATTATTCTTCTAATAATGAATTCCTGCTCTGAGTGGGCGCTTCCATGTGTTTTCAGTCAGTGCTGATGGCAGCCTGGCCGGGGGGACATTTCCAAGAGGCTGTGGACATAATAGATGAGGCCTCGCATTGACAGAGCTGCTCTCAGCTTTCCTTCCAGCGCAGCCCTCCCGAGGCCTGAAATCGGAGATGAGAAATGATTCACCGGATCCTGTTGTGAACAAACATGGCTGCCCCACCTCGTCGTTCCTGTTAATTAAGTAAGAAGGGATGGTTTCACAGCTTCCCTCGGAGAGATGTGCAGACCTGGATTTTAGTAGCTTAAAGGGACCTAACGTTCTCAGGCCAGACAGTTCTATGTAGATGCCAAGACCTCCTGTGCTCAGGGCTCACACAGAATCTTAGCCTACTTTGACCTCATAAGAACAAAAGGAGAAATGAGGTCACACCATTTCCTTCCTAAAACCTAATCACAAGCACACGGGATGCTTCCAAGTGAGCAATGGGGATAGGCCCTGTGTGCTCAGGGGTCCCACCTATTCGTTCCCCTCAAAGCAAATGTCTTCAGATAATACCTAGTTTTAAATGACCTGCAGGGGACTTGTACAAAGGACTAGTTATGAACGGGCTCTTTTCCTGGAGAAGAATGGCAGTCACTCAGGTGAAGGGACAGCTGTTGTTAAGGACACAGGTGGCCTGGAATTGGAAAGCCTTTGAAAGCAGAGGCCGCCCTGGGGACTCACTGCCTTGGAGTCTCTGCTCCTCTCTGCATTTCTGCCCAAAGCCACTCTCTTGCCCAGCAGACCTGCTCTTCAGACTGTCCTGCTCATGAGAAACTTTAGCTTGCATGTGGCTCACCCTCGTCTCTTGAGCTCCTCTCTCTACACTGCAGCCTTTCAACTTAAGTTCCCATTATCTTTTTTTCCTTGGAAAAATTCCCAAGTTAAAATTCCTAAGAGAGAACCTTATTGGCTTGGGCTGATCTTATTGTTTTGTCTCAGGTAACATCACTGGTCACTAGCCAGCCAATCAGTTGTGGACCGAAGGGGAGAACTGAAAGCAGGCTGCCTAAGCAGCCACAGCTGTGGGCAGGGCGCTGCCCTAGAGGGGCTGGTTTTATGTTTTTAGGGGACTGTCCGTGTGTTGTGTTTTAGCACAGTCAGAGGAGCTTAGTCTGGATTCATACATCAATGGGAAGACGGGGGTCGGGGGGGAGGCGGGGGAGAAACTGGATTATGACACTGGATGTTGTCTTGTATTCATTAGCAACCATTGCGTTCCTATCTCAGCAGATGGTTAAAAGGCCACCCCAACTCAGTCCAGATTTCAGCATTTACATATTCGTGAGAGTAGACATGGGGCTAGAAGTGAATTAGAGGCAAATCTAAACAACCCTGTGTTTCTCTGCTCTTTCTTAAGCTCTGTGTCTATATTGATTAAATCATTGGTCAGCCCTTTGTCCTGTGCCTGACACCTACTGCCTGAAGCCACAGGTTCCCTGGGAGCCTATGATGATACAGAAGGCTGTTCTGATGGTATTTCCAAACCTACTGCTATGGGTTCTAGAGCCAATACCTCTGGACCACTTCCAGATCTCTGCTCATTCCATGTAGAATCTGAGGTTGAAGTCTGTTGCCATCTTCTGTCTCTGGGATCTGAGATCTCGTCTGGGGTTTGTCCAGCCTTTCTCTCCAACACCAGCATCCCAACTCCTGAGTCATTACCATGTCCACATCTTGAATGTGGATGCAGAGATGAAGCAGGAGCCAGCCTGGCTTTCTCCCAGTTCTCTAGGTCCCTCTGGAGCTAATCAGCAGCCACCCATCCCTGTGTTAATAACATAAGCTCTCTAATGAGAACACCTGGAGGAAACTCACAGGAAGGCTTGAGGTGAAGCCAGTTTTGCAGTAATTATTCCTACCATCATTCTGTTTTAGTCTGGACTCAGATTTTCCGGTCAAAACAGCTTGCTACACCCAAGCAACTAGATGGACAGACCTGTACCTCACAATTGTTCCTTAAACCATCTTGGGTCCTACTAAAACTCTTCATGCTCACATCTCAGCTCCAAAGTCTCCTTACACCTTGAACTTCAGGCAGTATATCCCTACTTGAGGAACACAGGGTTTAGTGAAATGTCTTGGGTGGAGTCTCATGGGTGGAATTCTTTGGTGGTCTCTTCCCAGCCATCCCCTGGCCCCTCAGCCCATCTTGACTGTGGTGTTCACACCACTGGAGAAATAATAGACTTTCTTAACTGGGATTGCCCAATCAGGGGAAAGAGGATAGTGGCTGGGAAGTGAAAATGGTGGGCAGGGCACGCATGGAAAACAGGTTCCTGCTGTATTCATTAGTCTGCTAAGGCTTCCATAGCAGAATGCCACCAAAAAGCCTAAACAACAGAAATTTATTTTCTCACAGTTGTGGAGGCTGGGAGTCCAAGGTCAAGGTGCCAGCAGGTTGGTTTCTCCTGAGACCACTCTCCTAGGTTTGCAGATGGACACCTTCTCGCTGTGTCTTCACATGGCCTTTCCTTTGTGTGTGTGCCTAGAGTCTCCTCCACTGTAAAGACATCAGTCTTATTGGGTTAGGTTCCCACTTTGATGACCCCATTCAATCATAGTTACCTCCTTTTAAAGGCCTATCTCCAAGTACACTCAGGTTGGGGGTTGGGCCTTTAACATACGAATATTGGTGGGGGGGGGGGGCACAATTCAGTTCATAACACCTGCCATAACTCTGTTTTCTTCAACAGATCATCTCTCATCCTCTGGTGCTGCCCTTCTACTTCTGAGAAAAGTAGATATTAGTAGAGAAATGGCAGGTGTGACTCTGTGCAGTGGGTTTGAGAATGGCTCAGCTAGGTGTGGAGGGGGCCTGAGATAGTAGATGGATAGGTGGGTGGGTGGGTGGATGAGTGGATGGATACATAAATAGATGGTTGCATGAATATACAGATGGATAAATCTATGACTTAGGTAGTGCATCAGTGGTACCAGCGAAGACATCATATTCTTAGGATTGTAGGTTTTTGTACTGCTGGGGTTGCAAACTCAAATGCTACTGATAACAGAGTTGCAAAAAGAGGCTAGTGTGCAATAATAGGGAGTAGTGGGGACTGTGGCAAATTAGAAAGGGTGTGACCTGCCTAAAGGGACAGCATGTATTCATGTATTCAGTTCCAGCCAGTTGTTACTTTGTAGGATGCTAGGCCAATGCTGTCAGAACTTCTGATCTTTCAAGAGATGCCAGAAATCGGAATTTTTTCAAATGAAATCTTTCTTTAAATAAATATTTAAATTATGGCAACCAACTCAAAATTAATACAAATCTTGGGTGGGCCCAAGAAACATGTTTTCAGTCTGGATGAACCCTGGAGGCTGTGGGATTTCCACCTGAGAGACACTCGGAAGATCTGTGATGTCAGCGCATGCAGATGTAGGTGTTTCAGGGCTTGAGCTCATGAGTATGCTGCCCGGGTTCAGATTCCAGCCCACTGCTTACTAGCTTTGTAATCTGGCGCAGGTTATGCATATAACGCAGAGTCATTGAAGGGTGAAATTAGTTAATACATGCAGATGCTCAGAACAATGCCTGTTGCTAGTGGCAAAGCAATAACTGAGCCAGTGTTATTAGGAAGTATCACTACACCTCTGGGTTTTCTCGTCAATAAAATGGGGACAACAGTTGCCTTACCTGTCCCCAAAGGAAAAGAAGAATACGCAGGAAAGGGCTTGCAAAGCGTGCGCGTCGCTAAGCAATACACCATGCGTTGCTTTTGTTATTGTTCCCATGAAGGAGACTGAGCCTTACCCGGGTAGGACAGGGTCCCTGGTAGGAAGAGGACAGCAGTAACTAGATCCATCCTCTTGGTTCCCAGGGACATGTGGCTGTTTTGCTGTTCTTAGAGGGGTTTTTTGTTATTATTATTCGTTATGAAAATGTTAAACCTTCAGAAGAGTAGAGAAAGCATTGTGATGAACACCCAAGCACTCTTATCTAGCTGTAGTCATTGCTAACGGTTGCCACCTCATCTCAGTGAGTGTCCCTGGCACTGTGGGGTGGATGTGGCCGAGATGCAGTAAGAGATGGGATGGAGGGATCCTAGTGGCATGGAACAGAGGGCCAAGAGCTTCCACTACCTCGGTGGCTCCTTATTGCAGGAAAGCAGGGCTCGGTCGGCTGTGGATGGTTCTCCTTGGATAGGACCCTGAGGAGTGTTTTGTGCAGGGTCATTTCTCATAAGTGATGCATTGTTACCACCTTAAAGTGGTAGAAACTGGGACACAAAATTCTTTTCATTGTTTATTTTTGTTTATTATTATTAAGGTTTTAAATTTTTGAAAGAGAACATATAATTATGTATGCCTCATGTAACTGAACATGTGTGAAGAGACTGGCTGTGGACATGTCACTGTCGTAAAGAATTCAGGAATGGAAACCACGCTGGGGTCTGTGAGAAGCTCGTCGAAATCGCGGTGATAAAAAGACACATTGGTCTCTAAAAATGAAAGGTTTTAGGAGCCAAACGCTCAGATTCAAAGAAAGTATAAAGGGCTCTTTTTGTTAAAGTATTTAAAAGACTCTCTAAGACATATTGCCCCATTTCTCAGCGTTCGCTATGACTGCATTTAAATGTGAAGGCTTCTCCCTCTTAAAACCTGAAAGCAACTAAACTTCGCTTGAAGATTCCATTATTCGGAGCCTTCATTAATTTAAGCTGACATTCCTTCTCAATTGGGGCAAATCATCAAAGCCTTATTGTATTGAGAACCTTGAATTCAGCAACAAAGAGTGCAGGGGTTTGGAGGGAAATGTGGGGTGGGGGTGGGGGAGATCCTGAGGCCCAAAGAAAGGAAGGGAGGAAGGAGCTGAGAAGGTGGGTGGGAGGGAAGGACTGGAGCATTGAGAGGCGACTGGGGACAGGGTGGAGTTAGAAAAGCAGAGAGAGACTGTGGGGGGTTGTGGTAGAGGAAAGGGGCTTAGAGGGGCCTGTGCTAATCAAGACAGTGGAAGCCAAACCAGCCGGCAACTTTGCCCTCACAAATTGGCTTCCAGAATAAGGATGAAAAGGGAAAGAAGGCATAGAGGAAGAGAAAACATGTTCCTATCTTCCTTCATTCAGGTGCCTCTCAAATTTTCTGCCAGGAAAGCCCTGCCCTGCAGCAGGCCCGGCAGAAAGCCTGTTGGGTGGGCCTGGCCTGGCACCACGGCCCTGTCACCAGTCCTGTCCGGCGCACTGGCACCTCCATCCACCTGGACCCAGGCCGCTGGCAGGGCTCTCTTTCTTTCTGGTGTCATTTTCCGTGGGAAGGATGATGTGGGATGTCCTAGGGGCACTGTACTGGATTCGCTGTTGAGGAATAAGGCAAGGAAGGATCTTTAGAAATGTGAGTAAATCATACACAAACTTTTACTGAGTGTCTATGATTTGTAACTAGAATAAAATAAGATTTGTAAGGTGAACATGAAAGCCTCAGGGAAAACTGGGTTTTTCCATGGTGTAACTTTAATAATAAATAAAATACAGATTTCAAAAACCAAAGCAGTCCTCAACAGTCGTTCCTCTGTACCAAAAAAGTCCACGAGTCACAAGAATTTCACGTGGACACTGTGGTGCAAATAGTTCCCGGTATCCCGCAGCCCATCTGAGACCAAGTCAGTCAGGGAGGCTGTTGGCCATCAGTCCCCAGCCCACCACCTTCCCACTCTGTGCCCTCAAAGAGCTCCTGTGACTGCTCTGAGTCACAATTTCCCAATGTGTGGAAGGGGAATAGAAATAACTGCCCTAGCCCTGGCTGGCAAGGTCAGTGGTTAGAGCATCGGCCTGCTAACCAAAGGGTCGCAGGTTCAATTCTGGTCAAGGTCATGTACCCGGGTTGCAGGTTCCCCTCCCAGGTTGGGACCCCTTGGGGAGGCAACCAATTGATGTGGCTCTCTTACAACGATGTTTCTCTCTCCCTCCCCATCCCCGCCATCCTTACCCACTCTCTCTAAAATCAATGGAAAAAATAGCCTCCAGTGAGGATTAATAAAAAAAAAAAATCTTACCTAATAATAGACAAACATATAAATTGACCATACCTTCAATATGCCCACAGCCAATCAGAGTAAGTATGGAAATTAGAAGGCCAAAGATGGCGGCCGCCCAGCTGCTCCAGGCCTGGAGTGGCCAGGCAGGAAGGATGCCTGCTATGAGAGGGAGGGCGGGGCAAAGGGATCTACAGGAGTGGAGCGCCACAGCGAAGACAAGATTGTAGACTCTGGAGTCTGCAGTGAAGACAAAGATGGCAGACTCTGGCTGGAGGGAAGGCCTGGGTCCCAGGTGCCAGAGGAAAACCAGTGCTGGAAGCCAAGGGAAGGAAGGCCTATTGCATGAATCTCTTTGTGCAACGAGCCTCTAATAATAATAATAATAATAATAATAATAATAATAATAATTGGCCTGATCTTCATCCCTGGGAGCCTGTAGGGATGACCACATAGATGAAAGATGATTTTCCCTCCCTCACTGGCTGTCTAAACCTGGGTTACTGCAGTGATCAATTTTCCTGTTTAAGACATAGATCAGATGGAGCTGTTCCTCCGCCCAGAGCTCTGAGATGATGCCCTTTTCACTCAGATGGAAGCAAGGACCCTCCATGGTACCCCCTCTGGTTGCTCCCTCCTGGCCCACCTGCTGGGCCACCCCAGTCTCCAGGCTCTGGTCCCCAGGCACCCTTCATAGCCTTTGCACTTCACCCTTCGCTGGCAGGCTTCCCCCAGATAG
Source organism: Pipistrellus kuhlii (assembly GCF_014108245.1). Lineage (NCBI taxonomy): Eukaryota > Metazoa > Chordata > Mammalia > Chiroptera > Vespertilionidae > Pipistrellus > Pipistrellus kuhlii. The sequence goes on along the minus strand of NW_023425404.1, from coordinate 16,588,308 downwards.
TCCCATAGCTGACACCTCCCCTGCTTCCCCAGGTATTGGCATTCTCCCTCACCGCTAAGGTTTTGCTAAATGTCACCTTCTCTGTGAGACACCCTCCCCCCTGATTAAATGGCAGCTCACTCTCCTCACCCCCATTCTGTGCTGCTTTTGCTTTCCCAGAGCTGCATGGGCTGGAGGGCAGACACTCTCATTTGTTCACGGAGTGTCCTAGCCCCTACAGCAGCGTCAGTCAACAGGTTGGCTCTTGCTCAGAGGAAACCCATCAAAGATGGCCTGCTCCAGCTGAAAGGGAATATGAGCTCAAAATCTCTCCCGCCATTGCTGCAGGCTCTCCACAGAATAACCTTTGCTCCAGTGTGCAAGTTCCAGTGTGCAAGTTTGAAAACCAACATGTGTTCTCACATGTAAAAACCCATGTTGAAACTATAATGTGCTGTGTAATGTTAGGCCCAAGGGCCTGGCACAATGTATACAGTAAGAGCCCAATTGTTAGAAGGGTTGGAGAAGAAAAGTGGAGGGGGAAGAAGGTCAAAGATCCCAGGACTGAATTCTTGCTCTCATTCAAGCCTCAGCTCAGTCATCAGCACTCAGCAAAGCCTTATCTGCTACTCTGTCTACGATCCATACAGCATGGCTATAATGATATTAGGTTGGAGAAAGGGTTATAAGGATGTTTGTTAAGCAGCTACTATATACTGGACAGTCTCTGTGCCCAGTTTACTATGTAAGTGATCTCATGAAATGTCAGCCCTTTCCCCATTGTCTGTCCAGTACCTCGTGCCTGGCCTGGCACATGTTAGCTACTCAATAAATGCTCACCTAATTTCCTAACAACCCTCTGAGGCAGATACCATTAACTCCATCTCACAGTGAGGGGCCAAGGTTGTTTAATGTTGTCATACATGTGAGTGACAGAGCACAGATTTCAATTCCACTCGACCAGCTCCAGTCACTCTGGTTCTGAGAGAGAATTGGTGTTGGACCATCCCTCCTGATCACACCAGCGATGGGGAGAGGGCTCTGTCTTTTCTTCCTGGAATTCTCTTCTCCACATGGACTCACTTCCTCCCTTTGTCCAGTTAGCTCACCTGGAGGGGGTCTCCTGCCACCTTCTTCTGACTAATGGACCTGCCTGTCTCACCCTCCCTGCCTGGATCACCCTGGCATTAGTGGTAGTTCGTCCTGAATCATAAATCAAATTCTAAAAGACATTGCAACTCTGTGCTCAAAATCTCCTTAGAAGTTAAAAAATTTTTGTGAAGGTCACTTGCTTATGAGTATAATGATGGCTTCATCAAGTCTGTCCCTTTAAGAAAAATGTGGATACTATCTAATTCCCCCTCCCCACCCCTCCAAAAAATCAAAAAACAAAACAGCCCTACTTATCCCACTTAATATAGCTAATTCCCCGAGGACCCCACACTCAGTTTCCACTCTGGCCACACTAAGGAAAAGCGCCAATCATGTTGTCTTGTTACAGAAACAGAAACCATTTGTAACTAGCGTGTTCATTGTGCTTCTCATATCCCCACTCTTCGGTGGGAGTTTCTTTCCTGGCCACTGCTGAAGTGCAGCATGCCAGCTGTTGACACCGTAGAGCACATGTGTCAAACACAAGGCCCGCGGGCCAAATCCGTCCCGCCAGGCCTTGCAATGTGGCCCGCACCACGCTGTCATCACTGCACTCCGCTGCGTTTCCATCACAGTAACAGTTTATGACTGTTCAGTAAACCATTCGGCCCGCGATTTAGGCTGGATTTTAGATTTTGGTCCCTTCTCTGATTGAGTTCGACACCCCTACCGTAGAGGGACATCACTACTTAGTATGCGCCCAGACAGACCTACTTTATGGAAGCTGAGAGTCAGCCTCTGACTCTCTAGATCCCAGAACTCAGTCCCAGGAGAAAGCATCTCCATAAATCTGAGGTTTTTCTGCCGGATTAATAATCGTGTGCATTGATTTCAGAGATGCCAGGCAGGTTTTCACTTTCCGGGTGCGTATTTCCTCTAGAACCAGCAGTGGCCTGTGGAGACTCTTCCTGGAGGTTTCGGGTTCAGAGACTCAGGGTTGAGTGGCGTGTCTGAAACGGCCACTGCCAGCAGGCCTGCCTCTCCGTAAAAGGCTGAGGTAGCTGTTCGGTTGTGTGGGACTGTCCTGCCCTTCCTGCCTCACCCGCAGAATGTCAGGTGCATCCCCCAGTCCCTGTAAGAGCCAGAGCTGCCTGTAGGCCACACCCACGCAGCCCTGGTTTGAAGCAGCCGTGGGGCAGATGCCATTAAGTCCTGCAAGGGGCTCAGTCTGCATCAGGAGGTCCCTCCCTCCCAGTGCAAGTTGCTTCCTACCCTTTTCCCTTCAATACCTTCGTTTGCCTTCAGGTCTGGTCTTCATGAATATTGTTTTCATATTCTCAGGAGGAACCGTCCTCCTGAGAAGAGAGTCCTATTCTCTGGAATGACTTTAGACTCTTTTTCGATGTGATGATTGAGAGCGTTTATGAGAGCTAAGCTCCCAAGCCCAGCAGTCAGAGTCTAGGACAAAAGAGATGGAAACAGGGCAGGAACAAACGGATTGATTACCCAGGACCCAGACACGGGGCTGTAACAATGGGTCTTCTCTACCGGCCCTGCCACGCCCCGAATGCTGCTCCTCTGCTGCCCCACAAGGCCGGACAGGTCCTCTCTGATATCTAGAAAGATCAACATTCTCTGCAAAGCAAATGGCCGGAGTCGGGATCTTCTAGGACGTGGAGTCTATAACCCGTGGACCCCGGATGCGCATGGCTCTGTCAGGAACCATCCCAGGGGCTGTCGGATGAGTCACTGTCTGCTCTGGTCCTGCTCCTCGTTTCTCTCAGGCATGATTAAACACATGCCAACGCCCCAGCTCAGGGCCATCTATTCAGCCTGCATCCCGTCGGTCCGCCTGTCTTGCTGGGGCAGTGCTCTGTGCAGCCCTCAGCACATCCTGTTTGTTCAGTCCCCTTTGTCTCCTGCTGGAGCAACGGGGGAGCGAGGATTCCTCTGAGTCCTTTGGCTTGGGGCTTTGAAATCAGATCCTGGCACACCTGATTATACTCAATAGCTGGAAATGGTAAGGATGTCCGATGGGCAGAGGGCTCTTGTTTTAAGCTCGGCACACCAGGAAGGCAGGGGCTGGGTCTCCTCCTAGGGACTGCCCTGGAGGGGGCAGGATGCTCTGGCAGGAAAAGCAAACAGCGTAACTGAAGGGAAATTCACTTGAAAAAGAACTCAAAGCACCTGTCCATCAAGCTGCATAGATGCTTCCCTGAGGACATGAAGTGGGTGGGGCTTAGACTCACTCCTCTCTCCCTGCACTTTCCTGAGGGCCAGACTCAAACCTCTTCGGCCCGCTTTTTCTGTACAAGTGTTGCCTCTGAGACCTGGACAAAGGGATTAAAAAACTGAGGACTAGCCAAAGCTTGTTTGGCTCAGTGGTAGAGTGTGGGTCTGCGGACTGAAGGGTCCCAGGTTCGATTCCAGTCAAGGGCATGTACGTTGGTTGCGGGCACATCTCCGGTAGGGGGTGTGCAAGAGGCAGCTGGCTGATGTTTCTCTCTCATCGACGTTTCTAGCTCTCTGTCTCTCTCCTTTCCTCTCTGTAAAAAATCAATAAAATATATTTAAAAAAACAAAACAAAACTGAGGACTTACATGCCGCCACAGGGGGAAGCTCAGCAGGCAGAGGGACACGGATGGGCACCTCCTTGCTTCCAAGGCCTCAGCCTCCACTCACGGCAAGCTTTCCAGCAGAGGCGCTAGCCCAGCGCACCCATCCGGTGGAAAGGGGACTGGTCCACTGAAAAGCCACTGGGGCCGGGCCAGTGTGGCTCAGCTGATTGAGTGTGCAAGAGGCAGCCAATCGATGTTTCTCTTTCATCAGTGTTTCTGTCTCTCCCTCTCCCTTCCTCTTTCTCTAAATTCAATAAAAACATATTATTTTAAAAGAAAAGCCACTATGGAAACTTCCCCCCGGACAAAGGGCTTAAAGAGCATGCTTGCACCCACGCCCTGCTTAGGAGATGAGATACAGATGCAGTGAAAGCCCGCAAATGTCCTCCCTGAACCCATCCTTTTCCCGGCCTCTCTACCGACACCCTCTCAGTCATTCCCCGCATTTCCTGTATGTCCCGATGATGTGTGTGGCCCTCATTGGGGTCATCCTTTAACCTTTTTGAGCCTCCTGCCTTTTCTGTATACAGGGGTTATTGACAGGATTCAAGGAAATTAATTAGAATAAATATTTGACTGTTGTTCTCATGAGAAGGAAAAAGTCAGCAGAAAGAATTGGGTCAAATGCAAGGTCCTTCCCAGCCTGGCTGACTCACCCGGTCAGCCTGCTTTCCTCTCTGTAGCCCTCTCAGCCTTGCAGGTGCCGTATTCCCAGGTATACCACCTCGGTCCCTGCCTCGGAGCCCGTACACGTGCTTGCCTGCGAGGCCTGTGCCCTATCTCAGTCCTTCTTTAACTCTGGGCTCAGATGTCACCAAGTCTGGGAGGCCTTTCCCTCACCCCAGGCAGTGACACGTGTTCTTTTCTCTAAGCACTTGTGGGGTGGCCAGGACACTCTCCATGGACCTGCCCTCCTTTTGCAAGGAGCTGCCCAGGCAGCAAAGACAGGGCCTGGGGCTTCTCTGGCTCTTGTAGCCGGTGGCCTAGCCCAGTGGTTGTCAAATTTCAGCCCCCAAGCTGCTGTTTGCCACTCTTTTGACTAATGAGTTCCTCGACCACTGACCTAGATCTTGATTCCAATAATTACAGGCTGTTGTTCCTTGTGATTAAGCCCCTATCCCAGTGGTCGGCAAACTCAGTCAACAGAGTGGCAAACCGCGGCTCATGAGCTGTAGGTGGCTTTCAAGCCGCAGTTTGCCGACCACTGGCCTACCCCATTGCCTGTTGGCCTGTGGCAGGCCTGTGTTCAGGGATGGAACAAGTGAGTGACAGGTCAGGCATCAGACTTACAACTTTCTGCCCCAGTTGACACAGAGAGGTCTCCGTGTCCCAAGCTCAACTTAGAGGCATTTTTTTTTCTCCTTTTTTCTCTGTCCCAAATCTCCTCTGTTCTAAAAGCATAAAACTAACAGGTCTCTCCTTGTTCCTCAAATGCATTTGGAGCAAATGGAAGCATGAACATTCTTCTTCTATAGGTTCAGCAGACAAGTTCCAAAGAGAATCCTGATGTGCGAGAGGCAGCTGATCAATGGTCTTGTACACCTTTTTCTAGGTGTCTTACCATTTATATTCTTTCTCTTCTTGCAGATTGCAGACATTCTTAAAGGCAGAGAAATGTGCAAACCTATTCATCTTGCTTAGAAAATCCATGTTACCACCACCAAAACAAACATTGGCAAACACCAGTCTGGCTAAGAAGGTGTCCTCACCCACACCTATTGTTCTCTGGCTGAAGTGTGGTTGTAGACTCAGCTTTAGTCATGGAATTTTAGAAGATGTGTCTCAGAAGTGGGATCAAAAGCAAGCTTGACAGTTAATCTGCACCATAAGCCCATCTGGTGCCCTGGCACTGAAAATGGGCACACAGGTCTGCCCAGGAGGAAATGTGGACTGAGAGCAAGAGTTGGGGTGCTGAGGGGCTTGTGTGCATGGCCAGATTTTTTTAACTTTTCATTTTACATTTTTTTTGTTTTTATCAGGGTGAAATGCACATAATATACAATGAGCCATTTAAAGTGGCAGTTAGTACATTCACACTGCTGTGCAACCTCCACCTCTATCTAATTCTAAAACATTGTCATCGCCCCCCAAGTTCTTGCCTGAACTTTTTAGCCATAAACCAGCAGAGCCTTTTGTGGGGTTAGTGGCTGCGGCAGACTAAAGGGTGGCCCAGGAAAAGACATGCCCACATCCCAATCTTCGGAAGCTGTGGATATAAACTCTTTGGGGAAAGGGTCTTTTCAGATATAGCAAGTTAAGGATCTCAGTGGAGCTCACCCTGGATGACACAGGTGGGCTTCAAAGTCCATGCACGTGTCCTGATAAGAGGCACACAGAAGAGAGACATGAAAAAAGAGGATGCCACCTGACCACGGAGGCAGAGACTGCAGGTAGGCAGCCCCAGCCCAGGAACCCCTGGAGCCCTGGACGCTGGACGAGGCCAAGCAGGCTTCTCCCCAAGAGCTGTCAGGGAGCGTGGCCCCGTCCACAATTTGATCTTGGACTCTGGCCGCCAGAACTGAGATAGAGGCTTGTGATCATTGGCTGGGGCAGCCCTAGGAAACGTATACAGTGGGGTTGCACAGAGAGACGGTGTGACTGGAGAGCGAGCGAATCGGAAGGTCTGAAAACTGGGTTCGGTGCCTGGATTGGCTGCTGCTGCTGTGCCTGAGGTGAACTTTGTGCTGCGGGTCTGTTCCCTCTTGTGTTCCTCCCGTGTTTGCTCGTCATGGCTGAGAGGATGGGAGGAGGTCAGAGCAGCCCCTCGCACCTATTTGAAACGGTGGGAACAATAAGGACGGCACTCTACAGAGTGCTTGCCACTTGCTAGGGAATTTACATACGTGATCTCATTGGATCCTCCAAACAATCCTACAAGTTTAGTATTCTCAACCCCATCTGATGGATGAGTAAACAGAGGCTCTGGGAGGTCATGTAGCCTGTTCAAGGTCATTCAGTGAAAGATGGTAGAGCCAGATCTTGAGCCCCAGTCCACCAAGGCTCGGTCCACAGCATGAGAAAGACGGTTGGTCTGATGCTTCACGTGTCTCCCTAGCACCGGCTCGCTGATGAGGAACGATTTGTTTATTTTCTGAATATTAGGGCTGCTGGCACTACAGTCTGGGTGTTGAATGGATTGAGATTAAGGTTGCTGTGAGCACCTATTTAGACCCTGTAACAGCACGTGGTTGGCAAGACATGTGTGTTCAGAACTGATACTGAGGGATATCGTCTGGCCCTAAGGCTGGAGCCTTTCTCCCTCAGCCGCAGTGGGGCAGACAGGAAACCCTTAACCAACGGCTTCACCTCTTAAGAAGCTGCGCAGTCCTCAAACAGAGCACGTCCTGGCATCACCGTTTCCCTCAGCCAGGACGAGGATGGAGAAGGGAGGAAGCTGGCTGGAGAGAAAGGCTCTGAAGGTCCTGTCTTGGGGGCCCTCAACTTCTCTGTCTGGGGCTTGCCACTATTTGGGGCCCTCTCTGTATCAGGATGGGCTCTAGCAGGCTCTAAGGGGCAAGAGTCCTGTGCCTGTCCCAGGGTCCCCCTCAGTTTGGGGAGATGGAGGTGGAGGCTGGGGTGGGGCTGCCACAGCAGCGGCGGCTTCTTTGCTGTCTCTCCAGCATTTCACAGGGGAGGGAGCACAAGAGCAGGGAGCCGGCCAGAGCGGCCAGATTTCCTCCCACACAGACCTCTGCTCAAGATAAAGTCAGCCAAGGCTGTGCCCCAGGACAACAGCATAATAAATCCCCTCCGCCTCCTCCGGCTCATTGTTCTGCCGCAGGAGTTGTTTTGAGTAGGATCAAAGGAAGGAAGAGCCCTGTGCTATCAGGCTGGGGAAGGAGGATGCTCTCCTGACCGCTCCTGTTGCCCTTGGCCACCCTCATTTTAAATATGAGGAAACCAGAGGGCAGCGTGCAGCCTAACCCCGTCCGCGCGGCCAGGCCCCGCAGGCCGCGCTGGCCCCGCTGGCCCTCCTGTGAGGCAGCTACCCCTGCTCCACCGGCCACAGCCTCCATGGTCACCGGCCCCTGTCCTTTCACCCAGACCAGGGGCCTGGGCGGCCCGAGCACAGGGTCAGCAGCAGGTGGGGCAGGAGCCAGACGTGGACCCTGGACTGGATGCATTCGCTGTTGTTTATCCCTTGGGCTGAGAATGGAGGCTGGGAGGCCACAGCCGTTGGAAATAATAGGCAGAAAAGGAACTTCCCGAGTTCGCCTGGCCTCGTGCCCACCGCTCAAGACAGGGAACAGCCCAGGTTCTTGGTAACGCAGGGCCTGTGGCCTTTCCTGCCCTCGGCCCGGGTTCAGGCACGGGCAGGGCAATGTGCGCCGTCAGCCACGGCGGCCGGATTCCTGCCGGGAATCAGAGCAGAGAGCACGGGCTGCCTTTGGCCTGGACTTCAGAGGCGGGAAGGCGGAGCCGAAGGTTCCTCCAGACCAGCTCTCAGGCTCAGGGAGCCCTTTGCTCCTCGGGGACGACTCCCCTGCCCACGCCCAGAGTCTGATTCACCGGGTGCCCGGCTGCGGCCGCCTGGTCACCTTTGTCTGGGCGGCAGGCCACGTCTGAGCCATCAAAGGAGCCTCCATGGGAGCGGAGGTCAATGTGCTTCCTCAACCAGAAAGGTGGTATGAGCCTGGCCCGGGCAGCCCGGGCAAACAAGCAGAAGCCTGTCAATGGAAAGACGGGGGCCGCTGGGAGATTACCCGACAACAAAATGAGAACCGTGATCCGTCTCGCCCCGGCCCGAAGGAGGGAGGGCCTTTGAAGCCTCAGGCACGCTGAGCAGAACTTTCCACCTGAGAGGCGCTGGTGAGGGGAGGTCAGGCTGTGCGCAGCCCCCACAGGAATGGATCAAAGCCACTGCAGGAGGGAGGTGCCCACAGCTGCAGACCCGCGCCCCGGGGCCGCCCAGGGCTTTCTGAAGCCACGGGCCGGGGCCTGTGGGAAAACCCAGCACAGATGCGAGGGGAGAGGGGAAATGAACCCCGCAGTGGTCCTGAGAAGCAGAGGCAAGGAATCCAGGCCCTCAGACATGCTAAGACCACCCACCCGAGGAGGGCCTACCTCTTGGAAACAAATCACTCCTGGCTTCCCAGGCACATGCTAACGGGACAGACTGCACAGAAAGCCTTCAACGCCACACACAGGGGCCGGGGGCCTGTTCCCTTCCGAGCTTCGGCAGCTTAACTGACATTGTGTTGGCCTCCACGGGGCCTGCTCCAGGCACCCCTGTATCCATTCTCCTCTCTGCATCCATTCTCCTCCCCGCATCCACTCCTCTCCCTGCATCCGCTCTCTTCCCTGCATCCACTCTCTTCCCTGCATCCACTCTCTTCCCTGCATCCACTCCCCTCCCTGTATCCATTCTCCTCCCTGCATCCACTCTCCTCCCTGCATCCACTCTCCTCCCTGCATCCACTCTTCTCCCTGTATCCACTCTCCTCTCTGCATCCACTCCCCTCCCTGGATTCACTCTCCTCCCTGCATTCACTCTCCTCCCTGCATCCACTCTTCTCCCTGGCAACCTGAGGAGCAGCAAGGAGCCTCAGTGAGGGCGGGGCTGGGTCCTCTGTGGATGCCTTTGGGGTACTTGTCTAGACTGCACCATGGACCCTGCTGGGGGATGCTGTGGGGGCACCTTCCAGGCCGGGTCCTGGGATGGACAGGTCCCTCAGGGACAGCCGCAGCCACCTGCCTGAAGCTCTCCTTTGGAGGTCTGGTGCTTCGTGGAGCCCACAGTTGGCCTTTCCTGACCTGGGTACAACAAAGAAAGCCATTTCCACTGTACCCCTCAGGAATGGGTTTGTAGGTAGCGAGCAGCAGGATCCTAATGTGGAGGCCTTGGCGGTATTGGGGCGCAGGAGGGATGTATGGAAGAAGCGGGTTGCCCAGGAGTATGGGGATGGGGAGGACTAGGTGAGAAAGTTCCAGAATTGCTGATATAACCAGCATTCTTTCCAAAATGGATGAAGCAGACTGGACAGAGGGCCTCAGGGAGGAGAAACAGAAGTGAGGATGGAGGCCCTTCTTTCCCCTTCTCCAGAGGCAGATCCTAAGGAAGGGAGGCATCTGGAAATGACTAAACTCCCCCTACACACTGCTCACTCAGAGATTTATGTCCTGTTTTTTACTTTGCCCCGTGAGATGAATGGGATTATCTCTGTCTCACAGGTGACAAAACAGAGGTTCTGAGAGATGACCAAGGCTTTCTGAAGATACACACGGGACTGTCGATCTGGAACTCAGCCCTCAGATGGCCTGGCTCCCGACTCCATACACCCTTTCCCCTCTCTCCAGTCCTGCCCGCCTCTCCAGGCTAGACGTATGTTAATAGATATTCCAGAAATATTTGTGAAATTTATCTGAACTGAGCAGCTCAACACACACAAGCTCAACACACCCCAACCAAGAGGAATCCTGAGGGTCCGGGTTATGTGAAGAAGTAAGTTCTCTGAGGCACCAAATAAACTCCTGCTCCGAGGTGCAAGGAGGCCTTTTTTGAAATTAATACCTAATAAACTTTACACGGACCCCCAAAGGCAAAACAGAAGGGACCCGGGACAATAAAAAGGCAGAGTAGGTAGACAATAAAACTGTAGTGTTGTCTTTCATCCAAGAAGCACAGCGCGCTCACAGGCTCTCATTCCATCTTGGTCTCCACAGCCCTTTCTGAAGTCGGTCGGTGCCTATGAGTGGGAGTCGTGCCCCCCCCCCCCCCCATCTCAGGCACGGGCAGATTTGGGTACCAAAATCTTTAGCTATTCTCCCAGAGGTTGGGAGTCAGAAGGTCAAGAAATGAGTGGGGGCAAAGCCAAGGCATTAGGCCTCACTTTTGCCTGCGCACAGTATTAGTCCCCTTTGCATATAATTATACATGTGTGTTCTTAAATTTAGGCATGTGTTCATCTGTATACATCAGTGGGTGCTCACAGTCACGAGGGCCCCAAGGCCTGGCCTGGGGCACCCCCTGTAGGTCCTACCCGCCGCCCCCAGATAGTAAACACCTCTGATGCGGAAGCTGGAAGACAGTGTCTGGGCTGATACCCATCCAGGAAGGTCTGGGGGAAACGGCTTCCCATAGACTCAGGGATGTGAAGCTCACGCTGCTGGTGATGGGCAAGGGGTCTTGATTGCAGAGGAGTGATCCTTTTTTTGCTGGTTCATGTCCCATCATGCCGCCTCTTTGGCTTTATCATTACAATAATAATAATAATTGTGCATGGCTTTTTAATGGCTCCCTGTTGCCAAATAGCATTAAGCAGTAGTTCCTTCACTGGACCCCGAAGCCCTCTCACAGTGTGACTCCTCTTGCTTCTTGCTCCTCTCCTAACTTCTATGCAGCGATTCTCAATTGGTGGGCTGCAGCCATGTGGAGGACCATGGCGTTTCAGCAAGGGGTCCCTAACTCAGCACCTGTGGATGCGAATTGGTGGTCCGTGAGGTCCGAAAGGTTGGTGACCGCTGCTCTACACCACACTGAATGTGGATGGGCTGCAGCATGAACTAATAGTGTATAAAATTAAGGCTTGTCACATTTCCAGCAGCTCCTTGTCATCGTGTGTCCTGGGGTACTAACGTTCAACCACTATTATGAGAAAGGGCCTGCCTTCTAGCAGTGGTTTTCAAATTGGGATCCAAGGAACCCTTCAGAGAGTCCAGCTGGGATGGAGCCACAGCAGATGGGATCCTCCGCCACCAACACACCCAACTAACTCATCCCCTCTCCTTGTAAGATTTTATTTGAAGAAAGGACTCTGCTGGGGAGGAGAATGGGGTTGAGTTTATAAGCAATGCTGAGAACAAAGTGCACGGACTTCCAGCTAGCCCCTTGCCATGTTCAGTGGTGCACGGTGAGAAAGCTGAGACTCCCAACCCTCCCCCACCCCGCTGCTGTGCATACCACAAGTGAACTGAGTGTGGTGTGCAAATGATGCAACGGAAGGCATCCTCTGTCCAGACCCACACTGTGAGCACCCTGGTTTGTAAATTTCTTAGGTGCGTTAAGTCCATCTGGCTCTTGGAAATAAGAGAGGAACTGGTACGTGAGCAAGTCCACTTGTCAAGCAAAGACAGCATCTCCTTTGTTTAGGCAGTGCAGCCTCTATTGCCGCTTGGGGAGGAGGAAGGAATTCTCTGAGACAGGTCCTTGTTCCACTCAACTCTGTCTCATAACGTTGATGAGGGGAAAAGCGTTGATTCCCAGCCAGAACCACTGTTCTCCCATGTCTGCGTGAGTGTTCTTCCTCATCCCCAAGACGTGCACATGGTTAAACTGCTGTGTCTATGCGATTCCAGTCCAAATGAGTGTGGACATGGGTGTGCGAGGGTGCTGCAATTTAATGGTGTCCTGTGGGGGGTGAGCTTCCGGAAGAGGCTCCAGCCCCCTGAGAACCTGAACTGGAATAATTGAGTTGGAAAATAATGAGATTACTTGTTTTTATTCATCTTACATAAATGTGTATAGACCTCACATTTATTTCGTTGTTTAATATTAGAAGTATTTCGGTTCTTTATTCAGAAGTTTGGTGAAGCCTTTGTGACCAGAAATATGTGTAGAAACTTAACTCTTGTTTACGTCAATGAGCCTATGATAGAGTTGGTTTCATTGAACGCCGTTTTGCTTTAAGTCACAGTTTCCAAGAACCTATCCACCAGGTTAAGCCATGTGCTGCGATTTTTATGGTTATCATTAAAGCCCAAGTTCCCAGAGGGGTACCGGTCACTTGGGGCCCATTTTCATCTCCCTTAGGTTTTACCCAAATTAGCCTTTGCTCCTTTGGCTGGTGCCTTCCACCCAGGCACAGTTTGCCCTCAGGGCTCCTGGGCCTAGAATAATGGGAGAGAGAAGAAGTGGCAGAGCAGGGCCCTGAGACAGACCTTCCAGAAAGTCTTCAGCTGAATAGAGAAACGCCCCCTCCCATCCTCCGACAATCAGAGCAGTGCTCATTGGCGGGTGAAACTCAGGCGGGAGATTGGAAGAGATGCCTTTGTCCTTGCTGTCCATGCTGCCATCCACATGTACTTTTAAGGAACCATCTTACCAACATGCAGGTGTGTGTGTGTGCGGGGGGGGGGGGGTGTCAATGCTACAAATGAATAGCAAACTTCTCCCTTACATGAATGCCCCTTAGAGGCAAATGAGAATCAATAACAAGCAGACCCAGGCCTGTCCCAGCGATGACAGCCAGTTGGAAAGTGGCCGTGTGCGTGTGTGTGTGTGTATGTATGTGTGTGTATGTGTGTGTATGTGTGTGTATGTGTGTGTGTGTGTGTGTGTAAACATACTTGACTCTGAGTTCTTATGCCCACAAGGGCAGAAAGTTCTGTGTGTGTCTGAGAGGGTGACTGGAGTGCCCATAAGCTTAGACTCTTACATTTATAGATGGGGTAGGGAGTGGGGGGAGGCAAGGGGAAGTTTCGAGAGTGGGAGTGTCTCTGGACGTGAGCACATATCTCTGATCACGTGTTGGGGGAACTGAGGGGAAATTTTGCATCTGGGTATGGGCATGGTGCCCTACTACCAGAGTCCCTCCGTCACCCAGGCAATCCACAGCGGTGGGGAGAGGGGGGGAGAGGAGGGGGTCAGGGCGAGCATTCAGGTGTGCAGAGGGGAAGCTGAGAGAAAGTTTCGAGAGTCTGTGAAAATTCTCAGAGAAAAATCTGGCAACTCCTCATACCGCAAGTTGGTACACATTGAATGCTTGTGAAGTTCATTTCCTGTCCCAGCTACCAGCCCTTGTTTATACAGGGCACAAACCATGATTTAGAGCAAAAGCTTCCGTATCAGAGGTGAGGATTCCCAGAGGGTGGGGAGGGAGCGTGGACGTGCGGGCCACTGCCCTGTGTCTTAGGACGAACCGGGGAAATCAACGTTCAGTATGAATCCACGATTCCCACGCTTACATGTTCGGGAAGGGAGAGCTCTACGTTAGAAACCCTGGCCTCCTTCATTGCTCTGAGCCAGTTTAGCACCCAGTCTGCTCAGCCAATAGCAGCTGGACGTTCTCGTGTGTTTATGTGTTTTTAAGCTGGTCTGGCTTGCTCCGCTCTCGGCTTTAGTGCGTGAGCCCGGCCTCAGGAAGTGTTTATGAGCTTTTTCACTCGGCTTGATTCTGGCTCGCCTCTGTCCAGTGGCACAGATGGGAGAGCTCGCCTTAAGCCTTCTGTTCCTCATACAAGGGCCCCAGATCAGGTCCCTGGCCTGGCCTCTCCAGCGAAGTTAGTGTCTAGCCCCACCCCACCGTGGCATGCATCCAGGCAGACATTTCTGAATGCCTCGAGATGGGGAGAAATCGCACTTCACAAACAACTCCTTGGCATGTGACCTCCTCAGACGCCGTCTTGCCAGCGTGTTCACCCATGTGGCACCCAGCTCATAATAAAGGCTCAGTGGCTGCTAATTAACCAGGGTGTGTTCCAATCTATTCAAGGGCTGTGAAGCAAGCCATTACCAGAGTCAACAGAGCCAGCAGTTGCTCAGCAGCACAGCCCAGGGCCTGGCAGGATCAGGTGCCCTGCACCCCGCGTGGGGTCCTGACACACCATGTGAGCGTCACAGCCTCTGCTCTTCCTCTAGTCTAGACTTGAGGAAGCAGCAGCAGAAACCTCCTGGCTGTTGGGTTCCATGGAGCAGAGAGCCTGATCCTATCAGGAAACAAAGTCTAGACAAAACAGAGCTGCGAGGATTACACCCACAATCCTTTGGGCTGGTGGAAGCAAAGAGTCCCCATCAGGCAATATGTGAGAGGCTCCCTGGGGGTAGCAGTCAGAGGAACCATACCTCGCCTATGCGTATGTTCTTCCTCGGCTCTCCACCAAGGTCTAAGCCCTGGTTAAAGCTGTTTCTGGGCACAGGGTCCCTATGAGTGGTGGGACCCAAAGGTGCTGATGGGGTCGTTGCTAGGCTTTGCCCTGGTCTGATACAGGGCTTCTGTTGTTTATGGTGGAAGCGTTTACTTTATACTCCACCTCTACACAATTGGGGTCCCTCCAGCACCCCAGGCAATTCACAATCTTTAGTCGCTTGGACAACTTTGAAAAATAGTAGGACTCTAACCCAGCTGGGTGGTTCTGTATTATTAGAGTGTCATCCCATGCACCAGGAGGTCACTGGTTTGATTCCTGGTCAGGACACATGCCCAGGTTTCAGGTTCGATCCCCAGTAAGGAGCGTGCAGGAGGCAGCCAATCAATGTTTCTCTCTCATTGATGATTCTCTCTCTTCCTCTCCCTTCCTCTCTCTGAAATCAGTAAAAACATATTTTTTAAAATAGCAGGACTCTAAAGGTTGGGACCCATGACTCCTCAGTAAATTCTAAAACTCCTTTGAGGCCCTGCCTGAAGTCCAGGGACAGGCTTGTCCAGGGAAAAGGACCTGGGGATAGCAGCAGATGCGGAGACAGTGAGGGATTGACCAGCCTCCTTTACAGAAACTCTCAGCTCCTGCTTGCTGGGGGCTTTGACACAGAGGCTCCACTCTGTCCATCCGTGATTCTGGTCAAGATCCAACATAACCACTTCCGGAGTGTGGCACGCCCGCCACTGTGATCGCAGCCTGGGGAGACGTCCTCCTTGGCCAGAAGGGTCTCCACCTGGAAGCCGGGCCTGGCCCTGGAGGAAATGGGTTCCCCTGGGCAGAGGCCTCCACTTCCCTTCCTGCTCCAAGACAGCACTTCTTGGTGTCACCCATTTGCCTGCCAAGACTAGTCCCGGAGGGGATGCTGGTTTCTTGGGCTTCCCTGTCCGTCCCCACAGTGAGCCCCAGGCCTTGGAAGGGGCCTGATTGCCTTCCCAGCCACACATTTGCACTAGAGGATCTTTACTCGGGCTCCTCACAGCGGGGTTTGCTTCTGGGGAAGGGTTGACGTCCCTTCCTCTGTTCTCCCCAAGCACCCCATGTCTCCTCCATCACTGTGCTCGTCATGGAACCCTCTTCTCCCTTCCTTGTGTTTTCCCCTGCCAGCCTGGAAGCCCCTGAAGGCGCAGGGCTGTCTTAGGGGCACCCTTAGAGAAGAGTTGGGGGCAGGCTTGGGTCCTGATGGAGGGAGGGTCACCAAGGGTCCAGGAGGCCTGGGCCAAGTACCGCAGCGCTCACTAGCACTTGGGCCTTGGCTAGAGGTTCTTTTCAAGGGGTATTGCAGTCTGGCCTGGTTCTCGGCGCCATCCACTCAGGCCCATTTCTTTACCTCCAACATGGAGCACCATTGCCTCATTGGATTGCCTGTAGAATCATACAGGAAAAGCTTTGTAAAGTGGCCAGTGCGACACCCTGAAGAACGTGGTGTCATGTACAAGTCCCCCAACTCCTCTCATTGAACGCAAGGCCTTTCTGTCATTCAGAGGCCCAGCTCTTCCTCGCTGTGCTGCCTGTGTCCCACGTGACCCTCAGCGAGCTGCTCCTCAGAGTGACTCTGTTCACCTGTGAAATGGGAGTGCAGGGTTGTCAGGGATCTGGCCCGTGGTTCGCTGACTCCTGCTTGAGCTCATGACGTGTACCCAGCACAACGTGAGAAATTACCTTGTTGAGGATAGGTGAGTAGAGACTTACGGTAGCTCATCCAGATCCTTGGTTTTAACTCTGTTTCCACAGGCCCAGGTTCACAGTGGCAGGAACCCCTCCCCCAGCTTTGAGAGATCACAGGCTCATTCAAACCCTCCGGATTCATGGAGAGTGGAGGTTTTGTTCCTTCCTTACCCCATCCAGAGCCTTTCCCTGGCCATCCCGTTTGCAGGACACACAATTTGTAATCTCCTTAAAACCAAAGAAGCGAGGTATCTGACTCATGTAGATTAGAATCAGCTGCAACCTATTAATGGCCCAGAGCCCAAGACAGATTTTAGGAAACAAAAATACTGGACCAAATTAGACTGAACTGGCCTCTGTCTCCAGGGGAGGGGGAAGGGGTAGGAGGCTGGGGGCGAGGGGAGTGGCCATGTGGTTTTAATTAATTAGGATTCTCGTCCTGAAGCTAATTCACCCACACAAAGCATGTGTAGCCTCATGGAAGCCGCCAGCCTTGGATCTGGGCTCTCCCCCCTCTTCCCCCCCTGTGCAAGCCCCAGGTCCTGTTGGGGGGCTGGGGCTGGTTGTGTGTCTGCAATTAACAGGTTTCAAAGTGGTTATTTTGGAAAAGAGAATTTCAGTGGCGCGTTAAAATCCTTTCATCAGCCATCAGCCAGCGGTGCAAGGCCCTGGCCACTCAGGGCTTCAGAGAGCTTTGGATTCCCAGGGTCTTGCTTGAGAATGTGGCGGCTTTTGCCGTGGCTTTTATTGGGCTGATGGTTGCTGTGATTTTTCATTGTGTGGTTTGGTCCCTGGAATCATCAAAATGTTGCTGTCTTCCTAGAGTGCTTGAGAATGTCCCGAAGAAAACGAGAGCCTTGCCTTTATGGGATTTGCATAACATAAAGCTGTGACCCCGCTCATGGGAAAGGGCTGCTCTGCCCCTGGGCCCGGGGGAATCACAAGGCTGGAAGAGGGAGGGCAACAAGTAGCACCCCATCCTGACCTCACATCTGAGGAAACTGAGGCCGAGAAAGGTGCCCAGCTGAAGCTGGCCCAGATGCCTGCTCCTAGACTCCCGACCTGTGTTCC
This sequence comes from Pipistrellus kuhlii, assembly GCF_014108245.1. Classification (NCBI taxonomy): domain Eukaryota; kingdom Metazoa; phylum Chordata; class Mammalia; order Chiroptera; family Vespertilionidae; genus Pipistrellus; species Pipistrellus kuhlii. The sequence continues at coordinate 16,571,025 of NW_023425404.1, read as the reverse complement.
TTTTGCTCATATGCATCAAGGCTGTGAGCAGCTGGAAAGGCAGAGGAGTCCAGAGTCTCCTGGCCGATGCTTGGGGACACGTCTAAGAGTGGGAGGAAGTGGTCCAAACTCACACAAAGCTTAAAATAAAATGCTGTGGTGGACAGGGAGAGGCTGGGGACGTGCTGAGCCCTCTGACCGCCTCCCCTGGGACTCTCCAGTGGTCGCACAGAGGCGCAGGCAGGAGTCGCCGGAGCCTTCACTTGCGCCCCACAGCCTTGAGCTTCGGAAAGGAGGGAAACAGGTACCAAATCCCACAAGCCACAGAGATGATTTCTTACTGACATGAATATAAAACCTCTGAAACCTGGTCAGGCTCCCAAAATCACCATAGGGGGTGATAGGAACTTTGGTTAAGCCTGTGTTATCTGATAAATGGAACACCAGCCTGGCTTACTTCCTGTTTTGATGATGGCTATCTTCCAGAAACTTATTTCATGAAAAATATTCTGGGAGAATTGCTATTAAATAACTTCTGGTGCTTAAAAACAATGGATGGCCTCCTGAGCAGCAGGCCTCGCTTCCAGTAGGACACAGGGGAGACCTGGTCCACGGCAAAGCTACGAAGTTCTGAGGATCAGAGTGTCAGAACTGGGAGGGGAATTTAGTCCAGCCAGTCCAGGCCTTTGTCTTATAGAAGGAGAAACCGAGGCCCTGGAGCTGGAGTGGGAGGTCCAGTGCATGGTTTCTGACTATAAGGGTTTGCTCAACTCTACCATTCTTTACCAAATCCCTGTTCCCCTTTGCCTGGATGTTGTCATTCACTCATTCATTCATTATTTATGGATTACCTTCTATTAGTTCAGACTCTTCTAGACCCTGATAATTTTGTTACTTTGAAGTCTTTGGAGGTGGAATAAAAGAGATATATTTCTGCCAAAACTGGTTTGGCTCAGTGGATTGAGGTCGGTCTGTGAACTGAAGGGTCCCAGGTTTGATTCTGGTCAAGGGCATGCACATTGGTTGCAGGCACATCCCCAGTAGGGGATGTGCAGGAGGCAGTTGGTCGATGTTTCTCTCATCGATGTTTCCAGCTCTCTATCCCTCTCCCTTCCTCTCTGTAAAAAAATTAATAAAATATATTTCTAAAAAAGGAAAGAAAATCTTTCCCCCAAATCCAGGTTTTAGGAAAACCTTGTGAGTCTGGCCATTCTTAGCAAACATTTGCCATTCTGGGTGTGCCTTTTAGATGACCAAATTATTTCATTGTCATGTAGGGTTGGGATTTACCTAGGTTGCCTCTGCTAAGAGTCAATGTCTCACGCCCAACAGCCACCTGGGCACCTTGGCCCAAAGGATTCTGGGAATGGAAATTGTCAGGGATTGTCTGGATCCAAGTTTAAGCAAATGCTGGTAGGAATCCAGACCAGTTGAACGTACGTAAATGTATGGGTCCCTCGCTCTGTTTCCCATCAGTCTCCTCCAACAGTTCACTTGTCAGTCCTTTGCTCTTGTTTACCTCTATGTGAATAATTTCTCAGTTATAAATCAGAGAACCTGGCACTGGGTTTTGCATTATCTGTGATTGTTAACTTTTCCAGGGCAAAAGAAATGAAACCAACAAATCTCTTTGTTTCTCATGGCTCAGTATTCTAATGATGGACGCACTGATCTGTGTAGAGTGAGCCAAGCCTGAGTCTCCCTACCCCTCCCTGCCCCCTCACACTCATGGTAAGCAGTCATGCAGGCATTCTTTCACTGATTCATCAATTCATTTAACAAATACTCAGTGAGCATCTATGTGTCACAGTCTATTGGAGGTGCAGGGTAAAAAAAGACAGTGTCTCACTCCATATCATTTACATCTTAGTGGTAGTGATGGACAGTAAGTAAACAAACGAACCAAATATCAATAAATACATGCCATGAAAAAAGTAAAGCAAGGTAAACAGAGAGGAGTGAGCAACGCACTGTTCTACACAGAGTGGAGTCCAGGAGACTTCTCCGAAGAGGTGACCGGCAGGAATTAAAGGAAGGGGGAGTAAACCATGGTCGAGCCTGGGAAAGAGCCTCTCTAGAAGGAATCATTAGTGCAACAACCGGGGACAGGGACCAGCTTGATGTGTTGGGGAACACCAAGGAGGTCTGGGCGGGGAGCAGACTGAGTGATGGGATAACAATGGGACATAAGGTCAGAGACTTTAGCTTCTGTTCTGAGCGTCCTGGGGTGTCTTTGGAAGCCTTGGACCAGGGGAGCAGCCTGGTTGAGATGTACCCTGGAAGATTATGGAGAAGCTGATGAATGGTGATGGCCCAGCTAAGGTTAAAGGTTGCACCCAGACACAAGGCAGATGACGGCTGCACTCATGGGTGATGCCTGAAGTAAAAACCTTTGAGGGCTACGTGTTTCGGCAGGGTGAGGCTGGGCCTGAGAGCTCACTACCTCTCTACCAATTAGTCTTAAGCCCAAAAAAGGGAAATGCTGCTGTTTGAATAGCAGGGTTGGGACCCGTGAGTCATAGAACCCTTAATCAACCAGACCAGTACTGGTAGGCTCTGGGAAGTTGCTGGAGCAGGGGCTCCGGCCCCCAACTGTGGTGTTTGGCTGCCTGCTCAGGCCTCTGTTGGGACCTCCAGATGTTCTCTGAAGAAGCAGGTGCAGATACAGACCTGGCCTTTAGGGGCCTGGCTTTATTTTTTGCTGACTGTTTACTGTCTGGTCAGATTCTTCCCGGGCCTTTCGTTTTTCCAAAATGCAGGCCACCTCACGGGGGAGCAGAAGGGAGAAGGGAAAGCCATGGACTTTGAGTTTAATCAGCCCCTGGGATGCAACCCTTGCCTTGCCACTTCACAAGCTTCTGGAAACACTAGTGAACCTTCTAGAACTGTGCTGTCCAATACAGTAGACAGTAGCTACTCGTTGCATGTGTCTATTTACATTTAAAATGAAGTGAAAATTGAAAAAGAAAATCAGTTTCTCAATCCCACTCAGCACATTTCAAGCACTTGGTAGCCACGTGGGCCTGGACAGTGCAGATATAGACCATTTTCATCATGGCAGGAAGTTTCAGTGGACAGTTTCACTTCTTTAAAAAGGAAGTAACCCATGAGAAATGAACAAGTTAGCACACACAAAGCACAGGATACTTCTCCTGTTCTATTATAGGGGCTCCACACATGGATAATCATCATGATTTATTATATGAACCTCTGTTCTAGCTCTGCTCCTGGCTAGCTGTGGGGTCAGTCATTTAGCCTCTCTGAGCCTCGGTTTTCTGATCTGTAAAATGGGGATCATGAGAAATGCTGCGTGTATTCCTCATAGCATAACATGACTTTACTTTTTTCTCAGTTCTCTCTGGGCCTATGAGAACTTCTTTTCCGACTCTCAGCTGACTCATCTAGATCCGACTTTGGAGTCTCCAGTCCTGCCATACTTAGCATGGCTTACACTGGAAGGGATTTGGGAGATTTTAATCATTTTGAAGCCTCTTACCATGGTTAGTGGTATGAAGTTCTAATGAAACAAATGGGCAAGTGTGATCAAGAACAACCATCATTTTGACTCAAGTCAGATACTGACCTGCTTTGTGGCCCTGAAAGCAGCCGTGCCTGGGTCTCTGGCTCCCTCCCTAAATTTTCCTTCTGTGCGTGCAGCCCTGGGGGAGAGGCTCCGGAGCAGAGCTCCTGGTATCTGGGCCTGCAATCAGTCTTCCTTTTTCCACTTTGGGATTTTGTTGTTGTTTAACATTTATTAACTGCAGGCATTCAGTGGGTGGAAGTTGGGACTTGCCTGGGGCTGGAAGGAAGTTATTTTCTAGGCCAGGATAAGGTGTGGTTTAAGAGTTGAAGCGGGAATCCCCTTCACCTGCTTAATGCATTTCAGGGGAGATTTGTTTTCAACTCCCAAATTACCTGCTAGGATTTCTAGCCCTGAGATCCTATCTCCCCTGGCTGTTTTCTTTCATTTCCAATAAGAAAGACAAAGAAAAAAAGAGTGAGAGGCTGAAGAACAGCATTCTTGCGCTCTTTTAAATGAAATTGCATGCCGTGAGTGACTTCCTTTACTGTCTTCTATAAAGCAGGTGGTTGAAGGACCCGTACAAGCAATCAGAGCTCCATTCCTGGGGAGTTTGGGGAGCAAATGCTATGGGTTTTACAGAAAACTCAGAGACTACATGTGTCTAATGAACTGTCTAAATCTCTCCCTCCTGCAAACTGCTCCAGCTGCAACTTTCTCTTCTCAAGTGGATAGGCAACTCCAACCGTCAAGCCATTCGGACCCAAAACCTAAATGGAATCATCCAGACTTGCTCTCACAGCCCACTTCCAAGGGGCTGGGGATCCTACTGGCTCTACTTTCAAAATTTATCCAAAATCAAACGAATTCTCACCACGCCTCACTGCCAGCAGCCTGGTCCAGGCCCCCACCATCTCTTCCCTGGTCAATCTCATACAGTCTCCCTCTGTCTACTTCCACTAAATGGCCCTCCTATTTCAGTTGCCCTAGACCATTGGTTGGCAAACTGTGGCTCTCGAGCCACATGCAGCTCTTTGGCCCCTTGAGTTTTTAGCAAAGGCCAGCTTAGGAGTAGCCTGATTAAGTTAATAACAATGTACCTACCTATATAACTTAAGTTTTAAAAATTTGGTTCTCAAAAGAAATTTCAATTGTTGTACTGTTGATATTTGGCTCTGTTAACTAAAGAGTTTGCCGACCACTGCCCTAGACAGCATATTCTCAACAGAACAGCCAGATCAGAGCATATCCCCCTTTGCCTCAGAACCCCAGATGGCCTCAAAATGACCCCATTTCATTCAAAGTAAAAAGCCAAAGTCCTTACAGTGACCACCAAGGCCCTAAAGGAACTGGCCCCTGTTAATGCTGACCGTCTCTCGCTTTCTTACCCCCGTCATTCATTCCCCTTCAGTTGTACTGGCCTCCTTGTTTTCTTCAAACACATCAGACATGTCTACATCAGGGCCTTTGCTTCAGCTGTTCCTGCACCTCTTCAAGTCTTCACTGAAATTTCCCCTTCTCACCAAACTCATTCTAGCTAATCTCACAACCAACCTCATTAATCACACAAGCTCTCAGAATCCTCTTGTACTCCCACTGCTTCTACCTTTTTCCCCCAGAGCACTTAACATTTTCTAACATACTACATATTTTGCATATTGGTATTGTTTATCGTTTCTCTCTCTCTTGTCTCACTTCTAGTATTAGAAGGCAAGGACTCTGGTCTGTTGAGTTCACTGCTCTCTCTCCAGTGCCTTCAGGCCCTGGACTCAGAATTGCTCTTCTTTGTCCACCAGTGACCCAAGTTTGTCTGCTGGTGATCCCCTCTTGGAGACATGGGCTGTTCAGGAGCCTGATCTGAAAATAACTAGACTTGAAGTGAGCCCCAAGCATTGTCAGGCAAAAAACAACAACAATAAGCCAAGGTTATGGGAAGGTTAAATTCATAAGGAAGCCCCAATAAATTCAAGTTCAGAGCTAGAAGGAACTTCCCCCAAACTCATGGAGAGTAAGTGTGCCAGAAGTTGCTAAACTGTAAGCAACAAGACAAAAAAGAAGGGGGAGAACAAGGAGAAAAGACACTTGTAAGATCTCGATCAATTCCTTTAGGTTAGCAGCTCTCAATGTTCTGATTTTATACTTTTAAATTTTAAAACCTTTTTTTTTAAATGTGGGCTGTATCGATAAATTCTGGAGTTACTAGCTTCTAGGATACCCCCCAATGATCCTGTCTTCCGGCATTCATGCCCCACTTGTGTATTCTCCTTCTACTGAGTCAGGGCTGGTCTACGTGACCAATAGAAAGTGGCATAAGAGAGAGGTGTGATTTCAGAGGCTAGATCATGAAAGGGACTCCAGGTCTGTCCTATTGTTCACACTGGAGAAAGCCAGTGGCCATATTTTTAGTACACTGGGAGAGGCCTACATGGAGAGACTTGCTGAGGTCCCCTCTCAACAGCCAGAAACAAGTGACCAGGCTTGTGAGTCAGCCATCTCAAAAGCAGATCCACTAGCCCCAGTCAAGCCATCAGATGACTACAACCTCATGAGAGACCATGAGCCAGAACTACTCAGCCAAGCCACTCTTGAAATCTTTATCCACAGAAACTGTGAGGGGTTGATGATGATGATTGTTACTTTAAGTCACTAGGGTTTGGAATGTTTACTGTTTGATGTTAGATCATTAAATCATTTACCAACTATAATAATAAAAGAGTAACATACTAATTAGACCGGACAGCCAAATGGCCTTCCTGGTGTCCTTTTGGACGTCCTTCCGGATGAAGCCAGGATTGCGAGGGCCCAGCCCCTTGCACAAATTTCGTGCATCGGGCCTCTAGTATTAAAAATAAAAACACAAAAATATGTAATGTTTTAATTTTAATATTTAATATTAATAAATATTGATAACCATTAATAAATGTTGAAGATTTACTTGCCAATCCATTTATTTATTTACATGAATACATTTATACTTATTAATTTAATCATAAATTTAATGATTCATTAAAAATAACAGTCTCATTGTAAAAATGACTGTGTTTTCCTAAACACAACAGAACAAAATTTAGTGAGAAGAGAGACAGTGTTTTACGTTTTTCCAAATCTCTTTAGTGTCTGGTTTAATAGAAGACAGCTGGACTCTCATATCTGCTTCTGCATTCAATCAGCTGTGATAATGTTGTTTTGGTTGAAGCATGTGAAGGAAACCCAGCCTTGCATAGATAGATAGCTGGAAAGGCAGGACTATTTTAACAGCCTTTTCAGATAATTGTGGATATTCTTCTGTGACACTGTACCAAAACTCCACAAGCAGTTTATCAAAGGTCACTTGCAACCTGGAATCTGAAACTATATCAATGAACTTTTTGTACTCAGCTACACGAAGCTCCATTTGGTCTGCCTTGCACGTTGAATGGATCTTTTGCTCAGGCATAGTTTCATAATACCATGCCTGGGTCATTTGGAAAATATTGCTTCACTAAATTATGCAGATCTTTCTAATTTGATATACTCGTTCATGATGAAAACTAGAAATTTCCATTTGTTGCTATCACCATTGATCTCATAGGAAACTTTCGTAAGCATTAGGAAGGTGTTACTCTCACTGCGGCAGAGACAAGCTTTCAAAAATTCTACTTTTTGCTTGAAAGCTTTTATTAGAGCAACAGATACTGTCAATCATCTGTATTGAAGTGACGAATGCAGTTTGTTCACTTCAGAGAAAATCTCTGTGGAATAAGCAAGTCTGAGTGGCCATGGTTGTTTAGTCCTTTCCAGTGACCCGGGCTCCCTGAAAGTGGCTGGTTCAGCTCACAGTACAGACACGCGCAAGAGTCTCTCATCCCAACATCGTTGTACTTTGGGCTATACCTTCTGATTCACCACATAGAATAGTAAAAATATGTATTTTGGACAAGATTTCATAAAATTAATCATTTTTGCTGCTTCATCTAGGACCTTCTTAAGTGAAACTGGCCTCTCTCTCTTTCTCTCTCTCTCTCCTCTCTCTCTCTCTCTCATGCAACCTTGTGGCAGTGAAGAGTGTCATGACTGCCAGTAGTGGTCTGGCGCCAGCAGTTTTCCCCAGATGTCAACACAGTGAAGAAGGCAAATAACATCTTGGTATTGTTATGAACATAGTTTTGACTTTGCACATATCCCGATAGGGTCTCAGGGACCCCAGGGACCATCGAGCTCGTTTTGAGGACCATAGCTTTAGGGAAATGAGCGCTGTTCATCACTCATAGCGTTTCCAGATGAACGTGCTACCTGCTAAGACAGGTCAGGTCTTTGTGTAAAATGGTGATGGCCACCACTTGTTGCATAAGCTAGACGTTACCTTGATCTTGTGGGTAGACTGGATATGAGACAGGTTCTTTATTGACGGGAGGTTAGGGCTTTCTTATGCTTTTGTTTGCCCCACTTGTAAAAGGTGCTTGGACAGTGATGGGGAGCTGGGCTCTGAGTGATGTCTCAGCCTATCCATGCTGAATAATTAAGGAAGCTAACGCTAGCACCCCTTCCTTTGTAAGCCTTGTCTTCTCTCCCTTTCATCCCATGAGCAGTGAAAAGGCATCCTTCAGAGGAACTGGGCCATTCAGACTCCCAGCTCAGAATGGCAGAGATCTGTCTTAAGGGTAGTGCCCACAATAAGGGCGAGAGAAGCCACAGGTCCCAAGGCTGCATGTGTTCAGGTGATCATGGCATCCAGAGGACTTGATTGCTGTCCAGGAGTAAGGCGTCGCCTCTCCTGGGGTCCCCAGCATTCCTATACAGTGGACTTCCAGTCTGACCGCGAGGCCAGTGGTCACTTTTCCTCCTTGTTCAGTTTACTTACATGCCCTTGTCGCTGCAGAAATGAGGAGTAGTTTGAAGCCTGCACCTGACTGGCCGCAGCTACTCGGTGAGTGACTGGGTAGCTGCTGTGTCTGCGATCACAGGCCGCATCCGCAGGCCGCGAAACAACAAACGCTTGTGTCCCCAGCCCTGGGAATCGGAGACCTTTCCACATCTGTTGCCTAGTCGGGGGCCAGAGGAAATCACCAAAACCCTCCAACATGGGCCGGAGCAGGGGCACAAAGGGGAAGCCTTAAGCCGCTGGCAACCCGGGGTCATATGACTGCCCTCCCCCATCCCTTTCATCCCCTCAGGTCCCCAACACCCGGCCTTTTCATCATTCTCTAGGTCAGCAGGAGCAGGTTTATGTGAGTCACCAGAAAGCTTATCAAACGAAGGCAGACGCAGGTGTGTGAAAACTTCCGCTCTGCTGAAAGCAGGTTGAAGAAGGTTGTCCATGTGGCTGAGGCCAGCATCCCCCACTAATTGCATTTTCTTTCCTTTTTTTTTTTTTTTTTTTTTTTTTTTTTTTCTGGTTTGGAACCCCTAGAGGTCTCCGGGAACTAGTCACCAAAATGGACCATTTAAAGAGCTAAGGATTTAGGGGTGTTGCGGGGGGGCGAGGGGGGGTGGCATCATGGGCTGAACAGTGGCCCCTTTCGTGCTGGAGCCCAGGGACCACCTCTCAGGGCACCCAGTGGTGTGCAGGAGCCGGCTCCCATGAGCTGGTAAGGACTGAGTGCACACGCTGTTTCCCAGCTTCAGAACTGTGGTGTCACGTGGCAGCTTGAATTGACCGTGGTGGGAAACCAGCAGGCTGCAGACCAGGCTTCCCCCACTCTGACGCCAGTTACTAAACATTTACCAGCACGCCAGAGCCTCCACTAGAGGTTGCTGCTCCTAGTCTGATTCTCTACTTATATCAGCATTTCCTAGGGGAAAGAGAAGTGGGGAGTACAGGGTATTGTAATTATTGTACATTGCAGATTTCTGGCCCTGGCTGGGTGGCTTAGTTGAGTTGAGCATTGATTTGTACACCAAAAGGTTGTGGGTTTGATTCCTGGTCAGGGCATATACCTAGGTTGCAAGTTCAATTTCTGGTCAGGATGCAATGGACCAATATTTCTCTCTCCTCTCTCCTCCTCCTCCTCCTCCTCCTCCTCCTCCTCCTCCTCCTCCTCCTCCTCTTTCTCTCTCTCTAAAAATCAATTTAAAAATATATCCGAAGGTGAGGGGGGAATTGCAGATTTTTCTGGCCAACCTGAACTAACTGAATCAGATTCTCTGGAGTGGGGAGGTGGGGAGTCTGGGGAAATGCATGTTTAGCAAGTTGAGACGGTTATTAATAAATTCAATAAAGTCTGAGACTTCAGACTTAGGGAGTGGGAGAGAAGAGTGGGTGTACATCTGGCTCTTGGCATCTGGAAGGAACAGCTGGCTTCAGTCCCAGTTGGCCTGAGAATGGACAGCTGTTTTCCCTCGAGATATAAACTTCATGACAAGAAAAGGAGGTGGGAACTCTGAGGTCCCAGCCACCCACTGACAACATGATTGGTTCTGCTTTGGATCTCAGTGTGTCTCCACTTTCCAACCTTGAGATTTGGATTCAAGACAATATGGGCCCAGACACATGTATCAACATGGAGAAAGTCCCTGTCGTTGGTACTGTCGATAGGCCTGTGGAGTCAGGGAGGGCCCTCGGTCAGTTTTCCACATCAGCTTACTCAGGACAGCGTTCTCCTTTCAAATTTGTACAGGCATTAGCGAGAGCTTTCACAATCAGATATGGTTTGTCAAGCAAGGACTTTGTTTACTTTAGCCCACTGAGCCTGGAAGCGGAAAGAACAAGAGGAGGAAAGGAGAAAAGAGAAATCTTTCTTTTCTCAGATGTGAAACAGAAAGTTTGTGGAGGGCCCAACTCTGCTTTTGACTTGTTTTGCATCTACCTGAGGAAGTGGTTCAGATTAATTTTTTCCTGAGAACTTGACTGTGTTTCATAACAGTCCTGAGAGGCAGTCCTGACAGTGATGAGAATACAAAGGCCAGGACATGTACCTGTTGTGAGGTTCTTCATGAAAACAGGACTAGTCAATGGGGGAGCTGGAATGTGGAGCCCAATTCTTATGACTGAAAAAACAAACAAACAAACAAACAAGCAAACAAACAAACAAAAAACCAAGGCACTTTCCTCTCCCAAAATACAACAACGCAGTATTTTTTTTGCATGTGCTTGAAGCCCAGTGGGAATCCTCTGTAGGCATCTGGGAGCGTGGACATGGGACAGATGAACTTAAAGTGCTGTGAGTTCCTCAACCTCCAGAGTTCCTCTGTATCCTCACACAAATTCAGAAACATCATCCAAAACTTGTAAAACTTTCAAGATTACAAACGATTGAGTTACCAACTATTAGATTATTGACTATTAGATTATTCACTGGGATGGATAATTGAGAGTTGATCATGTCTGTGAATACAAATTAGAAACTCCCCATATCAGACATTTAGGCTTAGAGCAGATCCTCAAGTTCAACAGCCTACTCTGTTTAAGATGATGGCCTTGGGAGGGAAGACATTTTGAGGTGGGGTCTGTGACTCTACCCCCCTCCCACCTCCTTTATCCTGTTCCTGCAGCAGCCTTTCTTCCTCCACTGCTGAATCCAGAGAGTCTTGAAGACCCCACCACTTTCAGAGTGGCTCCCCTGGCCCCCATGGTCACGCCCTGCTGAGTGTGTTAGCTAACACAGCGGACACCTGATGAGCACTGGCTCTGTACAGGTCTGTGCCAAGCACTCTCCGGGGCTGACCTCACTTAGATGTCACAGCAACAACCCTCTGAGGTTGAGCCAGTAACGGTTATCAATCTATAGGTGAAGCCCAGGAGGAGCAGCGATGTGAGTCAGCTGCCTGTGGGCATAGCTAGTAGGATATTTGAAACTTGCTCCCCAGTCCACACTCAGGGTGGTGGAGACTGTTCGGGTTGGGTTTGCTGTCCCGAGAGCACAGAAGCGAATCCTCATTCTGGTTCTCTAGCTTAATTAGCCCTGTTCTGAGGTTTCACGGGGTGAGGGGGGTGAAGTCCAGGCCAAGCCTATAGTGGGGTGTCAGCTTCTGTCTCTTGAGAGAGAAAGTACCTCGCTCCAAACCACCACCTCCTGAATCTTCTAGGATGAGGGCCAGGTCACAGTGTTTCAGGCAGACTGCTCGGGCAGAGCCTGACTCAGGAGAACAGGGAAGCCATCTTCCTGCTCTGAAGTGTCCCAATTCTCTTTCTGGAACAGAAGTCTCACTACTCCTTCCTCTCCTGGCCCAGAGGCCCAGCTACCCTCGGTAAAACAACCAGAGCCATCTGATGTGAAGCATGTACCAGCTCGTGTGTGCAAGACAGTAATTACCTCCGATTTCAGTTAGGAAGCTGAAACCTGCCTTTTTCATGCCTGAAACAATTATGGAAGCGCCTTTTGAAACTCAGGATAGAATAGAAAAGCAAAACAAACCAGAGCCCATGAGAGCCTGAGATGTGAGGCTGGCTTAGTTTTGTGCAGCGGGACTCCGGAGGAACTGCGAGGGAAGGTCAAGGGTCACCCCAAACCTCCAGCTGCCGAAGACTTTGCCCAAACCATTATTCTGTATTTAAAATCCTTCTTCCTGGCTGGGAACTGTGTGCAGCTACAGCCTCCGCATCAGCTGTGAAGACGACTCCCTGATTAGATAAGCGTGGAATGCATTTGATGTTCAGCAAAAACAGTTTCTGACAGCTTTCCTTACATGCCAGAATGTTTCCCCCTCCGCTGCAACGTGGTGAGATACATTGAATCCCCAGGGATACATTTACTTTGGATTGCGTATCTGAGGTATTTATGTGGCCTGTGTGCCATTGGGAGGTATGGTTCTCTGACCCTGGTGTTCTTCTGGCCCTCATGGTGGAGTCTGGCCATCTTGAGGCAGGCTGCTGACTGCTGCTATGAGAGCAGAAAATAGAGCACTGGGCATGAGGTCAGAGTCAACAAGCAGCCCTGGAGTGGGGCATGGAGCCTGAGGACTTCTTTTTGGGACCCCCGGCTGTTGTTCTGCGGTGTTCAACCCGGTACAACAAAGCACAGAGAAGGGGCGGAGATGGGCATGGAGGTTTGAAGCCAGGTGAGAATGGTCTTGGCCAAGATCTGTTCATGAGAAGGATTGCCCGATGACCTCTTGAATTAATAGGCTCGTGTTGACTATTAGGGCAATGTGACACTGTCCTAGGAGGCTCCCTGTGAGTGTGGAGTAAGGTAAACCATGGGCACAATGAGCCCCAAGACAGCTCACCATGCTGTCTCTGAGCCCCTCCCCCAAGCCGAGGAGAGATGCTCTTGGTCCTGGCATGAGTATCAGCTCTCCATCTGCCTGTCATTCACATAGCATGACAGAGGGCCTTGATGTGTCCTTTCGACTCTAAGAAATGGCCTTTAAGAGAATAGGACTCCTGTAGAGCAAAACGAAAAGGGACTTTGCTTAAGAATGTGTCTGCTGTGTCGAAATGGGGTGAGTATCACTGTTCTAGAGACATCGAAATGGCCAGCTCTGTGACTGTAAGAGAATAAATGCATGTCTTATTGGATCTTTTGATAATTATAACAGCCAAGATGTATCACAGCTTTACCAACTACCCTGGGCTGTTCCCAGGGCATTGCGTGGCCTTCTTGTTTACTGCTCACTCCAGCCCTGTGAGGTAGGTGCTACCATCACCCTCACATTGCAGAGGAGGAAACTGAGATGGGGAGCAGGCAGGCAGCCTGCCCATCACACATGGACTCAGTGCTGCAGGTGATAGACCAACGGAGCAGGTGATTGTCATGACCCCAGGGTGGCTTAGAAACAGCAAAATAATAATAATAATAATAATAATAATAATAATAAAAAATAACAAGATGCTTACATTTTAAAAATCCAGCCTTTACAGATTAGTCAGACTAAAGTATATAGATAAAACCCTCACTGGTTTGCCTCAGTGGGTAGAGCATTGGCCTGGGGACTGAAGGGTCCCACGTTCAATTCTGGTCAAGGGCATGTACCTTGGTTGCAGGCACATCCGCAGTAGGAGGTGTGCAGGAGGCAGCTGATCAATGTTTCTCTCTCATCAATGTTTCTAACTCTCTATCCCTCTCCCTTCCTCTCTATAAAAAAAATCAATAAAATATATATATTTTTAAAAGCATATGGATAGGGCAAATCCTGAGTGGGTAACCCCACAGAGTGCTGCAACTAGAGCACTCCTTCAAGACCAAGAAATAGAAGCATGTTGTAAGCATTACACTTACTCTCCTAGGAGGTAGACGGGCTAAACATTCTGGATCTGTTAGGCACCCTGTATTTCAAAGGCTTACGCTGGTTTGAAATACAGGGTGCCTAACAGATCCAGAATGCATGATTAAGAAATGTCCTGGGTACATGCTTCTGAGATCTTTAGGGCTGGATTAATTGTGGACAATGTTCATGTTCTATAAACTGTCTCTGGTGGCCATTGCTCAGGAGGCCTCCCAGCTGCCTGTGTCATTGACTGGGCCCCTTGGCACGGTTCTTTCTTAAGGCTCTGAGGGGATGCAGAAGCACTGAAGCTCTAGACCTCTAGTCGTTGGATTTTTCTCAAGAAGATGGTTGTATCTGTAGCTCTTTAAATGCCGTGTATGTGATCTCCCAACCTTTTCTCTGAAGAGGTCCCCAATGAATCTTCTCCGGCATGCAATAGAGACTGCAGACTGCTTAGCAGGCCCTCAACTGGAGCTTCTCAGCTGGGTTAGGCTGTAGTAGGCAGAACAATGGCCTCCCAAAGGTGCCCATGTCCTAATCCCTGGAACCAGAGAATGTTATTATGTGATGGGAGAATTAAAGTAGCAGATGGAATTAAGGTTGCTAATCAGTTGACTTTAAAATAGGAATATTATCTGGATTCTAAAGGCGAGCCCAGTGTAATAACAGTGTCCTTAACTGTGGAAGAGGAAAGTAGAAAAGTAAGTGCCAGAGTGATGCGATCTGAGAAAAACTTCATGGGCCATTGCTGCCTTGGAAAATGGAAGGGAACTATGAGCCAAGACGTGTGGGCATCCTCTAGAACAGTGGTCGCCCACCGGTGGTCTGTGAGGTCCGCAAGGTAGGCAACCGTTGCTCTACACGCTAGAAAAGGCAAGGAGATGAGTTTTTCATTCGAGATTCTAGAAAGGAACACAGCCCTTCCTTCATCTTGATTTTAGCTCGGTGAGATTGGTGTCAGACTTTTGACCACCTGAGCGATGAGGTAAATTTGCATTGCGTTAAGCCACTGCATTTGTGGCAGTTTGTTACAGCAGCAATAGAAAAACTAATCCAGGGCATGCTTGGGAGCTGCAACACACAAGACAACAAACTCCTTCTTGTCCCATGACTGGGTTGAAACCATGATGGCCACCTCAGCATTTTCCCAATGACTGAAACTCTCACCACCCTCCTAGCCAAGCACCATCTATGATACATGTTTTTCTCTGGATGGTTCCTCTTCTTGACTGGGGATGTTCCACGCTGGGCAGTGTTATCGGGAGCTCCCCCAGTGTAGTACAGACACCTTATGGTATTACAGCGAGCTGTTCTTTACTCCTATCCAAAATGCCAGACACTTCTGGCCAGCACAAAGTTTAGGGGCTTTTTCTCCCCTTCCAAATAGCCAGCTACAACTTTTCTGAGCTCCGGAATTAGCATGACAGAACCTAGGCAGGCTAGGTGTGGGAGGACAACCTTGGGTTTGGCAAGCTATCTTGAAAATTTTGAGATTTTCTCCAGTCTCCCGCCATTCCTCTCACATGAACATCCAAGTCAACTTTTGGGCTGGGTTGAGAAGCTAGAATTCCCAGGATTCTGGCTCAGCCACTTGGTAGCTCTGTGACTTTGGCCAGATTACTTAAAATCATTGTGCTTCAGTCTTCTCATCTGTAAAAGGGGAGAAATACAGGAGTTAATACATGTAATGTGCCACACGTTTAGTGCTATTTAAGTGCTCTTTGTTGTCACTACTGATGATGTTCTGGTTGTTTTCATTATTGAATTAGGGTCCCAATGCACAAAATTCATGCAAGAGGCTTGGCCCTTGCAGCCCTGGCTTCGTCCGGAAGGATGTTCAGTCTAATTAGCATATTATACTTTTATTATTATAAATGGGTCCTGAATCTCAGGGGCAAGTCATTTGGCACATCAGGAAAACCTGCTTCATGGTTTGCCATGTATTATATTTCCGGAAACAGAGATGATGAATACCTCACAGAGTACTGAAGCTCAGGTGTGTAACATACTCTTTTAGAACTTTTTCTCCACAAACAAGTCCTTCAGGAAGCAGGCTTTGGTTTTTTAGGGCCAAATGAGTGACAGGAAAGACAAAGCCCTGTGTTTATAGAGTTATGCAAGTCTAGTTCAGAGAGGGCCTCTCAGTTGCTGATTCACATCCCCTGGCATCCCATCCTGATTGATCCAGACTGCTCAGAGCTCTCTGCTCAGAGAATCTCAGCCCATTGTGTGGCCAACCAGGAGCCCTGACATTTAGGTCTTTTGGTTCTTAGAGGCTCAGCTCACAGGTCACCAAAAGTGGTGACAGCAAGGGGAGAAAATTGGCCAGTTTTCATCCAGGAGGCACCTTTGTGCCCAGAACACTGCTTGTGCTGACCAGAGATCACTCCCAATAGGCTTCCCCTTCTGGGTATGGCAGCCAGCCTGCCCTGGCACCATGTGGCCTGGGTGTGCATGGAGGGAGCAGGCGCTTCATGGCTACTTGGGGGCTGCTGTAAGACACTTTGGTCTGTGACTGGCTCGAGCAAAGTTTCTGGACAGTTAAGGGGGCTCAAATGAGAAGAAAGTGATATCTGCACAAAGCTCCAGTTATAAACGACAGTAATAATAACAACAAACAAAAATCCTCCATGCTCTGTAGTGTCATTGAGACTGAAAACAACAGAACTGGAATTCTTGACTTTCTCTTACCTTTATCCCCATAAAAGAGGTTTGAGGTACAATATTTTATCAAAGTAAATACTATCACAATAGCTTCCAGAGCCAACAGGGAAGCCTAGAAAAATGTAGCTTCTGAGCCTCTAGCAAGAAGGGGCAGTGGGATGGAGAAACGAAGAGAGTCGGAAGAGAACGAGCTCCTTCTGCTTTCTGTGTTGGCCATTTAGGGTCCTGACCCCACTGAGCCAATATCAGGCTCAGACATCCCCATACGCAGGAGTTTCAGGTGAGCAGCTGAGGTCAGGGACATGCCTGTATCTCTGAGAAGCAGCACCTGGCAGGAGAAAGAGCTGACGCTACACAGTCAGACACACCCCTATTTGTGGTTTTGCTCCTCCTTTCACAGTGCATGAACTAGACAAGTGACATAACCTCTCTGCAAATTGGAAAACTGTCTGGTACTTGTAGGTATTAGAATGACTGGAAATACTAGTACAGTGTCTGGAACACATTAGGTGTTCAAGAGGTGGGTAGGAGCTCTTCTTATTATCTATATATATAAAAGCCAAGCGACCAGAACAACCGGTTGCTATGACTCACACTGCGGTGGCCAAATGACCCCATCAGGGCCCCAATTAACCCCCCCAACCTTTCTTGACCCCCTCCCCCGTAGGCCCAACCTTGATTGCCCCACTCAATGCGGGGGAGGGGTCCGCCTGGCCAGCCAACTGCCCACAGTCCCTCTCCACCACCCCCTAACCATCCCAGTCCCAATCGGTTCCCATTGGGGTGGGCCTGCCAGACCCCATCTGTGCATGAATTCATGCACTGGGCCTCTAGTTAAATATAACAACCACTTGGGCCGAAGGCTGTTAGATTTATAGTCACAGAATTAGAAGGAAACTCAGCTAATATAAGTACGGATAGAAAAAAGTCTTAAAGGAGATGCATTAAAGTTTTAATAATAATTGTTTCTAGATGATGGGATTTTGAGGATATTATTGTTTTCTTCTTTATACTCTTTATTTTCCAAATCTTCAGTCATAAGTGTTAGTTTTTATTATTTAAAATCTTAAAAAAAATAAAACTTATTGTTTAAAAAGTCATCAATCCTTGTTCCCTGGTTATAGTCAGATTTGTACTAAGTCATCAAAACAAGAGTCACCCAACCTGTTGCTGAAGTCATGAGAATAGATTCTACCATCCACCTGTAAAGATTTTCCTCTTCTTCTGTACCATGCAGCTTGAATGGAGCTTAAACCCCAAATGGTTTCCAGCCCATCATAACCTTATTAAACTATTTAAGAGAAACCTTTAACCATTGCAAATTATGTCACCCAATCTCTTTTTTGCCTATAGCTGCCAGAAACCTTGAACAAATTTAATGGTCAATTATGGTAATGATTAGCTCAAGTTTTTGGCATAATTATTTTCCTCCCCTTCTCTATGGTTTATATTTCTCTTTTACTTATTCATCCAATTTATAATACATGTGTCTTTTGTTGTAAGCTATCTCAAAGATCCTTTGAAAGTTGGCTAAAAGTCATAAAGTACAAACAAAATAAATGAAATTGTATCTGATCTCTTTTAAAAATAGAGCAAGTAAATTTTATGTTATTAAACACCTTGACCAGTAAGTACCAGGAAGGAAGGATGAATGAAAAAGTCTAGTTCTTATATTTAGTGTGTGTGTATGTGTGTGTGTGTGTGTGTGTGTGTGTGTGTGTGTGTGTGTGTCAGGGTAGGAGGGATTCTGACTGCAAATATGGAGTTGTTTGAAAATAAATGTTTATCTTTTAAAATGATTGTTTAATGGCCATTCTAATACACACTATGAACATATACTGGGTGCCAGGCACTGTTTCAAACTTTATCCCATTAACTTATGAGGTATTATCATTTCTAATTGACAAATGAAAAATATTGAGGCTCAAATAAATTAGATAACTTTCTGCCAATCTCTCAGCTAATAAGTGATGAGTCTTTGTTTGCCACTCTGGTCTGTCCAACTCTAAATAATTCCCAACCCTATTCTGCTTTAGAAAATGCAGCTGGTTTTCTTTTTCTAGATGGATTATGTTGAAATGATGAATAAAGCTGAAGCCACAATTGTATAAATTCCAAATCTATGACAGGAAAATAGGCTCCCAAAGAATGACAGAGACTAAATTGCTCAAAGTATGGTAGATGACTGGGGTTAGGCTCACTGCTTGAAATGAAACACTAAAGTAGAACTTCCTCATTAGGAAAGGAGGTTGTAAAAGATGCTGATGAAATTAGCTTGGACTACTTCTATGAAACTGTAGGCTTGAGGGGGCAGGAAGAAATAGTTACCCCAGCGGTCAGAAACCAGGATGCTTCCATTACTCAAAAAAAAATCACAATATCGTGGCTGGGCAGAATCTCAAACTATCACTTGGTTCTGAACCAAAGACCTCTATAAAACCTATAGGATAGAAAAGATAAGGAGCAACAAAGAAATAGAACCCCTCACTCAAGTTATCACCCAAGCAGAGATATCAAACACTAAGAAAAGAAGTCAATAAAACTAACATTTATTAGATGAACTTTCTCCAAGAGAAATTAATAGAACAATCTGGCAAAGACTTTCAACTAAACATGTTTAAATACTCAAAGTGGAATAACATCTATTTTAAAAAGAAAATTGTGAAATAAATTAGGTATAAATGAAATAAGAATTGCTAAGTATGAATAAAAACCAAATAGAAAAGTAAAATCTGTAGGTAAGATAAGCTCTATATAGGACACAGATGAAGAGGGGATTTAGTGAGTTAGTATTGAAGAAGTCATCCAAGATGCAGCCAAAGTCAGAGTTAAGGGCATAGAAGGTAGTTGAGAAGTTCCAGTTTATGACGAGTAGGAGTTTTGAAAGAAAGGGATTGAGGGATGGTGAAGAAGCAACATTTGAGAAGACACTTTGAATACCGAACTGGATAAATAAAAATTAAATCCACATTTACATATTTTGTAGTGAAATTATAGAACCTCAAGATAAAAAAAAAAAGAGAGAGAGAGAAAGAGATAATATTGAAAGTTACCAGAAAAGAAAGAGGTTATTTATAGTCAGGAAAATTACATTGATAATATTGTAGATGTCTCAATAGCAATAGCATGTCTTAAAAGACAGTGAAGTGGTATCTTCATAGATCTGAGAGAGAGAAAAACTGTTAATCTAGAATTTTATACCTAATTAAACTAGCATTTCAGATAGTTTAAACTAAGGGAATTTTTAGAGATTAAAAAACAAAGAAGCCTTGGATCTTCACTAAAAGTACCATTAAAAAGTATATTATGACAATAAAAAAATGAGTCTTGAATAAGGTATGCAAATCAAGAAACTATAGTGAGCACAAATAAGTTGCTTAAAATATGCTTCAATTAATTATAAAAAAATTTTAATTCTGGAGTTTAAAATAAAGGTTAAATCAAAATAATCAACACAATATGATGGGAGAGGGAGTGTTCATTAGATAGTTTAAACTGAACTAACATCCTGTCTGTTCAAGAAGAGGATAGGATACTGAAAATCTTTGCACTTTGAAACATTTATGGTTAAATATGTATGATAAAACTTTAGGGTAATCATGAACTAAAAAGAACTTCAATTTATAGCTTCCACACTAACAAAGAAGAAAACATGGACTATGAAATACCTATACGTTTAAGAGAAGTCCAGAGAGAAGAAAAAATAAACAAAGAAGAAAAATAATAGAAAACTCTAAATATAATGGAATACGTAAGTCAAATATAATAGTAACCACAATAAGGATAAATGAATCAAATGTATGTACTAAGTAAGCTCTAGCCAGTTTGGCTCAGTGGATAGAGCCTCAGCCTGTGGACTGAAGGGTCCTGGTAAAATATTTTTGGGTGAGGATTATATATATATACTAAAATCAGAGATTACCGGATTACAATTTTTACATATCTAGCTATAAGCTGTTTTTCAAAGACACACCTAAGTCAAACTACACAGGAAGTAAGAAATAAAAAGATGGCAAAAACCAGGAAATACTAACTGAAAGAAAGATGATATCAGAGTACCAATAGCTGATATAAATAGTAATCTTGGAACAATTTGAGTGAACTTTACAGGGAAGCAATGTAGGATTCCTGGGCAATATTGAGAACTGCAATAGTCATAGATTTTAAATGTGATCAGTCAACTCAGGGTATTATTTTCTTCATTAATATGATTACTACCTCAGGGCCATTGCAGCCTAAGCCAATAATTGGGTTAAAAACTAGCTTGGGGTTGTACCAGGCAAGTTTGGCATAAGGAGAGAGGGATGAAGGAGTTGAGGCTATTTATTTGTAGGCCATGTTTATAAAAATGGGCCATAGATTTGATGGTGGGTAAGAGAAAAATTAAGGACATTGTGAGGAGGTGATAAGTAGAACAAAACAGAGTGAACCAACAAAAGTAAATAAGGAAACAGGTGAGATTAATTGATTACAGGAGAAATATTAGAAAAAAATTAGCTGGAAAGATGAAACTGGTTGTTGGATCATATGACAATTGAAACTGAAACTTGAAAAGTGGTGATGACATTACTGAGGAAGGTGGGAGAACAGATCATTGAAAGTTAGAAGGTCAAGGAACTCAGAGACCATGGATGTTAAAGTCACCAAGAATGGTAACGGAAATAGGGATGAAAGGGAGGAGGGTGAGCTGAGTGCTCCTGTGTTCCGTAAATGAGTGATGGAGAGGATGATGACAACAACAAAATGGGAGAAGGGTTATATAGTCTGAAGGAAGGAGCACTCAAAGAGCTGTAGTTTGCAAGAGATAAGGAGGAAGAAGGGTGTGGAAGTAGCAGTGGGAAGCAAGGAAGCCAACTTCCCTATCTTTAGGCTCTGGGATATGTGGACCGTGAGAGAGAAAGCTGACCCCACTGTTGAGTGCAATGGAGAAAACCACATCCTCAGGGCCAAGTAGGTTTTAGTTAAGGAACCAAGATGAACTGAATGTTTAATGGAGATAAAGATTTAAAGAAGTTCCAGAAAAGTTGGTGGAGAAAGCAGACATTAGGTCAGATAATAATGATTGAGTCAGATAGTAAGAATAGCACCAGCAATTTTTATTGTCCTTCTCCCACTAGCATATAAACTCCCTGCGTATCTTTGTCTGTTTTGTTCATGGATATACCCCCAGGACTAGAACAGTGTTTGGACCAGTATAGATGCTCAATAGTATTTGTTGAATGAATAATGGTAGCTTATAATCATTGAGCATTAATGTGTGAGGGTACTGCTAAGTGCTTTATGTGTATTATTATTATCACCCCATTTTATAGATGAGGACATTGAAGCACAAAGAGGATAATTTGCCTAAGTCCATGGGGTTAGCAAGTAGTAAAGTTGAAATTCATACACGCTTTAGTTATAGTTTGGCTCTAGAGCCTCTATAATCTTAACTCCAAATCACCCCACCTCCCTGTGGTTGGTGGATATACAGAGCAATATCAAGATGAGAGACCAGATGATGTTAAATGACCAAATAGCAACAAGGTTAAAAATTAAACAAAAGCTCGGCTGGTGTGGTTCAGTGGTGAATCAGGAGGTCACAGTTGGATTCCCGGTCAGGGCACATGCCCGGGTTGCAGGCTTGATCCCTAGTAGGGGGCATGCAGGAGGCAGGGGATCAATGATTCTCTCTCATCATTGATGTTTCTATCCTTCTCCCTCTGAAATCAATAAAAATATGTTTAAAAATTTAAAAAAATATTAAACAAATAATACTACTGATTTCAAAACTTGCTCCAAAAAGTAGTAGAAGGCATTTGCTGTCTCTAATGTCATATACTTTTTCATCTCCCATTATGACACAGGCACTCTCTGCTATCAGTTCCACGTGTTTTCATTTCCTTCCTCCACATCTTTACCCTCCCACTCCCATATCTCCCTTCTTTGTTATTTTTAGTTCCACCTGGCAAAACTTCAGCCTTTTCCACTAACTTTTTTCAAGGCAGTCAGGCGCGTTGGAACTGAGTTTCTAAGCATGTGATATTGACACATCGATCTTACAGCAGGCCTTGGGATCACCAGGGTGACTCACTGTCATACTGATTCCAACTGCATACTCATTCTGGGAGTGCCCTTTGAAGTGCTGAGATTCCGCTGGCCATCTTACGAACAGCTCATCTTTCTATGAAATGAAAAACGAACTGAACATTCCAACATGCCAGAAAACCAAGGAAGAAAATGAGTATGTGTAACTCTGTAGAAGCCTGGGCCAGTGCCACTCTTCCTGTGTTAAGCTCTGCATCATATCCCTCCATGAGATATCTCCCCTGGGGTCAGATAAGCATGGAAGGTCTCAATAAGCATCTGATAAACTGGATTGAAAGTCAATACCCACAGTGCATTGGTGTTATTGTATCCATCTAGGTTCTTCGGTTGCATGCAACAGAAACACCTCTGACTAACATAAGCCAAAGGGAGTTTTAAAAAAGGATAGAGGGGGCCTACAGGATCAAGGGAAGACTGGTCTCAGAAAGAGACAAGAAGCAATCACGTTTTAAGAAGCAAGGAAATAAGCACCACAACAAAGGTCACAAAAGTCAAGTCAGGATATACCACTTGGATGGGATGATGTCCTAATGTTTCCATTCTCTCTGTCCCTTGCTCAACACTCACATTCTGTCAAAGGAGCGTCTGATTGACCTAATTTAAGTTTAAAAGTTTCTAGTTAGCAGTTCTTTCCAGACTGTACCCTACAAGGGAGAGATTGCCTCCCCCCCCCCCCCCCCCGCCCCCAAATGAAAACAGGGTGTTGTTGGGAAGGGGAAATGGAAGCGAGGCATTCTAGCACAACAAATACCCACAATGCCCAACTCCTTCAGGGTATTTAAGAAGACACAAAACCTTATCTCCTCTCTGCCGTACTTTCAAGAGTCAGTCCTGGCTTGGTCTAAATAGGAAGATAGCTTTAGTGCCAAGCGAGGCATGCTTTGCCATGATTGTCAATATCGAACAATATTTGCTTGGAAGGAACTCTTAAAATGACTGTCACATAGATGTTTCCTGATATCCCAAATGACCCTTTGTACAAATTTGTCTCCCTCTGGGGTTTGATGTTATTTTCCCTTAAGTCTTTAAAAATAACATTCCTGACTTGTTATTGATTTAGATCCTTATGGAAATTTTTAGGGTTGTTTTTTTTTTGGATTTTTGGTTTTGTTTTGTTTTGTTTTCATTGAGAGGGAAGACTCTCAATGAAAAGTACTATAATTTCAGTTCTAGACTTAAGGTGTATCATGGGGTAAAATATATTTTAATGAAATACTATGAGTGAGACCTTCATAAATGAATATATGTTTTTCCCATTGATAAAATGTGTGTCTGTGGCAGTTATAATTTCCAAATCATCCTTTTCACCCCCTGTCTATGTAAAGTATTATTTTGCTGCACAATTCTATTTTATCTCTCAAATTAGTTGGTTAGAAAAGGTATTTTGGTCCTATCTGATTCATATAGAAACTAATTCATCAAGATTATAATCTATGCATGGCCACATAACTAGTTACTCATAAAACTAGGCCAAAAATCAAGATGTTTTCACCTCTGGGCATTTGATTATTTAAGTCAGAGATCTCAAATTGATGCCAGTACTATGCTTATATTGGGGGAGGGGTGTCTTGGATCCCATACTTTGGAGGGCCTAAGTTTGATCCTTGTCTGACCCCATGGGCCAAAGAGAAATGACCACCCAGAGCCTATGTTGTTCCTTCTTGACCACAGTCTGGGTCCCAGGAGTTTTCTGTCAAATGTCTCTAAGCCCATTTGGGTCTGTCCTCCCAAGGGCAGACTGTACCATTGATGTGAGCACCAATAAGCCAGAGGGCAGCTGAGGGGTGGCCATTTGGGGTGTAATTGGAGAGCCGAGCTGGGACTTACGGGCTGGAGTGTCCACATGGGTGTCCAAAGCCCTTTTGGTGCAGGAGGGGGCTGGGGTGGGAAGAGAAGGTCTGGGTGCCAGGAGCCAGCTTCCCCCCTGCTGCCCCAATTCTGTGAGGAGCTCCAAGGTGCCCCAGAATTCACACCTGGCTTCCAGGCGGCTGAGAAGGCATGCCTTTGCACTGTGGGCAGACAGAACCCATTTCCTTCAGCAATTAGTGAACTTGATTTGTACTTTTTCAGTATTTAGGCCTATGATGTGTGAGCTTCTATTTGTGCTCTTGCCCCAGGCTCGGCAAAGCTGTGGGGTGGGCTTGCAATACCCCAACATACTTTGTTTGGCTAGCATGCTGGGTGTTTTGTGTGTTATTTTAACTTCTTGGAATAGTTTCCAACTTTAACAATTAGAAGACTTCATCTAAGAATAGAGATTTCTGGCTTCTCTTTTTAACAAAGCATAGAAAATCATGCCCATCTTACCGGTACAGCAGGAAGGGCCAGGACTGTGACCTGACTGCCTGCTTTAGCTGGGACAGATGTTTTCTCATTGGCCACAGTTCCCACCTGTCTCCCTTCACTCATTTTTGTGACCTCTGTGGCCCCTGGGGGTGTTTGCATTTGTCACCCCCGATTTAAGTCCTTCATTAAGTACCCTTTCAATATCAAGCCACCATGCTAACACTTTTACAACATTTTTGCCTCTTCTCTCCAACTTCCTCCAAGAAAACTGTCTTTTTTTCTTTTTTTCTTTTTTTTTTCTTTTTTTCCCCCCACTAGTGGACTGTAATTCCCTAAATTTCAGTTTGGATAAGTGCCTATACTTTTGTCATGCTGGCCCCTAACTTCTGAATCTTGGGGAATCATTAAAACAACAGCTAGGAATTTCAAGAGAGCAGTCTCCCAGCGAAGCTCACCTCCCTTTCACCAGGCCCTGCGAACTGGAAACCAAATGGAACGGATTTTCTCACTCTGACCCCGGGGAGGGAGGGAGATTTTTGATAACCGACAAAGAGCTTTTGTTCAGGTTTGCGTCAGGATAAATCAGCTTGTCCCCCTGCGTGGCCCCTTGCTCTTCCAGGCTCATCTTCCCTCTCTGCCCCAGGAGAGCCCCCTGCCCTTCCTCCCCTGTGCAAGGGGGCCCCTGCCCTCCGTGGCTTCAGGTCCCCAGCACGCTACGCACTCCCCTCCACCCCCGCCTCTCAGTCTGGAAAACAGCTTTGCAAGTTAACCTCCCGAGACATTCATTGGGTTTCCAGCGGGGTCCCCAGCCCCACAGGCTGCCAAAATAGGCTCTTTACACTCCATAGATGGGAGAGAAAAATCTGCTTGTTCGGTTGCAACTGTCAAGCAAAGGACGTGCTGAGCTCAGATAGAAATAGCTGCAGGGTCAGGGCAGGGCAAGGCCCCAGCATTTCATTAGCTCAGCCAGCTAAGGGTGATTAAATGCACACAGTGGCCCATGAATGGGGCCATGGAGGGCAGCCACAGCGCAGCACAGAAAAATCATTCTTTGGCCGCTGTCAGCTAGCTGAATGGGACTTAATTATCGGGATAATGAGAACTGATTTTCATTGTTTTAATTTTGGGGAAGGGGTGAGAAAGGAGAGACTTCTTTCTCCTCATCTAGGTGAAAGGATGCTAAACTCTGGCCTCCAGCAGGGCCTCACATCCTCCAGGCTGCTGTGGGCTAAGCCTCCCGCATCTGCTCTTTGGCTTTTCTTCGCGGATGCAATAAGAAAGGGTGTTAGGCTTGTCTTCTGTGTCAGTGTTCCTTTTAGGCCCTGTAATCCTGGCAGGAAGTGTCCTTGTAAGAGCATGTCTGTGCTGGCATCTGCCCCAGCAGCTGTACCGAAGCAACCAACTGAGGGAATGCACTGGACGGATCTGTCTGTTCTCAGCCCCATCCAAGGGCTTCCAGGTCGCCAGTGAATCCCATCTTGTTCCTTTGTGTTTTTTTTAATGCAAGATCGAGAGGAGCCAAATAAGCTGCTCAGTCAAACATAGGAAAAGAATTCCGAGTTCCTTGTGCTCATTTTTAGGCTTAAGATTCTCGAGTTTCACTGCAGCCCACACGACTACAATGTGAGAGTTATCAGAACTCTTTAAAAGCTAGAAATCCTCGACGATTGAGCTAAGTTTTGACCCCATGAGCCATGAAAGCCATTAGTCTCTCACCCCCTATTCAGCTTGGTTCATTTGCCACCCTCCGAAGACCTTGCTCTTCAAGTAGAAATGAGAGGGTTTTTTAATTCTCCAGCTTGATCACTCATTGCTATGTATGACATGATTAACTGGATGATTAAACAATTAGTATTTGTAAATTTGGGTTCAGCATGGTTTAGGTTCCATGGAAATACATAATGACACCCCCCCCCCCCAAAAAAAAAAGAATCAGCTGGGTAGACACGAAACAATTAGAAAAGCACATGAGGGACCCCAATGAAGTGTGAAACTCTAGCTTACCTGGAGAAGGAAGAGAGGGTGGGTTAAGGAGCAGTAAAGGAAGCTGATGGAGTCCTGCAAGTACTCCAAGGCTGAGTAGAATTCCAGCCAGGAGCAAAGGATTAAATGGGATAGTGTGTTTGAGAAAAGGAAGCGGACTTTATTGGAATGAAGAATCCATATGAGCAATAAGAGTTAAGATTCAGTTGCAGAGTAAGGCCAAATGATGCAGAGTTGTGATAGCCAGAGCACGCTTTTCTTCCCAGCTCCATCTTTGGCCATAAAAAGTGGTGGTTATTGCTTTTGTTTTCTTTTAATTTTCATTCCTCCACTCCTCTTCTCTCCCCCCTCCCCCCCCCCCCTCAAAAAAATGCTTTAAGAAGGGCTGGGAGGAAGAAGGCATGCCTCCTTCAGGGATCCCAGAGACAGAAACTCACGTTCATGTTCCAGGGTTTCTAGGTTTAGGCTCAAGATCAGTGCTGTTTCCTCCTCAGATACCAGCAGGCTGCATCCCCCGGGAAATGTCACACATCCTTACCCTGCCCAGTTCAGTGTAGCCTCTTCTTTTCTTGAAGGATAGATTAAGTTCTTCAGAACTGGCAATTGGGTTCTTTGGGACAAGGAATAGATGGCTTAGGAGAAAGAGCTATAATAGGCTGATGGCCAACCAGGCCCCTTTCCAAGAAGAAAAACCATACTTCTTCCCAGAAGCCACATCCTATATGCACAGTCTTGATAGAACGCGTCTGCCTGTCAAAATTAATTAATCATGCCTGTCAGCAGTGGGAATGGCCCTCTCTGGCTGAAACGGTGGCTACATCCCTCCCGATTAAAGAATCCTTTGCCTTGGAAACCATGCAGGTCAGAGGGGAAAGTTGAGTGTGGATGGCATGCGGTTTTCTTATCCCTGAAACCTGCCCTGTGCTTTCACGTTCCCCAACTGACTTTGCTCGTGGCAAAGCCATATTGTCAGTGCAATCTTCTGTGGCCTCGATTGGACTTAACACCATTTGTTTTGCAAAAAGAGAGAGAGCTGGCAGAATGGAGTTTGTAGTAACAGCTCTTAGTAGCTACACCTTTTGTTTCAAGATCTCTAAGCACTTAACATGGTTAAGTGGTTGCTCTACAGCACATGTGTCAAACACAAGGCCCGCGGGCCAAATCCGTCCCGCCAGGCCTTGCAATGTGGCCCGCACCGCGCTGTCATCACTGCACTCCGCTGCGTTTCCATCACAATGACAGTTTATGACTGTTCAGTAAACCATTCGGCCCGCGATTTAGGCTGGATTTTAGATTTTGGCCCCTTCTCTGATTGAGTTCGACACCCCTACTCTACAGCATTCTTCTCCTTCTCCTTCTCCACATGGCAACCTGGGGCATCTTCCTCAAAAACAAGCCTAAAACCCTCTCTCTCTTTATTAAGACCTCCATTGGTTCTCTCTGGTCTATAGAAATAGTCTCCATACGTTTTTCAATTGAACCTTCAAAAAGTAAACAATTTTTGAATGTGTACTCCCAGCAATGTGTATTTATTTTTACATGATGCACATGTATTACTTTGCTAATACATTATGTACATTATAAAATATACACAAAATTAAAAACATTAAAGGCTGAAATAAAGTAAGCAATTGCTTAAGATAGCTTGGTAATTATGGTGGTTTCTTCACATTATCATTAACTAATCACAAAACAACAAAGACATTGGATGAAGTTCATCGTAAGTGATGGTGGGTGTAAGCCCATATGTGTAATAGTTCTTTGGGAATTTTCTAATGGTTTTGGCTTGACTTCTTGTCACATGGGAAAGTATGGCTGAAGAGAACTTGTTCTAAGAGACGTCCTACTAGTCTTATTGTTTGTCTATGCTTGTACTACTAACATTAACTTCGACCTGTTGTTTCTGTGCAGCAATATAGTTAGTTCCCTTTTGGGCATATAAGGTTAAACTAGATAATATTCATACTCCAATGAACCAAGAAAATATAAACTGTGGTGGCTCATATTCTGTTAAAAGCTTGGGAAGAGTGAGGATTGAGGACACCACTGTTGACCCCTGTGCACTGTCCTGATCTTGCTGCAGGATGCTTCATTCATGAAACATCTGTGATGTGTGGCCATAGGCTGTGGATGGAGTAAGAAACCCATTGCCAGTATCTATATTAAATATGATAAAGCCAAATGTCTTAGATAAAAGTAAAGTAAAAATCCTAACAATTTCTGCCTGAATCCTTGTGAATCATTTTGTGTAACTCTGGGGTGCGCCACCCATTTGGAGACCAAAGGTCCACAGGATTCATTT
This sequence comes from Pipistrellus kuhlii, assembly GCF_014108245.1. Classification (NCBI taxonomy): domain Eukaryota; kingdom Metazoa; phylum Chordata; class Mammalia; order Chiroptera; family Vespertilionidae; genus Pipistrellus; species Pipistrellus kuhlii. The sequence continues at coordinate 16,542,079 of NW_023425404.1, read as the reverse complement.
CAAACACGTTAGCATTGACGTAAGGGGCCTTCTCTGTCCAACCTCAACCCATCTTCCCTGCCTCATTTCCCATTGTTCCCTGTGTTGCATTGTTGAGACTTCCCATTGCTTCCTAAGCATGAAATGCCCTTTAGTAACCCCCTTTGACTCACTGGAATGCCTTTCTCTTGTTCTCTACTTGGCTAATTCCTGGTCAATGTTGAAACTCAAGTTAAATCTTTGAAAGATCTGATTCCCTTAGACCAGAGATCAGCAAACTTTTTCTGTAAAAGGCCAGAGAGAAAATATTTTCAGTATTACAGGCCATACTGTTTCTGTCCCAACTACTTCATTCTGCCATTGTAGTGCAAAAGCAGCCCTAGACAGTATATACACAAACAAATGAGCATGGCGGTGTTCCAACAAAACTTCCTTTACAAAAATAAGTGGTGCCTGGATTTGCCCTAAGGCCATTGTTTGCCAGCCCCTGCCTTCCAGAGCTGGTCATGCTTCTACTGTCTCCCTTCTAGCTTTCTCTCCTTAATTGCCTTTTTAAAGCACATCTTCCTCAAAGCACTGAATTCTTTATTTCCTTAAGAAGAAAAGTCAAAGACTTTTCTTCTTATTCCATAGAGGCTAGAAATCTGGGACCTAGAAGCCATTCATTAAAGATGTATTCTTGATGGTTAAGCATTACCATAATATTCTTGATGGGAAATTGGAGAAAAATCATCGTATTCAATATAAGATTGAATGGCTGACTTCTAAGAATGCTCTCAAATAAAATATAAGAATCCTAATAATGAGATGAAAGGCTTCGGTTTGAGTTGGAAGTAAGCTTTCTAACATGGCAGTCAGTGTCCTGCCCACCTGACCACCCACATTCCTATCCCTATCACATTGTTTTGGCCCACAGCTTCCATAGAATTCAGAGAGTCACTTCCTTTTCTCCTGCACAGCCCCTGGTAAGGCTAAAGCCTTCATATATTTATATGTTACTTTATCGTTCTCAAAGCAAGTAGGGCAATTCCCATTTTGTAGATGAGGTAACTGAGGCAAATTAAATGATTTGCCCAGATGTAGCTGGAACTTAGACTCTGGTTTTCTGATTCTCCAAGTTGGCACTTTCATTACACAGCCTTTCAGGTAATTGGAAAAAAATGACGCAGTGCAACATTAACTCGGAGAAGAAATTAATCCCATTTGAAAATTCCAAAGAGACCTCAGGACAATGCACGTGAGAACGTCAATGGTATTTTGTGGAGCTGGCCCAGTGGAAGTACAACATTTGCCAACTTCGTGTAAGATACATAAATCTCAAAATCAATTTAACCAACCTTCATTTATCTTGGAAACACAAAAATTTAAACTAGCACTTGGCTTGAATGAAGAGATTCACACCAGGCCTGCGTGCCCGCTACTCTTGTAAAATGTTGCATGAACCCCAGGGTTGAAGACCTCACTGTTCTGTTGGGCTGCGAAGGCCGCCCACGCACACTGGCTGCCAGGGGAAGGTTAACACTGACTCAGAAGCAAGAGGGCCACTGGCTGAATCACCACCACTTACTCCACTCCTCTGCTCTGTATTCCTTGGAAACCTCTTGCCTCAGTTTGGGTTTGAACCAACCCACTTAGAAGGAGAGAGAGCAATTTTACAGCCCTGCATGGAGTGACTCCAAGCCAATCGTATCTATTTCCAAATGATCTGACACAGCGAGTGGATCATATTTCCTTTGGAGGCTTGGCTGAGGACAGTTGGATTGGCACCATTGAGCCAGAGTGAATAAAAAAAAGGCTGTCAAGAAAAATCTCAAAGGGTTCCTACGGACCATTAGTCCTGGACCCTAGAACTAATGAAATGCTCAGGTGAGGGGTGAGGTGCTTTCAGAGGAGACTGAAAAAAAGAAAGAAAGGCGGGTCAGGTAACCATGTGTGAAATTTAAAGAAATCAACATTGATTTGGGAAAGCCAGGCAGATTGGCACATGCCCAGTACCTTTCTGAGAGCAGGCACCAAGCCTCAAAGCATTCACAAAATCTACCTCTTATTTTTATTCTTACCTTTAATCAAACTTTTTATTAGATTTTTTTTTTAATTGGTTCCCTGTCCATTTTCCACCCCAACTCAACCGCTCCCTGCCAAAGGAGGCAGGGACTCTAGATCTATTTGCCAAAGAGCAACAGATCTCTGTGTTCAATTATTCTGGTTTTAGGGAATAAGCATTAGGGAGTTCCAAAAATGGGATCTGGGAAGAACAGAGAAGCTAAGCTTCGTGTAAGGTCCTTGCACAGAAACAGGCTGCGAGGATCAGGATGGAGCCGGTTCTTCACAGATCCTGAGAAGGAATAAGCCGAGGCCTACTCCCAACCCAGGGGAGTTTCTGTTCCCATGGATACCGGCAGATCTTTGAGCACCAGCTTCTGTGGCACGCATCTGCTTCGTTGTTCTCTGCTTTGGTTGTGTGAAAATATTTTCCAAGGTATGGATAAAGTGACAAAGTTAGGCTCTTTGAGGCTGTTCCTTGAGCAAGAGGAGGTGTGTGCCGCGGGGCTGAGCTCTGGACGCCTCTGGCTGTGCACTTGGCAATGGATGTCTTCACACTGCTTCTTTCCACCCAAATACTTTGGCCACTGGAGTTTTTGGTTTTTTTAATGGAAAACAATTTAAAAGGACAACAATCACTTCCGTTTGCTTCGTGCTCTTTACACTCAACTCCACTGGCATGTCCAGGCACCACTGTGTGCCAGGCATGTTTCCCAGAATGGAACAAGACTGCCTTGCCCTCAGTGCCTTAGCGGTCTAACAGGAGAGACGGTCCAATGTTACAAGCATCTGGGGCAGAAACAGGGTGAGAACCACTGTGGAGACGAGGGGAAGGAGCCAATGTAAAAAAGCTTCGCCAAAGAGCAGATGTGAGAGAGGGGAGAGGACGGGACTGTAAAGAGGACCCCATCCATCATGCATTCATGTACATGTTGATTCCCCAAACATGTATTATCTGCTTGTTATCTGACAGAACAAGGGGCTTAGGATTCAATGATGAATAGGACATGGAGCATAGGCTAGAGAGGAGGCAGGAAGAAAGAGATGGTGGAAACGGAACTGGAAGGAAATAGATTGGCAAGAGCCTTATTTGCCAAGCTGAGGAGTATGACTTGGCTGCATAGGCAATGAAGGGCCTTCAAACGCTTTTATGCAAGTGGTGGGACAGATATCCACCCCAACCCACTCTTTCCCACCCAGCCCTGACTTATTTCTCTGATGGCACTTACTACAACTTAGAAGTATCTATTCAGTTCTCTGTTTTGTGCTTATTTCCTATCTGCCTCCCCATTTGGGATGAAAGCCCCTCGGGACAGGGGCCCTATAGTCATATTCCCTGTGATATGCCCAGTTCTAGCATGGGCCCTCAGCAAATATTTACTGAATCAGACCTGTGTTTAGTGCTCTCCTCTTTGTGGAGTAGAGGAAGATCTAAGCCTGAGAGATTCAGTAGGAGGGACTGGAGTAGCAGAGAGATGCTAAGAGCCTGATCTGGGGCACTGGTGGCACAGATGGGAGGGAGGGGGGCTTAAAGGATTCATTGCGGTTAACACTGACAGACCTTGATGAGGGAGAGAGAAGGTCAGGGGTGACTCTAGGTCTCTATTGGGATGTCTAAGTGGCTGGTGATATCACTGACTGAGAGAAAGGCCAAGGGAGGAACCTGAGGAGGGCCCGCCGTGGGAAGCAGGAGAGCGTAGATAATGAGATCAGTTTTGGACATGTGTGATTGGAGACAACTGGAGAATGTCCAACTGGAGATGTTCAGCAGACAGTGGGAAATATATGTGGGCAATGCAGGGGATGGCTGGGGCTGAGGTCACAGGTTTTAGTTGATAAATGAAGCCAACAGAAAGCCAGGTTGCTCAAGGAAAGCAGAGTTCGTAGAGAAAACACCAGCTCAAACCTGGAGGAAACGCAACTTAACGGGACAGTAGGAAAGAGGAGCCAGTGGAGAAAACAGAAGGAAAGGTCTGAGCACAGGAGGAGAGAATAGAAGGGGGCTCCTGGCCACTGTTGAGAAATCAGTTGGTTGGACATTGTCCCATGAACCAGGAGGCTGCTGGCTCGATCCTCAGTCAAGGGCACATGCCTGACTTGTGGGCTCTATCCCCTGTAGGGGGGTGCAGGAGGCAGCCAATCCATATATTGCTCTCACATTGATGTTTCTCTCTTTCCCTCTCTTCTCCTCTCTATAAAAAAAAAATCTGAAAGAAAGAAAGAAAGAAATAAATAAATAAATAAATAAATATGGGTCCCACCTAAGACAGAGCATTGGGAAGGAATAAGAGCTATCATTTGGGGTGACTAATTCATTTTTTCAGTGAAAAAAATGAATTTTTCAAGTTAACAGTGTGGGGAAGGTCTTAGCAATCCTGGGCCACTGAGAACAGAAACACATCTGTTTATCAGGATTGTCTTCTTCTTACAAACCCTGTGGGTTGGGGGAAGGGGGGAACAGGTTTAGTCATGCACCAAATGGTGTGCCCATTGGAGGATGCCCTCAGCTTGGAACCATCTTTTGGATGGGCAGCTACAACACAAACAGCAACAAATCCTCCTACCAAGAATGCTCATGTGGACAAGACAGAGGCTTAACAAATGGCCCCCACATTGGGGTCTGGGTTCAGGTTCCAGCAGGGTTATGGCAGACAACGCTGGTCCCAGTTCTCTCAGGGGAGACAGCTTCCTCTGGGGGCTGGTTCACGTGAGTGCTGATGTTGGCCTCCCCTCCCCTCTCCCAGCATCCCCTGCCACATCCCGTCCTGTTCCTGCAGGCACCTCATTATGCCTGCCTTCTAGCCACCTAGCCTACAAGTACAGGCCAGGCTGGGACCAAGTGAGGGACACCCTAACGCAGAACATCTCCCCTCATTCCCATCCTGTCTCTTCCAGACTCCAGGCCCTTTTTATGAATGGGATCACTCAGTCTGCCAAGGCTGCTTGGGAAAGGGGCTCACAGACATGAGTTTTCCATCCTCATATCACACACACACACACACACACACACACACACACACACACTCTCTCTCTGAATTTAAGGGATCCTGGTAGTGAGGCCTCAGTAGTTTCCTCTTATGGTGGGAGACAAAAGGAAGAGAGAAGCTTTCTAAAGTTAGTATTACAGTCTCATATTCTCCCTCCCTCTCTCTCTCTCTCTCTTTCTCTCTCTCTCTCTCTCTCTCTCTGGGGGTGTGTGTGTGTGTGTGTGTGTGTGTGTGTGTGTGTTGCTCCATCTCTTTCTGGAAGATGACATGCCAAGGCTCCCTCAGCCCCTCCCACCTCCCTCAGTGCTGGGTGAGTCCCTCTGCCACCCTGCCTGGGCCCGCCCGCTCTCCCCTGTGGCTCGCTCCCCCTGGTGCCCAGCCCAGCCATGCTGCATACTTCTCCTCAGCTCGTGCGTCACTGCTATTCATCTTGTTTAGTGCTGGCTTGGCTGCAGATGCTATAAATATGGTAATTTTAGACTCCCTGATTGGAAAGGGTTGCAGGGCAGGGAGGAGAACGTTTGGTTTACTCTGTAGGAGCCAGTTCCAAGCTGGTTCTGCCACTCTCTGTGCACCCCTCTTATCCAAGCTGTGGCCCCACCAGGCCCCCCCCTCTCTTTGTGTTCAGTCCCAACTGCTGAGCCTGGGAGGAGTGAGAGGGACGGTGGCGATGTGTCTGGGCTCGGGGCCTGGAGAATTGCAGGTCAGTGAGGAGCTCCATGGCCCAGCGGCCAGCAGGCAGCCAGTGATGCAGGGGTGGGGGTCCGAACCCGCCTAGACAATGTGAGGTGGGGGCTGGGGATTAGCCTCCTACCCAGGGCCCTGCTCTGGGGCACACTGCGGACGGAGTGGGAGCCACCAGAGGCCTCTGACCCCTCCAGAGCTCTCTCTCTCTTTTTTTTTTTTTTTTTTTTGTTCTTTCCCTTCTGACCTTCCCCATGGGGGGCTGTCATTCCCAAGGGTCTTAGGCGGGTGCTCCCAGGGTTGTCAGCTAATCCCTCCTCCCACCCCTTTGCTGCTTGAAGGCGTCATTTGCATTTGATTAAAGTGCCCCTGAACAGTCCGCAGATTCAGATCTGCAGGGAGTGACTGCCAGGCTGACATGTCAGGGGCAAGGCATGGTGGGAGCTGAGCTTTGAGCCCAGAGCCATGTCAGGCCCTTCAAAGGCTCCCCGATCTGCTGCCTGCCCCTCCTCTCAGGGCAGTCCTATCTCCAGGCTCCGAGTGGGAGTGGAAGAGTCCCAGCTTCTAGCCACTGTCTGCAAGTCATAGGGTGTCCCAGCCTGGGAGCCGACTCCAATTTCTTAGCACCTTAAACCCCCACTTGACCGATGAGAAGTGACGTGCAGCACAGCCCGGGGCCAAGGGACCACAGTACCGTTAGCCCATATCTGGTTGTCCGACCCTCCCCTGGACACATCTTTATAGAAGGCTCTAGAAGAGGGAAAGAAGGGTCTGATGGGTGTTTCTTTGTTGCTGATTCCTGGGGCACAGGCCCACTGCTGTCCCTGCTGACAGATGCTGAGCTGGTGTTCGCTCGCCTCTGGTTATCCACGGAAACACGCCATCCAGGAGGCAGCCTAGGAAAATGTTGGTCGGTGCCGACTGTGGTCTAAGAACTCTTTGCTGCGGCAAGCTGTCCTGCTGTCCATCCACTAGCACCTGTTCCACGGGTGGGGTGGATGGGAGGAGGATTAGGGGTTGTTTGAAGCAGGCATGGAATTGGGGGGACTTGGATGTCTTCTGAGGGTGCACCATGGCGAGAGGGGCTTACCTCTGCAGTGAGTGTCGGGGTGGCACAGGACTCCACGGCAGTGTCCAGCCACCACACCCTGGGATTGCTCACTCTCCTCCTGGGAATACGGACACGAGGGCGTTGTCCTCACTGTGAAACAACGTCTTTTTCCTGGAGGACTGTCACAGTGTGTGCTTCCCACAGACAACTGCTGTACAGCAATCACCGGGGTGACGTGATGATTTTTGGAGTCTTCCATGCCAAGGACGATGCACGGTGGTGAACCCGTACTGGCTCGGGCTCATTCAGGTTATTGTCTAAAGAACCTCCAGCATCAAACATCCACAGCAAAACAGTCTTATCATTGTCCAGCCCAGAGCCATGGCGAGCGAGATCTTCCCTGGGAGGGGCGTGGCTGGTCCACTTTGGAGGAGAGATGGATGGGCCTTCTGTGTAGACAGCATTTTGCCTGTTGGAACGGACATGGTGCCGGGGTGCTGAGAAGCAGTCCATCCTTTGAGTGAGTTAACAGTGCCCCCCTGAAAACGCTGTCCCGCAGGCTTTGCTAAACACCCTTCCAGCACAGGTGCCGTGGGGTTCCGCAGCAGCCAGCCTGTGCGGCTGAGGTCTGGACACTTCGCTGCAGCCAACCCACCAGCAACCTCAGTGGGGACCTGTGTCCTAGAGAGGCTGTAAGGGTCAGAGGGGGTGAAGTACAGAATTTCTGGAGAGATTTGAAAATAACAGCACATTCAGGAGAGGAGTTGGTTCCAAAATTCTCCAAAATCGTGAAGGAGAAGGCCTCTCAGAGTCTCATGCTTGTCCTTCCTATGGATGAGGTCAGGGCACATTTCCCTCCCCCTGGAGCATGAGACAGTGCCTGGCCCTCGGAAAGCATGCAGCAGTTGGGGTTTATAACCCATCCTCTCTGCCTGGGCCGCTCCTCTCCATCCTTCCCTATCTGGATTCCATCCTGACTCCTCGCCATCACCTTCCCAAGAAGTGCCTGTCTCTGGTCTCCTTTAAGTGTCTGATGCAGGTCACATTCTCACAGCTGGCTGGCCATGATGTTTAGGTCCGAGGTTTATCTCTTTGCAGAATGAAACACCTCCGAGTCAAGGGCTTTCTCTCACACGTATCTATCAGCCCTCAGCACCTAGTATAAGGTGCTGTGCACAGTCAGAGCTTATTTTAGACTGTGCTCTCCTTCGGAATAGCAACAGCTCTGCTTTCTTAAACATTTCCCATATGCAAGGCACTGGGGCCTCCCCCTGCCTGCCTGAATCTTCCGAACAAACCCAAGAGTGTTCCCATGGGTTTGTTATGAGGTGGGAAAGCGGGGTTCGGAGATGATCGCTGGCCTGAAATTGTAGGTCCTGAATGACAGAGCCATGCTTTGAGCCCAGGTGGGTCCCCTCCGGAACTTGACCTTGAGCTCAAAAGGGCGGTTATACTCTTCTCCTGGAGATAGCACTGTGTCTTTCCCAAAGACAGGGTTGCAAATGAGCAACCCGAGGGCCCAATTTGGCCCACAGATGTGTTTTGTTTGGCCCACACGGTGTTTTTAAAAATCAGGAAATTTTACATCACCATCTACATTTCTGGCTTCACCGGGAAACCTGGGCGATCCAGTAACCCTGACTGTCAGCGTGGCAATGCCAGACTCCTGCTGCCCCTCTGTCTCCTCCTCCCTCCCAGCCATGGTCTCTGTCAGCTGTCCAGTGTGTCTCTCCTCCGCGTGCTGGCACTGGGCTGGGTCCATTCTTGGTTACCTAGGACTGTCCCACGTTTTGTAGCAGGTTTAGCAGCCTGTACTAAATGAGTAAACACCCTACCTTTGCTCATTTTGACAACCAGAAACACCCCAAACACATTCCTGAAGCCCTTAGTGAGGGACGTCACACTGTCCCCTATTGAGACTCGCTGGCGGATCACCTGGTGTATCCCCAGTGCTGGCACACAGTAGGGCCATAGGTTAATGGATTGGACTCCCTAGGAGAACGGAATGTCCATAACTGCATGGTTCCGCATGGTAAAAGTTCCCATGAAAATGGAGGCAGGGAAATGAAGTAATTGTAGTGTTTTTAAAAATACATTATCTGGAGCAAATTTAGCGCATTCCACTGAACACCTGTCCCAGAGTGGGGGATGGCGGGGGGATTAGTAATAACATGTTCCCGTGGAGGCATTTTCACTCTGCACGCCTCGGCCCCCTCTGTAATGTTAATTGGCTATGGCTTTCTTTGCTCCCAGCCCTGCATGGAAGGAGCGTTACTGTGCAGCTGTCAGCCACACACCGCCCAGGAAAGGCCGCATCGGAGGGTCAGCAAGAAGAGCCGAAACACAGGCAGCTTTCCCATGGAGAAACGTGGCTAATCATATTTTTGCCTTTTTTCCCAATTATAAAAATACTCTGTGGTAGCAGTAGAAATTTCAGAATATAGTAAGATACTAAGAGTAAGTAAAAACCACCCTAATTTCATCACCCAAACATAATCACTGTTTATATTTTTGAATATTTCCTTTCACCTGTTTTTTCCCCCCCTGTGCACATATTTGTGTTTGTTGTTGCCAGGTTTGTTTGGCTTTTAGCAAAATTGGGATTGCACTGCTTATAACGTTGTCCTTGCCAACGTGTGGCTATTCCCATAATCAGGGTAACCAATCCCCTTACGTTGAACATGGAAGTGCTCCCCAGTTTTTGCTATTATCAATGGTACAGCAGCCAGCTTCCTGATTCATAAATCCTTTGCATCCCTCTGGTTACTTCATAGGGAATGTGGTATGGTTGCCAGATCAGAAGGAATTATCCCCTCTGCAGGCATGGGGGATGGTGCCGGCTCCAGGTCACAGGTGGGAAAAGGGTAGACTGAGGCCTGGTAAGGAATGTCCAGGCAGGGAAGAGCCCACCTTGTTGAACTTGCTCCTCTGGAAATAGGGACCAAAGCAAGGTCATGTGCCCGGAGCGAGGAGAGGGGACATGGAGTGAGGACTTGGGTTTAGCTCGCACTGCAGGAAGCAAACAAGGACTTAACCAAAGGACGGGCATTGTTTGGCAATCTTGAGAGTGCAAGGAGGCCACACCGTGGGGTTTAGTAATAAAGGCTGTCAGCACAGACATGCAACGCTCCCCTGGGAGGCTGAGACAGCAGCCACCATTGGGTGGAGGTAAGGGTGGGGAGCAGAGGATGAGCTCAGGTTTGAGAAATGGCCTGACAGCTCCAGCCAGAGTTCAGAGAGTCTCATGAAATCTCTTTCTGCCCCAGATAGTAAGGTTATTGTAACACCGAAGTAAAAACAGTCTTTGCAACCTAGCAAACAGATCTTAAAATTGGCTTTACAGACCTCACATGAGCTGGACATAGACCCTGAGTTGCTTTTCTGGTAAAATAATAACAATGAACCACCTCTACAGCACGTCACAATTTACCAAGTGCTTTTTGCTAGTTCACTGTATCAGCCCCGAGTCGTGGTGTGGAAGTGGGCACCAGGGCTCAGAGAGCCAACTCTAAGTGCAGGCAGGTGGCAGCGTGGGATGGGGCTTCAGCCAGCACGAAGGACAGAGGCATGATCAGTAACCCATGCTCTGTGACCATCTCTTCTGACCTTGAAAGATGACTTTTGTTGGAGGACAAATATATACTACGCCTGTGACCTTGACCTCCTTAGCAAGATGAATTACCCAGGTGAGCTACCAGGAAAAGCCAGTTCTGTCTGTGTTTAGAGAGCAGCTCAGTGTCCTCCCTACCAGACAGGTCCTCTGTGCCTTGAACAGACCAGGCATGTACCTGCCACAGGAGTGTGATCTTTGCACGTAGAATCTTCCCTCCCCGATGTAGCCAAGGCTCACTCCCCAGCCTCTTCAAGTCTTTGCTTTAATGTCACCTTCTCAGCAGTGTCTTCCCTGACCGCTCATTTTAAATCGCACCCTTCCTGCTGCTGACCCCCACCACGGACACTTTCTATCTGCCTTTCCTGCTTTATTTTTATCTGTTGCATTGATTACCTTCTACTATATTATGCATGTTATTCATTTTCTTGTTTATTATTTGTTTTCTCTGCAAAAATGTGTGATGAGGGTAGGAGTTTTGTCTGTTTTGTTCCCTGCTGTTTCTCAAGCCTAGACTATAAAGGTGCTCAAAAAGTAATTGAATGAGTCTTGACTGGTTTAGCTCAGTGGATGGAGCATCAGCCTGCAGGCTGAAGGGTCCTGAGTTCGATTCCAACCAAGGGCATGTACCTTGGTTGTGGGCACATCTCCAGTAGGGAGTATGCAGGAGGCAGCTGATTGATGTTTCTCTCATCAGTGTTTTTAGCTCTCTATCCTTCTCCCTTCCTCTCTGTAAAAAAAATCAATAAAATATATATATTTTAAAGTAATTGAATGAGCCCTGATCACTGTGGCTCAGTTGGTTGAGTGTTGTCCCATGATCTGATAGATTGCCAGTTTGTTTCCTGGTCAGGGCACATACCCCGGTTGCAGGTTCAATCCTTGGTTGGGGTGTGTATAGGAAGCAACTGGTTGATGTTTTATTGTCATATCAATGTTTCTCTCCCTTCCTCTCTCTCTAAAATTAATAAAAACATATTTTTAAAAGTAATTGAATGAACAGCATTGGAGGTGTGAAATAAATAAAAAATCCTTAAGTGCACTTGCACAAGGACTAGTTCATAATAAGGAGTCCATATGTGCTGGCTCCCTTTCTCTCCTTCCCTTCTCTTGTGCTAAATGTTATCTGCTCAGCACGGTCATCTTTTAAATTAATATTCTTCTGAGAGATAACACATCGAGCTAGCCATCTGGTCCAGGTAGCAGATATTGCACCGACAATAACCCAACTGCCCTGAGCCAGCCCACTGTCCTTGTCCATCTACCAAGGAGTGAGGGGAAGTGTGGTGGGGGGGGGGGGGGGGGCGCAGTTCAGTGCTAACTCCAATCTCACCCAGGGGGGCATCCGTGTGGGGGACCCGATGAGGGAGGTTTCCTCTCTTCCCCAGTGGCTGCACAGGTGCATCCTGGGTCTCTGCTCAGCCACCTGTGGCGGGAAGGAGGTTTTCCTCCACCCTCTCAGGGACCTGGCTGGGTCTGAAAATTAAAATGGTAAAGACGGATTAGCTGCAGAGAAGCATACACATTTATCTCGTGTAAGCTTTCTGAGACACAGGAGACTTCGCCAGGAGGCAAAGCCCCACAGAAACAGTGCTAGTGCTGGGCTGGATGCAGGGAGCAGTTGTGGAGGACGAGAGAGTGAAGGAGCAGGAGGGAAGTGTAGTCAGCGGGGAACGTGGCAAGGCCTGTTGGTTAGGATTCTTCATGGCGTCCCTGTGTCGTGGGAGATAAGCCATCCCTTTGGGTATAGCAGGGCCCCTCTCACCTGGGGGCTTGTGACTCTCTCAGGGGAGAAGCCTGGGGGGAAGGTGAACATGAACTTCCTGCTTCAGCTATTTCCTCAGACTCCTCCAGCCTAAAGTATTGGGTGCGGCCTAAACCTTTCCCCTGCCGTGGGGCTGCAGATGGGGTCCTGTTCGGTGACTCACTGACACACTCATTCCTCATGCATTCAGTGGGTGTGCACCGAGAGGCCGCCGTGCGTGTGCCCCCGCCATGCGTCCCCCGCAGTGCCGGGCTGGAGAAGCCTTGGTTAACAGGTCAGACACGGACTTGGCTCCTGTCAAGTGAGGGGAGCAGACCTCAAACATGAGCGCGCATCCAGACCCACCCACCCTTTCCACATTCTGAGTTATCTCGCTGTCCCCTGAGTGCGCCCCGTGCTTTCCTCCTCTCTCACCCCACTCCTTGCTTTCCTTGAGAGTCCCCCCATCTTCCTCAGCGCCATCTTCCTCCTCCTGTTCTCAAACCCTCCCTGATCTTCACAGCTCTGCCAAGAGCCTTCTCTGCCTCTTCTAAGAAGCCTTTGCTGGCCATGAGCAAGCACCTTCTGTTCTTCCCCTCCAGCCTCTTGAACATTCCCATAAACTCCCCGGTGTGGAGGTCATTGTCTTGACATACATGGCTTAGCTGTTGCACCACCTCGACTATAAACCCTTTAAAGACCAGAACGAGGCGTTACAATTCCTTTGGTCCTGCGCAGACTCACTATCCTGCCTGAACACGGAGCCCCTTCAATCATTGCCGATTGAGAGGCCGCCCATGGCAGGGGCTGGTGGCAGGGGCTCAGCCTCCCGGAGGGGCCTGCCCGCTCTGGGTCTGGTCCCTAGAAGCAACGCCAGTGGCCTTGAAGAATTAATGTTGCTGTCAGAGGGGCTGCCCTTCAAAGGGTCCTGATAGCTCTTGTTATATGCAAAGTGAAAAGGTAAGGGGACTGTTCTCTGCATTTCCTGCCTTACAATTGAGTGAGGACAGACAGATGATTTATTGGGCATTTCCTAGCCTCTCCTTCACCATAGGAAACCAGCCTGAAAAAAAAAAAGGTGCAAATTTTAAAAAGATGTGTGGCTGCTTTAGGGGGTGACGGGGGAGAATTCCTGCGCACCATTAAAGTGGAAAAAGAAAACTCTCTAACAGCAGGCACTCTGATCTAGAGGCACAGTAACCATAAATTCCCACTGCCCTTCGAAAACTCAAAGCGCTGCTGCGGGGAGAGTGGGGCAGGGAGAGCGAGGCTATGACGGGCCTCCTTCGGCTCCCATTTCCAGATGATCACACTTGGGCTTAGGTGGTGGCAGTGCGGCCCCAGCCATCAGCCATCACCACAGAGGAGCACCGGTGCAGGGGCCTTCCGAGCCTTTCAAGTGTTAGTTTCAGTTGGAAACAGTTAACTATCTCCACCGCACCCCTTCCCCTGAGATAGAGAGAGAGGAAGAGCCATGGAAAGGGGCCAAGAGCTGGGGGCTCAGCAGATGCAAAAGCCTGGCTGACACACAGGCCTCGCTTCCCTCGCTCTGCCGTGGGAGATGTGTTCATGTCCTAAGGGCTGTACTAACGAGGTTCCACACACGGTGCTTCCCACAGAAATGGATTGCCTCACGGTTCTGAAGGCTAGAGGTCTGAAATCACAATGTCAGCAGGGCCATGGACCCTGCAGGCTCTGGGAAAGGGTCCCTCCTTGCTCTCCCTGTCCTCTGATGGTGCCCAGCAAGCCTGCATATTCCTTGGCTGGTGGCTGCATCACTCCCATCCCCACCTCCAACTTCACGTGGCCGTCTTCTCGGCATGTCTGTGTCTTCTCCCTACGTGTGTCTATCTTGGAGGCTCTTCGCTTCCAATCATATTGGAATAAGGGCCCACCCCCCTCTTGTATGACCTCCTCTGAACTTATATCTGAGTTACATCTGCAAAGATTCTAATTCCATATCCACAGGTAAGGGCTTCAACATATCTTTTCAGGACACAATTCAACCATAGCAGAAATCAAATGTTTATTGTCTATGGCCACATTGGGAAGACTTAGGTAACTTAACCAGTGACTGTGTGTGTGTGTGTGTATTTGTATTTATATAGTGTCACTATATACACACAAATACCTATACATGTATGTGTTGTGAATATAACACTATATAAATACGTATGACACTCTATAGATGACATATACGTACAAATGACAGGCATTTGTGACTTGTAAATGTGATGAATGACATCATATAAAAACATATGACACTAATAAGTATGTATGACACTGTATGAAAAATCATAAAAGCAATTCTGAGGAATGCCCTAATCTTATTAATCTAAAGTGTAAGGCCACAGTGCTGTTCTTAAGGCTTTTCCTGTGGTTTGCCCACGAGGGTGGCAGTGGGAAGGTCTGTCTGTGCCGCAGACACCAGCACTCGCCCAGCTGAACTCTGAAGAGGACTCAAGCGTGTGGGATGGATGGAGGCAAGTGTCTGCCTGGATGTCCCCAGCGCCACAGGGTGGCCCCACTGCTGGCCACACATGGTCCTTCTCTACCTGGTTTTGGAGGCAAATCCAACCCCAGAAACATGAAGTGGCTCATCCAAGTCATGGCAGAAGCAGTTCCAGAGGTGGGAGTGAGCCTCTGTGTACCCAAGGGCGTCCCCCACCCACACCACTGCCTTCTGAATCTCCTCCTTGCCCCACTTTCTCCCTAACAGGCAGAATTTTCACTTGAATTTCTTTCACTGAGCATGCCCACATGTGGTCACAGAAATAGCACTGTTTTCCCTTCCAATGAGCTGAGAAATTATTTTCATGGAGGTCTTGCTCCATGCCAAGTTTAAAGTACTTTGTGTTCATTTGTCCTGAGTTGTTGGTGAGATGGGGGTCAGAGGGGCTTCCTTTTTCAATTTTATAAATATTTTTCTTTCATTTTTCTTAACCCCTTTTATGCCATAAGCATCTATAAATGCTTTCTCTCATCCATGGGAAAATCAATGCGATCGTATAAGAAATGTTTTTCACTTGTTAGATTTTTCATTGCTGAATGCACATACGTATGTAAACTCAAAGGAAATAGCAATTATTACACTGGATGATTTCCAGTTACACATAATCAGGCAATTATAATATTCATTACAAATTGATTTTTAAAATTAAATTCAAAATATCATGGCGTATGGGAAAGGTTTCCATTTTAGACGTGTGGCAGTTAACTGGTTAAACTCCAAACTGACTGACCACGCATTTCCGCTCACTCTCTGGACCCAGCGGCCTGCCTGGCTGTCTTCTATCGGTAAGTTGGAGGCTCGGTCTCTCAGGGGCCGCCTCTCTCCTAAGCCCTCAGAAGCCTTGACGTGGCTGCACCCCCACAAGCTCCCCTGTGTCCCCAGCAGCAGCCTACCTGGGTCTCCACTGGCTCTCTCCACATCGAGAGGCTGCCTGACTTCCCTCTGCAAGCCCTCAGGCCTGACTCACTCTCCAGCCTCTGGCTGGGGTCCCCCGGCAGGAACCAGGCAGTATTCTGCAATGCCCTCCCATGGGATTCTGGAGGCATTCTGCTTGGAACCTTCACTGGGGAGTTCTGTGCCAGGGCCTTCGCCCACCCAGGACTTCTAAGTGACTGGCAGAGATATTGTGCAGCTTCCTACACCCCTGCCTCTGCCCTTCCCCACTTCCTTTTGCCCTGCCTCCCCACTTGAGAAAACCCTGCCCGTTCCCAGATGCAGCCCGAGCTCTTGCCCAGGCCCCCTCCACAGCCTCTGACGGACACCAGGCAGCGCTCAGAGTGGCACTGCCTGCTTTAACGCATCCTAATTCAGAAAGAGCCTGGACCGTCCGCTTCCAGCTTTAGGGACCATTGGGGAGCTAGTTTAAAATGCATGTTTCCAGGCCCACAGCTGAAAATCGTATTGAGAATCTGCACTCTTGAAACACCGAGAGGATTCTGGTACTTGTGGGCTTGTGGGCTCTGCTGGAGAAATGTGGCGAAATTCCTGGTTGGGTGTGCCGACATGGGGTAGTGACTAGAAGTAAAGACCAGAAGGGAGAGGGTCCGGGCTGAGGCAGGAAAATAAATCAGGTTGGTGTGGGCGTGAGGTGGCTTGGACCTGGGAGGTGGGTTGAGGAAGGGCAGGCACTTCCATGTGTGGCTGCTTGGGGACCAGCAATGTCAGGATCCACGTGGAACCTGCTGGGACAGTTCTCTGCTGCAATGTGAGGGCCCAGAGCCTTGTCCTGGGTCTGGGCCATGCCATCAGGCCACAGAGGAGCTGTGTGACTGGGAGGGGGCGGCTCCTGGAGCTGCTGCCGGAAGCGCACAGCGTGGTGAATAAAGATCCTGCTTGGGAGAATGTCGCTTGTCTGGTCCCTCTGGGTGGACAGAGAGCTACGTACTATCTCTGTGCCTCTGTTTCCTTGTTTGAAGGGGAGGACATAGCACCCACCTCACGTAGTTCTTGAGAGGACTGAGTGAGGGAATAGTGCAAAGTCCTGAGCAGCCCTGGGAGTGGCGAGGGCTGGAATAGCAGGAGCTGGGGCCTGGGCTCCCAGATGCTCCCATCTGCCTCAAAGCCTAGCTTCGAAGCTGCCTTCTGCAGAATTGGACACCAGGAATAAGCCAGACAGCAGGTGAATGTCCTTGTCTCGTTCCCAGGAAGCTTCTGGCTTTCCCTGTTGCTCCCTCTGAAAGCCCCCAGCACCTGCGAGTGCCGATTTGGAATAGGTATCCCCTTGCTCTCCAAGCGACCCCACCTCATGGGACACTCACAGCCCGAAGGACCCGCTCCACAGATGGGGGCCAGACCTCCGCAACGGAAAACTCCGGTTTTGAATTCCAGACCCCTGATGAAGGCCGCATGATCTACAAGGTGAGATCGGGAGTTCCAGGTTGGAATCAAAGGCTCCTGAGCAGATGGAGAAAGGAAATGCACTCGCAGAGGCCCGGATGGCACCCAATCAATCCCCCATCTGGGCGGAGGGGGCTTTGGTGCTGGTTTCCGCCTCTGAGTTCTGTCGGCCTCGGTTTCCTCCTGCAGGGGGGGCCAGCACCCACAGGCGTGTTGTGGCACCCGGTAAACCAGCACCTGGTAAGTGCTGTGCCATCCTAGGAGCAGCAGTGCCATTGGCTCTCTGTTCCAAGTGATTAGCTGTGAGGAGCTAAGCGAGTAAGAGTTGCTATAGCTTTAGCCATAGAAGACCCTGCTTTAGCAGAGTCACCAAGCATTCCCTATGCCCACTTATCACCCCCCTGGGCCAGTGATGGGCAAACCATGGCTCGCGAGCCACATGCGGCTCTTTGGCTCCTTGAGTGTGGCTCTTCCACAAAATACCACGGCCTGGGCCAGTCTATTTTGAAGAAGTGGCGTTAGAAGAAGTTTAAACTTAAAATTTTTGGCTGTCAAAAGAAATTTCAATCGTCGTACTGTGGATATATGGCTCTGTTGACTAATGAGTTTGCCGACCACTGCCCTGGGCCAAGGCGAAAAAGTGTCCTCCTCATGAAACCCAGACCTCCCACACTGCATATCCCCCCACACTGTGTATTCCCGAGGCAGAGAAGGGAAGAAAGGCCAAACAGCACCTCTGCAGACAGAGAATCAGAAGCCTCTGGGCAGCTTCTAGAGAGACCATTGGCCGCACATCTAGACACCTGCCATGTGTCTGTCGCCAGAGTGGAAGACCTCACTCCTATGGTCTGTGGAGGGAGCTGGGTCCTGCCAGGGGTCACCAGGGGGCACCGGCCAGCCAACCTCATCCCCCTGGCGGCTCCCTGGCCAGTGAGAAGGCAGAAGCAGAGAGGAGCACCACAGTCTGCCATGTTGCCTCCGTGCAGTTCAGAGAGGGCTTCCCATGTGCTGGGGCCAGGAAGAAAAATTCTTTATTCCCCTGGCCTCTAGGCGTGCCAGGCCCGAGGCCCAGCGAGGGGGTCTCCCCCCATGCCCTGACCCCCACTCTGTGACTCGCAAAGTTCAATGAAAAGCGCCATGGACCGGGTCAGGCTGGGTGTGCGGCCAGCCTGCTTTATCCCCGGGGCATTCTTACGCCTCCCTCCAGATCAGCCAGGCGGGCTGGCCGGGGACACTCCTGAGCTGGCTCTTTTCTTTCTTTTTCTCCTGAGTCTAGAGCCCAGTTATTTACCCAAAGAAAACAAGGAAGTGACAAGGTAACAGAGTACACATGTTGTGAAAATATGCAGGCTGAGGCCGAGGAAAAGAAAACATTCTTCCATAAGTAGCTGCCTTGTTAATTCATTTTTTTTCTCCAGATTAGAACCAGCCATTTCTTGTGCTCCTTCAAGCACCTTCTGTGGTTTCCTGACAGCTGCCTTCAAGGGTGAGATTTGGCTTGAAAAATGGACCATCGGTCATGCTTCGGGGGGGAGGGCAGAACCCAAAACTCCCAGATTGCTCAAATTCTCGGCTCCCTTTCTCGATGGGAACAGAGGAGGAGGAGGAGGAGGAGGAGGAGGAGGAGGTGGTGGGGAGAGGACTGTATAAACTGCAAGGCGTCACCTGATTTTCTATAAGAAATGACAGCTCGGGAATGAACGGTCCTTGGGCCGCACTTTCTTGCCTCCCCTGAAAGCGTTTCCGATCCCTGGCAAGCCTCTGGGCCCTGGCCTTGAGCAACAGCCACAGGCTGATTCTCGGCAATTAAAACATAACATTGGCCCTGATAGAGGACGCTGGGACACCCCCACACACATACACACCCTTTTCATTACGTGCCAAAGATCACTTTCCCAAACCTGTTTCGGAACAGCTGGCCGAGTCTGAGGAGCAGGCTCCAGCCCCGCGTCCCCTGAGTGGATGGGGAGGGGCCCGGGTTATTAATAGCATTTGTTCCACCTGGTGTTTGGGGGTAGAAGGCGGGTGACCTGTGTCTTTTGGGGAAGTTGGGCCATAATCAGTTTGAGGCTCAGTTTTTCTTCCCCGGCCCTTTAAGCCTCCTGACTGACAGAGAATGGCGGAAAAACGCCGGCGGCGGAGAGGCTCCCGGGGCCAGCATCCCTCCGGTGCAAATCCTCACGCTTCTCATTTTTCCTTCCTCCGTCTTCCCGGCCTCCTTTGCGGCCTGTGGGTGTTGGCCCACGGCTCGGCCAGACTCCCTTCAGGAGGGGTCACACCGCAGAGGCCTGGCCAGGCTGTGTTAGCATTGCTGTGGTCCTTTCTGCTAACAGGCTGCCTCTGGAGCTGGGCTGCCCGTCCCAGCATGGAACAGGCCTGTGAGAAAGTGGGAAGGGCCCCCTTTCCCAAGGCGGAGGCTGGTTCCTGCAAGGGATCTTGGGTTGAAGGAGCCCCTGCCCCCTCCCCAACCTTGATTGCAGCCACAGAGTCCATCAGCTCCCCTCTCCCACCCACCCCCTGCCCACCAGCACACAGCACCCTTCACCTCACAGTGGGTGAAAATCCTGCTATCTACCCACATGCTTGCCACCACCAAGGCACCTTCCTGAGAGCCCAGGAGAGGGCTGGACTTCGGCCCTGGAATGATTTTGATTTGATCGGGTTGAAGCTGGAGTGTAAAACTAGAGCTCAAGGTGCATTATGGGTCTGACCTCCGGGTAGACGTCTCCCACTGAGAACTGTGGGGAAAAGGCACTTCCATCAGAGCCCGAGGCCCAGTGGTCAAGGGAACCTCGGAGTGCCAGTGTCAAGCCCAACCATGTCCCCCGGTGAGCACCCTTAATGGGGCCACCAGGTTCCCACTGGGTGAGCACAGACTCTCCCCACCCTAGGCCAGGCTCCAGCCACTGGCCGTAGGTGAAAGACTATTTCCGATGATTGTTTTCAGATATTCTACATCCAGGGCATGAAAACACAATAGTGACAGGAAAAAATCCACTACCTCTGCTCTCCCTGCTACCCACCCCCCACACACACACACACACACCACCACCACCACCACCACCAACCATCACAATACAAAGGTGGTCCTATCTCTCTCTTTGAGAAGGTCAGGGACCTTTTCTCATTCCAGTCCTTGATATGGTTCCAAGGGAAGCCATGCCTTTGAACTCTGCGACATCCCAGTAGGCCCAGCTGCGAGGGTGTGGATGGGGAGGCAGACAGGACTTGCGCCTTATCAGGGGCCAATCTCAGGCCCTCCTGTGAGGACCAAGCTTCCTCCAGCAAAAGGTGACTTAGAGCCATTTAGTCAACCATCTGAGGAGGGCCCAGGGGCAGCAGAGAGGAGTCTGTCAGAGACAGGCCTTCCCGTGGGGAGTTTCTGCACAGAACCTTGAGAGCAGACCTCACTCTGTTCTAGTCCCAAGCAAATCCCCTCCTGGAACGAGACCCTCTACTTTCTCACCTCACCATTCTGGCCACCTTTCAAATGCTTCTGAGCAGCAGAGAAATGGCTGCTAAGCCCTGGTGAAGAGAGAATGAATTTGGTTGCCACTCAGTTTTAAGAACCAGCCTTTGGGCTTCTATGATTGTTGCTGACAGGTTTTCCCTTAGGGCCTGGGTAAGGCTGGTCCTCAGATGCCTCTTCCTCTTCAGACCGGGGCCTTCCTTTACCAGAATCTGAGATTTGGAGCATTGGAGGGCTTTGATTGGTCATGGAACCCAATATACCTGAGATACAGGATGTTCCAATGGACGGCCATCCTGGGGTCTGAATTCTCTAGGATGGGGTACACACTACTTTGTAAAGACAACTGAGCCACTGTTTGAAAGTTTTCATCCTCAGGAAGTTCTTTCTCACATGGAGGTAGAATTTGCCACTTGGTTTTACAATAGTTCTGGAGAGCTGGGCAGCAGGATGGCCTGGTTCTAAGATCAGGCAGAG
Source organism: Pipistrellus kuhlii (assembly GCF_014108245.1). NCBI lineage: Eukaryota > Metazoa > Chordata > Mammalia > Chiroptera > Vespertilionidae > Pipistrellus > Pipistrellus kuhlii. The sequence goes on along the minus strand of NW_023425404.1, from coordinate 16,521,186 downwards.
GGTATGGATGAGGAGGCAGACAGGACATGCATTTATAAAAAAGGCCAAGCCCTTCCCCCTCCACTTTGCTATGCATCTTAAACCTGATCATTAATATTTTGATTATGTATTGGACAGTTTGACTCATGGCTTCACCCTTGTGTATTTTCATGATGGGCTTTAACATCTTTGTGTCAATGTTATTTGTTAAGGTATTTCTGAAAAGATGCGGTTTTGGGAGAATGTGCTCAGAGGAAGCAACTGCTCCCTTTATGTCCCGCTCCATGGGGTTACCCCAGGGCAGCTGGACATGTACCTGGATCTCTTCTTACTCTTGTGTTTCGCCACTCACATCCTTCCATAGTACCACTGTGGCCAAAGCCACTGTTGCTGAGGATGGTGTATCTGTCTGCATCCCTTGGGTGCGTTGGATGAAAAATTTGAGGACTACTTTTCTAGAACAAGATCAGCTTGTTGCTCCTTCTTGGTGCCAACCCTTCCTACTTCCTTGAGTGTGTTTTTTTTGTTTTGTTTTGTTTTGTTTTTTAAGTTATTTTTTAAAAATATATTTTATTGATCTTTTACAGAGAGGAAGGGAGAGGATGGAGAGTTAGAAACATCGATAAACTGCCTCCTGCACACCCACAACCAAGGTACATGCATTTGACCGGAATTGAACCTGGGACCCTTCAGTCCGCAGGCCTATGCTCTATCTGCTGAGCCAAACCAGTTAGGGCTATTTCCTTGTGTTTTGTTTTGTTCTGTTTTTTGTTTTTTCACCTATCTCTCCTAGCTTCCCTAGCTTATGCAGATCCAGGACTCACCATTGTCTACAGCGGATGAGAAACTTTATTTGGCTTCTTACTAGAATGTTAGCTTTGGGAGGGCAGGGAGTTTGTCTATTTTCTTTACTGCTCTGTCCTCAGAGTCTATAGCAATTGATTGAATGACTGATGGGTTCCCAAGATACTAAAAACCACATTTATCTCTCTTCCACTCTGTACTAAAAATCTAGAGAATAAACAAGAACCTGGTCCATTGTCTATAGAACTGTCTCATTTATCATCCTTGTTAATTATTATGAAAATAATATCAAGGCCAAATTTCAAACAGCAAGTGAGCAGCAAAGCCAGGCCAGCCCTCAGGCTTGACCATTCCTTGTTTCATCTGCCCTGTTATGCTAGTTTCATTCATTGCATGACCTGGGTCCATGTGTAAAGGCTGGTGCTCATGGAGCACAATAGGATCTCAACCACTGCCGCCAGATCAACAGAGCTCTGTTCCTGATAGTCATAGGATCACAGCACACCTACGGAGCCAGGAGCAATTCCTGGTACCTTGATGACTGGGAGAATGTTCTAGTCTCTCTTCTCCTTAATTTCTCATCAAGCCTGCTACTGTAGCTACTATTTTTATTCTACTTATCAGCTCGAAAGCCTCTCGGGCCTTCTTATTATTCTCCAAAATCAAGCCCCAACTTCTCTGCTTGGCCTGGGAGACTCTTCATCACCTGGCCCACCTTACCTATCCACCGAATTTCTCATTCTCTTCAGTGCATACTCTCTTCCACCACCTATGGTCAGGCCCTATTTTCATTGTCTCCACCATGTCTTCCTTTTTCAATATGCTTGTTTTTGTTAATATCTCCCAATAAGCTCATACTTCTATGTGTTTTTTTTAATTAAAGAGACTTTCTTTTTTTAGAGCAGTTTTAGTTCATAGCAACATTGAGCAGAAAGCACAGAAATTTCCCATATACCTCCTGTTCTCGCTCAGTCCCCTTTCAGCCTCCCACCCCACCCCCTGGCGCCACAGTAGGACATTTAGCTACAGTCCATGCACCTGCATTGACTCATCATATCACCCAAAGTTCACAGTTTACAGTAAGGTTTGCTCTTAGTGTTGTACATTCTGTAGGTTTTGACAAATGTATGGTGACTGGTACCCAGCATTATCATATCATACAGAATAGTTTCACTGCCCCCACAATCCTCTGTGCTTTCCATACCTTCTTTTTTATGATTGTACAAAAATTTGTGCACTTGGGGGAGTGGGGGCGGTTCCCTCAGCCCAGCTGGCACCCTCTCGCAGTCCAGGACTCCTTGGGGGATGTCCACCTGTTGGCTTAGGCTCACTCCCCAGGGGATGGGACCCAAGCTGGCAGTCAGACATCCCTCTGGCATCCTGGGAGCCCTAAGCCACAGTCAGTTAACCGTAGTGCTGCCACCACTGCCGTCAACCCAGCTTGTGGCTGAGTGGAGCTTCCACTGTGGGAGCACACTGACCACCAGGGGGCAGCTCCTGCATTGAGCCTCTGCCCTCTGGTGGTCAGTGTGTGTCATAGTACCAGTCATTTAGCCATTGGGGTCAATTTGCATATTACCCTTTTATTATATAGGATTTTCTGCTCAATCATCATGGGTAATGCAGGTTCTGCTTTCCCAGTGCCCATGGTCCACACAGCTCTCTCCTTCCCCAGAATTCCTGCTGCTCCCATCCCTGACTGTGCCATCCCATATCAGCTCTGTCTCTGTAACTCTGGTGAGCAGCTAGTACTTGGACTCCCCACTGTGCCTAGCCTACTGTAGGAGCTCCACAAGCACAGCCACCAGATTGTCAGCTCGTAGAGCCACATTCACATGAGCGGGGACCCTGGAGTCATGCATTCTTAAGTCCATGGGCCTTAAAGAGAAATAATTATCCTTATCACAATTCAGTTCCATCTTCAGGTGGTTACTGAATAGCTGCTATGTGCTAACCAGCAACAATCCCATCATGAATACAATGGTAATTCTACCCTCAAAGGCATTATAATCTTGTGACAGAGAAGTGACTCACCTGATCCCCATAACACAATGAGAATGGTGCTAAGATACAAATACGCAGGCCTATATATAGCTAGCCCTTGCGATGTAGCCGAAAAATCAGCGGGAATTTTCCAGGTAGGTGAGTGGGTGGAGGGCGTTCCGGCAGGAAGGGGCAGCCTAGGGGAAGTGAAAGTACCTGGCATAGCTAGAGGCTTGCCTGTTGCCCAGTTTCTTTCCCGTAATAACATTGGAAGCCCAGTGGTTAAATGATCACCTGTGGTCTCCAAGCAAACCTGTGCTGGGTCACTGACACAGCAGACTGTTCACTCTCAGTTACTGCTTCCGGAATCAGAAACAGGAGAACAGAGCCCTCTCCTGCTTAACCGTGTCTTGCTCTTCTGAAGACGGGGTGTGGGGAGCCCCAGAGCCCCAGTGTTGCCTTGTGCACACGGGGTGTTCATTCCAGCAGTGGGGTGGGATGCTCCCGGCCCTCACAGGCACCGCTGGGAATGGGCTGTCTCAGAAGCTTGCACTTCTTTAGCCTACCTCAAACATGTCTTCTTCCTCTTTCTAATTTGACGAGAATCTGGATATTAGAAATCTGGTTTAATCTGCTAGAAGCCAGGGTAGGCATAAATAGAGCCGTTCCTGCCCCTTACCTGGATCCCTCTCCCCAGCCCAGTTGCTAGGTGCCTGGCCTGCGGCCGCCGTGCTGGAGCTTGGCCTGCCTGGGCTTCCACTTGCACAGCCCAGTCCCCGGTGGGAAAGGAGTGCTGGGGTCTGGCCGGATGAAAGGGCTGAGGGCCAGTGTTGTGATTCCGGGCACCTCTAATTTCCCTTTTCTCTGTTCCCCTCTGCGTCATCAGCAGGAGTTTGTTTGAGGCTTCGAGGGCCCGGCTTTGTTTCACCTGGGAAAGTCCCTGCCCGGAGTGCGCGGATCTCCCCGGAGCGGGCCGGGGCCCTGACCTCTGTCACCCGAATTGTTTGGACCCAGAAGCCCCCATAGGGGTTAGGAGGGTGATCAATTGGCAACTTACGGAGTAAAGACCTCTCGCTCCCACCCCTCCCTCTGCGTATTGTGCTGGGAAGGGCAGCGGGGTCAGCGGCAGCAAACTGAAGGGCCAACCAGCGGAGCCTTGAAAGGACTCGTTTTGTGTTTCAGTAATGAGCACTCTCTCTCCCCTTGGATGCACTCGGATTTCATGAGTTACAGGGAACCTGTCAACTGCTGTTTTCATTGTATGGGGCTCGCGGGGGGAACTTGGATATAGGGCAGGCTTGTTTCAAAGAAAGCAGGGGAAAGAAAGTGGTGAATAGATGCAATGTGCTGTCATATGCAGATCACAGCCCCGGTTGCCATGGGACACCTCTGCCCGCCCAGAGGGCAAAATGCCGAAGGCCCTGTATTGAGGTGGCTGCCTCCTTGGAGATGGGAATGCCACTGCTGAAAGGGCACAGCCAGAGCCGTGCTGCCATGCCTGGATCCGCAGCCTCTGTCCCCCCCAGCCCTCCACCCCCTGGCTGCTCAGCGGGAACCCTCACCCAGGAGCTGAAGGCACAGACCTAGTAACCCCGGAAAGGGAAAAGGGGTGGACAGAAAGGGCTTCTCTTTCAGAACCGCCAGGCCTCTGCTCACAGAGGGCCTCCGGGCCTGGTCTAGTCGGGAACTGGGCCCTGAGGCTAAAGACAGGTTTTCACCTTCTTTGTTTGCCGTGCCCTCTGAGAACACTTGGCAATAACATTCCTTTCCTGATGGTTCATTTTGTAACTGAGGCATTGTTTTCTTTCCCCTGTTTACCTAAAGTGGCCCAGAGTAATAGGACAGGCGTGCCAACAGAGGGAGGACGGAGCCTGCCCTGGTGGCCCCTGGCTCCCCAGACCAGGTCTCTCCACCCTACAGCTCCTTGTCCTGCATCCTCCCCTCCACCTCTAGGAACAGAGTAGCCAGAGGCTGTCCTGCTGGAGCAGAGGCTGCACGGAGCCTGAGGTGAGGAGAGGACCCAGAATTAAGACTCTTCCCCAAGGATCCTCAGGCTGTGGGATCAAACCAGGCTGTGGGAAACTGGTCTTGCCGCTTTGCATAGGACAGACCTGGGTAGCCAGGATCAGAAGCATGCAGAGGAGTCTGCGGAAGGAGAAGGCACTGAGAGAAATATGTCTCCAATAGCTGTTTCCTGAATACCCTACTCTATTTAAAGGGGCAAAAGCATGGCTCTGTCATCTGGGAGTTTGTGTCTGGGGGCTGCGGCTAAGCCGGAGGTGGGGCCAGTGCGCTTGGCAACTTATTGTGACCTTCTGACCCTCTTGTTTTCACCCCCGTGCCCACTTTTACCACAGCAAAGTTTCTCCCGGGGAGTGTTGCCAAGATAAAGAATTAAGTTCAAAACCCTGTCCTCAAAGGGACTTCACATCTAGTGAGAGAGTAACTTTTGCATATTATGGGCCTATTGTTTAAGACAGTAGGGGCAGTGACTAAGGGTAGAAGCTCTGGGTGTTCAGAGGCTATGGGCTGATGGCTGCAGAGTCACACACACAAACTCTCCCACTGCTGGTACTTTCCAGTTTGCACTCACATGTATGTCATTTCTTCTCCACTTCACACCGACCGCTGAGGCGCTTTGGAAGCCTGAAAGCTCGGTGAAAATAGAAGACATAATGACTCTCTAGGGAGGAGTCTCCAACATTGGCCAAGGTGAGAGGCAGGGATGGCCAAGGAGCAGCAAGTTGTCCTAACTAATGGGGACACAACACAGGCAACCTCGTGGACTATGGCTAGAGAACCAGGCAGAGGGCCCCACATGTCACAGCAGTGGGCTTGACCCTGTGAAACACAGAGAGAATCTGGATGCCTAGTGGGTTTGTTTTCTGCTGCTGTAACACATTGCCACAAGTTCAGTGTCTTAAATAAACACAAATGGATTATCTTCCAGTGCTGGAGGTCAGACGTCTGACATGGGTCTCACTGGGCTAAGATCAGGGTTTTATCTGGAAGCTCTAAGGGAGAATTCATGTTCTTCCCTTTTCTTGCTTCCAGCATCTGCCCACACCCCATGGCTCGTGGCCCTTCCTCCACCTGCAAAGCCAGCAATGGAGGTTGAGTCCTGATTCCATATCATCACTTTGACCTCCTCCTCTGCCTCCCTCTTCCACTTTTAAGGACCATTATAATTTTATTGGACCCACCCAGATAATCTAAGACAGTACATATGCCCCTTTAAAGGCCAGCCAGTTAGCAGCTTTAATTCTCCTTTGCCTTGTAAGGTAACATAGTCATAGGTTACAGAGACAAGGACATTCTTGTGGGGCCATTATGCCTCCTACTAGATTTGGTTAGTAGGTTGGTTGGTGGTGAGTTATCAGTTGTTTAGTTGGTTATTTGTTGTTGGGCTGTTTTTTGAGACACACTGGGAGGTCCTTACCTAAGAGCCAGATAATAAAGGTTGTTAAAAGAAGGAAAAAGCAAGAGTAAGCAGTCTCATGGGGAAGAAGGAGTTCCTGAAGATAGACAAAGGAAGTGAGCATTGATTTTTATCTCACCACCTTTCAGAACAAATCCATAAAGCAAAATCCCCAGAACTAGAAAGCAGGCCATTCCGGAGAAGTTTGTTAGCCCACACACCTTGAGACCCTGGTGCATAGCTGGTTCAAACTTCATACAAAAACTTGGTCTCAGATCCTTGGTTTCTGTCCCGTAACCTCTGGTTTAGAAGCAGGGATATTTGTACTCCGTTTTTGAATGTCTGGTCAACCTTTTGAAATAGTATCTCTAATCCAAATACACTAGTGGGTTCTGCTAAGTGTCTAGTGGTCTCCTGGAGCCTCTCAACCCTACAGTGGGTTTAAGTCCTTCTACCACATCAGTGCCAGCCCTGCCTGTTGGGCCCTGCCCACTGCCTCCCAGACGCCACATCTTACAGGCTGGACTACCAGCAGCTGCCCCGTCTTCTACCTTGTTGAAGCTGAAGCTTGCTCTTCAAAAGTTCATCAAAACTCTTGAAATAAAATGTGGGCATTGGTCACTTGCTCTTGAGCCGTCCCTGCAGCTGAGCAATGCCTCCATTGGGCTGCTTGAAGAGGTCCTTCTTTGTGTTCTGCCCAGGACCCTACTCCTTAATTTCCAGTTTCCTTTCCAGAAGCTCCTATTCCAATCCAGCCACCACATAATGCCTGGCTGTTCCCCACCGCCCACTGCAGATGGCCACCTGGCCTCTGGAGCTGGGCTGTCCATGCATCCTTGACCCACTGCTTGCCCTGATCTCCCAGTGAGTCTGGGCTTCCATGAATGACCTTCCATGACTGGTTTCCAAGACTTCAGTCTTGACACCCCTTTGCACCTATACACCTTGACTTCACATCTCCAAGCTGCCTGTTACACCAGCAGCAATATCAGCAGAGTAATAATTGCTAATGTTTGAGCTCTTACTATGTGCCAGGCGCTGTGCATACATTACCTTGTTTAATTCTTATATCAAACCTAGGAAGAACCCCAGGAAGAATGGGTACTAGTCCATTTTGCAGGTGAGGAAACAGAGCATGGAGACATTCAATAGTTTACTCAAGAGATATAGGCTGTATGTGATGAGGTCAGTATTCAAACCTAAAGCCGAGGGATTCCATCATACCTTTCCTGAACTCTTACTATCATTACCCCTTTCCACTCTACCCCACTTACCAGCAGTCCATGTGATCTGTGTACAGCAGATCATGTCTCCTTTTGGCTTACAACCCCAGTAGCTGCCATCTTACCTAGCAAAAGCCAGAGGCTGACAGTGGCCAGCAGACCCAGATCTAGCCCTGTTCCTGCTCTGTTCATCACCTCCTTTCCTCTCTCCTCCTCACCAGCCACACTGCAGTCCTTGCTGTTCCTCAAGGAAGCCAGGTTCCTGCCTGCCTCGGTGCCCTCGCACTTACTAGTCCTTCCTGATTGCTCTCTCCTCCCCCTATCATGGCTGGTTCCTTTCTCAAGGAGGTCTTTGCAGACATTTTACCTTTGCTGGCCTCCCTACCCATCCCCCTTACCCAGCTTATTGTCTCCATAAAATTCTCACCTAATAACACATGAGAAAATGTGTCTGTTGTTTATTCTGTCTCTCCCACTGGGAGCAAAGCTCCAGCATATCCCACCAGGAACAAAGCTCCAGCATGTACCTGTGGAATGAATGGATGAAGGCCAGGACTCCCCTCAGAACCTAATGTTCCTGCAAGGCTCCAGCCACCATCCAGATCCCCAGTCCCAACCTAAGCCTGGCCATGGGCCACCGGGTGGAAGACCTTCCATTCAGCTCACAGGTGAAGATTTAGCTTCACCCTGGGGCTCAGTTTCCTCCACGCATCCTGGTAAACATAAACACGCAGCACATGTTTCTGGGCTAAAATCAATTCTCCATTCTCACTGACTGTGTGTGTGTGTGTGTGTGTGTGTGTGTGTGTGTGTGCGCGCACGCGCACGCACGTGCTTGCATGAAGCTTAAAACCCTTGCTCTAAGGCAGGTCTTTTGGCATCCTTTCCATGGTGCCTGGGGATGAGAATGAGTCTCATTTTTCCAGTAGAGACACTACAGCAATGGGCATGACTCGTCCTGAGGGATGCAGGGAAACATTGTCAGGGAGCGGGCCAGGCCTTGGAACTTTAGAGCTTCTAAGGTAGGGGTGTCGAACTCAATCAGAGAAGGGGCCAAAATCTAAAATCCAGCCTAAATCGCGGGCCGAATGGTTTACTGAACAGTCATAAACTGTCATTGTGATGGAAATGCAGTGGAGTGCAGTGATGACAGCGCGGTGCGGGCCACATTGCAAGGCCTGGCGGGACGGATTTGGCCCGCGGGCCTTGTGTTTGACACATGTGTTCTAAGGTAAGAGACATCCTTGTCTCTTGACAATTCGATCAGTATTGCTCCTCACGACTCTGTTGTTGAATTGGCTGTGTAGGAGGCAAGATCTGGTTTGGATCTTGATTTGGGGCAGGAAAACAATGTAAGCAAAGGGTCAAGGTTGGTCTGGACTAGGTGCTGGTTCTCAACTCAGAATCCGTGCTCTTTGCTGAGCTCATTGCTGCCACAGCACAGCACACCACAGCAGACATATTCTTCGAGAGTAAGAGAAAACATTTAATTTTCTTTTATTTAGAAACAAGCCTGGATAAAGGGGGAGTAAACAGTGCCATTCTACTTGCGGTTTGCTGAGATTCCCTGGAAAGCAAGTTTGGGAGGCCAGAGCCTATGTCAAAACATGAGAGCCCAATGCCTTCTCCAACACTCGAAGAAGCTCAAAAGGAATTATGGAGAGGAAAGCAGAACTTCCAGTTTGGTTCCAAGTCTTTTCAGGCCTTGACCTAAAGGCCAAAGAGCCACATCGATCTCCATGACTGCAACTCAAGAGGTGATACCAGAGGGCAAGGAGAGAGGGGGCGATGCTAGGTTAGCACGTTCCAGGTTCAAGGGAACCTGAGGAACTGGCTGTCCCTTATGTGACAACCACAGCAAAGCCACTGGTCTCCCCTTGTCCTGTGGCCTTGTCCTTTTCATTGCTACTTCACAACTAATTTTGCTACCGTTATGAATCGTAATGTAAATATCTGTGTTTTCCCATGGTCTTAGGCAATCCTGCTAGCAGTTCTCAACCTGTGGGTCACGACTCATAGGTTGAGAACCACTGCTGTAGAGCTTAAGACCACGGGAAAACACAGATATTTACATTATGATTCATAACAATAGCAAAATTATAGTTATGAAGTAGCAATGAAAATAATTTTATGGTTGGGGGTCACCACAGCATGAGGAACTGTATTAAAGGGCCACAGCATTAGAAAGGTTGAGAACCACTGGTCTATATGCTTTTACAGAGAAATGTAAAATTTTTATTCTTGTTATTTTAGTCCTTTTTCCTTTGATTTTTACTTAAAAGAATAAAAAAAAAATTGAATCCAAGGCTGGCCATGGCTATGGGGTCCTAGTCACAGGTCATGAGCCTAAATTCCTGCCTATCACTCTTCATATTTTCTTGACACTCCAGCCTGAAGCTTCTGTGAAGCTTCTGTCTACCTGGGACCTGGCTTAACCCTCTACCACCAGCCATTCGGCCTGTGGTGAAACCTTCCTCTGGACCCATTTCCTCTCAAAATGAGAAGATGAAGCTAGGACCAGGCTTGTCCCAGAATGTACTCCCCATTCCCCCTTAAAGGGCACATGTCTGGTGGCACCTCCTTAGTCTCCTGCAGCTGAGGGCAGCTCTTTGCTGATACAGTAACTGGCTGAGGCGTCTGCCCCACCTTACTGGCTCTGTGCTGTGGGCTGTCTTGCTTTGCCTTCTTATTGCACTTGCAGATGAGAATGTGTCCTTGCTGAAAGTCAGGTTCTTCTAAGGTGTGTTTCTCTCAGCAAGGGAGCTGTCCCCAATTCATGAGAATCAGTATCCTCCTTGTTTTACCTCCAATGTAGCCATTTCTGGAAACTGGACTGTCTTAGCGAGACAATGTGTTGTCCTTTTTCTAAAATCTATCCTCCCAATCTTGGTCTGAATCGGCCTGGATGTAGACAGGTGAGCCTATAGTTATGAGTGATAATTACTAACAATTACCATTTACTGATCATTTACTGTTTGTAGGCACAGTGCTAACCTCCTTATTGATAACTTGGCTAAGTCACTTGCCCAATTTGAATAGAGCCCACTCTAGGAGCCACTACATAAACAAGTTCTTCTCTGTCTTCTCTCATTTCATCTGCCTAGATTCTTCCCTACAGGACCCACCCTCCCAAGCATAGCTAGCCTTTTAACTCTACTTCTTTAGACATTGCTGGGCCCACATCTCTGGTGCACAAGGCCCCAGAGCCTATTACCAGCACATGATCATCTCCACCCAACACCTACCTATATAGCATGGCTTTCATGCCCTCGGAGAGTCTCCCATTGTATGTACGTTAAGTTTCACTGCCTGCTCTGCTAGGTGGAAACTTGGTTGTAGGTACAACAAGATCTGCCCATCTCCCTGAACTCCTCCTCCAGGTTCAGTAGAACAAATTATAGTAAAATCCATATTATTAAGTAGATCCATCACTCACTCCCAAGGCTATTCTTGGTTTAGAAAACCTATACCCAAAAAGACTCAGCCCTTGTTGTGGGTGTCCTGACTGGCCATGGAGTGCTGAGCGTGGCTCTGCAGTATTGCTGCTGAGTGTCAGAGAAGGACGTCAGGGACCTTTTTCTTCTCTATCTTTACTTACTCCCTACATGATCTTATGCTGTCTCATAGCTTTATATGACACCCATCAGCTAGCAGCTCCCAAATGGGATCTCTGGCCTGGACCTCTCCCTTAAATTCCAGAACTACATAGCTAACTGCCTACTTGACATCTCCACTGGGATATCTATTGGGTATGTTCAGGTTAACATTCCCAGAATCAAACTCCTGGTTCTCCTCCCAACATACTCCTCTCTCTATCTCCCAATATCTGTAAAGAGTAATTCCATCCTTCCAATTGTTCAGACAAAAGATGTGGAGACATCCTTGCCTTCTTCGGGAATTTCACACCACATATCTAAGCCATCAGAAAATTCTGTTGGCAGTTCCTTAAAAATAACCCCCAATTACCTCTTATCACCTTGATTTCTGCTTCACTCCTCAAAGCTGCCATCATCTCCTGCCTAGATAATTTCAAAATCCTTCAGCTGGTCTCCAACCCTCCACATCCCCCTTCAATCTAGTTTCAACACTGCAGCGAGAGTGAGTATTCAAAAACATAAACCAATCATGTCATACCTCTGCTCAAAGCTCTTCAGGGGCTTCTAGCCTCACTCAGAGTAAAGGTCGGAGTCTTTACAATGGCCTAAAGGCCCTGCCTGACATAGCCCTGCCCCCGTTCTCCACCTCTTCTCACTTTGCTCTCTTTCCTGTAGGCACACTGGTCTCCACACTGTTCCTTCAACACAATGGGTATGGTCCCACCTCAGGACCCTTGTCCATAATGACCCTTCTGCCTGGAATGTTCTATCCCCTGAATCCAGGTAATTAGCTCCTCACTTCAGGTCTCCAAAATATCACCTTGTCAGAAAAACCTTTCTCATCTCCCTGTATAAAAGGCAACTTTGTCTCCCCCAAGAACTGTCTGTCCTCCTTCTCTATTCTCTATAGCACTTATTTTTACCTGATACATTTGTATTTGCTTTTTAATCATCTCTCCCTCAACACACACACACACACACACACACACACACACACACAAGAGCAGGCTTTGTCTGCTTTCTCCAATCCTGTATCCCTAATACTTAGAATAGAGCCTTCCATGTAGCGGTGCTCCATAAGTATTTATTGAATGAGTGAATGAATGAATGAATGAAGTCAGACATGTCCTTAAGGGCAGGTTCAAACGAAAGGGAATGTTGGGTGGGCCTGCTGCTTTTTAGGACTTCAATTTGGCCCAACACTTGGGTCATTGCCATCAGGCAAAGTCCTGAAAAACAGACTGACCTTCCTGATTCTGTGGGGTGGGTTCCCATGCAGTAAAATGTGGTGATGGTGGTTGGAACTCATTGCTAATGGAAATGAAAGCAAAGAAAGCAAAAATACATAACTTACCCATATGGATAATGTGACAAGGCAGCCTTTGTAGAGGTTTCAGAATGTTCCGACCCTCTCATGCATGTCCTCTTACACCAGTGGTCGGCAAACTGCGGCTTGCGAGCCACATGCAGCCCACAAGCCACGGTATGCCGCTCTGTTGACTAATGAGTTTGCCCACCACTGACCTAGACTCTTGATTCCAATAATTACAGGCTGTTGTTGTTCCTTGTAATTAAGCCCCTATCCCAGTGGTTGGCAAACTCATTAGTCAACAGAGCGGCAACTGTGTGGCTCATGAGCCGCAGATTGCCGACCACTGTCCTACACAATTAGTTAAAAACAAATCAGCAAAGCTTCACATCTGAGCTCCAGGTCCTGAATGTGTTTTGGTAACCTCTCTCCTTGAAGTTATTGACATATAAAAAATATATCAATTTGTGGAGAAAGGGCCTTGTTCATTAACTTCTGAGACCAAGTTAGAAGGAGCGGGTCATAGGATCATGAGGACCAAAATCCGAAAGAAAGTTCGAGGAAGGTGGTCTGGATTTAGCATCACTCCCCAGCTCATATACTTTCCAATGCATGGCTGATTGAGGGGTGACAAGAGAAAGGAGGGAAGGAGCGTGTGTTCGCGGGTTATCTATACACTGTGTTTCATTCTAGTTGCCTGTTGGGAAGTACTGAGGTATTCTGTGATCTGGGTTGTAGGTGTGGCTTCCCTCCAACAAGACCACCCATTTCCTTTTGCACACATGGACTCACTTACTTTAAAAATTCAAGAGTCTGAAAACAAGTCAGTTCAGAGCCTCCCATGTAAGGAGCCAGGCCCTGGTCTCCTGTTGCAAGACCTTTGTCCTACTGCTTCCAAACAGCCAAGCTCTGCCTCTGCCCCCATCCAGCTAATCCACAGAAATATAGGCCCCACCAGAGTGAGATGGAGGAGGGACCCCTCAACTTGGCACTTGAGCTTCTCAGACAATGAACGAAGGCAGCTCAGAGATTTCTTTTATTCCTGCCGCACGAGGATTTAAGCAGGTCCCCTAGATCAAAGGCAGAGACCAAAGCCTGGGCTTCTCTTTGTCCGAGCCCTGGGAGCCAGGCCGGGGCTTTGTGTTTGAGGGTAGCATTCCCAGGTTTTGCAAATAAAAATAGAGAACACCCATTTAAATCTGCATTTCAGATAAACAGTGAATAATTTTAGGGGTTCAAGTATGCTCCATAAAATTCCTGGGACAAACTTATGCTGAAAAATTATTCTTTGTCTGAAATCCCAATTGCATTAGGTATTCTGTATAGTATTGGGTAACCCTATTTGCACAGCTCAAACACACCAGCAAGTCCCAAGTCAGAGCAGCCACTTGCTCTACTCATCGGATGGCCTCTGTTGGCCTCACTGTCCCAGGATAAAAGAGGGCCTGGCCTCCAGTATTCTCTCACTCCCCCTTTAAATTTATCTCCTCTCCTTCTTCATTCCTTACAATGTTCTGGAAGGTGATGGGCATGGACATCTTATGAACAATCCTGTTCAGGAGGCCCCTCTGCTCTGCCCCACATCCCTACCTCCCCACAGACCAGCTGGTCTCCCAGGTTTCAAACCCACCTCAGCCTTGTACTAGCCTGGTGACCTTTGAATATTTGATGCCCTACCCCTCAGTTTCTGTCTGCAAACAAGGTCCCTTGTCAAGATGAAATGAGTTGATATGTGGGAAGCACTTATGACAGTGACCAGTATGGGTAGACACTGTTATATGATATGTGGTTGCTTTCCAGTTCTGCTGCTCCACTGAATGGCTCCCTCGGTCACCCCTACTGATTTTGTTTGGGGGTCCAGGCAAGAGCACAATGGAGGTCAGCTTCTATATGTCTGAATATTTGAAAGTTATAAGTCATGTTCTCCTGATTTACCTTGATGAATATACCTTCATGACATCCTGAAGGCCAAGTTTGAATTGAGAATTGGTAGGCTCCTTGGAGTTCCACACTGGAATGTGGTGGGCTAAGGAGAGCCAGCCCTGGGCTGGCTACATACCTGTCTCCATCTGGTGCTAGGCAGGGCTTGAGCACATGTGTGTGGACATTCAGCCCACATGTCCAAACTCTACACCCCCCAAAAGTCACCTCTTGGACACCCTGAAAGCCTACAGATATGACATTGTAACACAGTCCACCCTTGTTGGCAGGAATGACTTAGGTTGGAAGTCTGCCTTGGGTTAAGGTCGGAGAATTGGGTAGGGAACTCCAGTACCTGAAGCACGGTCCAGCAGCATAAGATATGAAGGCTGTTGGTAGCCATGGCCCTTTAATCCATGGAAACCTGGCTCAAGGCTGCTGGGCTGTGGCTGAAGGAGAACCCTAACGTAAGGACTAGTGCCCCATCGGGGTGAGGGCAGCTGATGAAAACAGGAAGGAGCTTTGGAGGTTTCCTAGAAGACATCTCAGGATGCCCAGGCTCCTCACTGTCACGGCTGGGTGTCTGCCCGACACCTCGTGCCTCGGGGTCATTCAGGTGTCACTGTCTAGCTACTGACAGTGGGGAGCTTGTTTTCCTCCTCTCACACTCCCTATGTCTAATCCCCACCAACCTGTGCCACTTGGCTGGCCTCCTTGGCAGAAAGGTGACAAAGGAACCTGTCTCTGGAGAGTCAGATCTCTCGGCCAGAACCCAAAGCCTCCTTGGAACCCCGTGTGGCAATAGCCAAAGGTCGTGACCTCCAATCGCCAACCTGCTTTCCTCTCACTTCTCACTGCTGGCATGTTGGTGGGAGCCACTCAAAGCAGGTTCATTGATCTCCAAAGAAGCAGGAGCTGTCACACTGCTTAGAGTAAGCCTCTTCTCTTCTCCCCATATGCACACTCGGCCCCACTGCCTGGACCAGCTTTCTCTATTGAACCTTACCTTCCAGTGCCCCCACTGCCTTGACTCCAGCCAGCACACCTCCTCCCCTGGGCTTCTCCCCTGCTCCTAACATCTGCTCATCTACTCCTGGCTCAGCTTTCTCCTTATTTCTGTCCAAATCCCTTTCATCTGTCAAGGTTCACCTCAAGTTTTACCTCCATGATATAGCCCAACACTTCCATTAACCCTTCTCCTGGGCTATCACCTGCATTGTTTACCACCTGGACCCCACATTGGGCCCATGAATTATATTCATGGTAGTACTTTTACCATATGGCATTCCTATTCTTTACTTGTTACATAAAAATCCTAAGACCAGAAGACACCTAGTCCAACCCTCATTTTTTGAAGATGAAACCGAGGGAGAGAAAGTTTTCATAACTTAGCCAGACTGAATCTCCTGGAATTGCACTCAGCCCTCTTGACCCAATCCAGAAATTCCTCACAGCCCCCTGCAATCAGCGTGACCCATGGGATGATGTGGTCAAAAGGGCAATGACACGACATACTCATTGACCGGCAAGTGGATAGAGCACAGGGCTGCAGCTGTCTTCATATACCTGACTTCTTTTCAACTTCTTTACTATCCATTTTTTAAAATATACTTTTATTGATTTCAAAGAAAAGGGGAGGGGGAGAGATAGAAACATCAATGATGAACCCTGACTGGTTTGGCTCAGTGGATAGAGTGTTGACCTGTGGACTGAAAGGTTCAAGGTTCGATTCCAGTCAAGGGCATGTACCTTGGTTGTGGGCACATCCCTCCTGAAGGGTGTGCAGGAGGCAGCTGACTGGTATTTCTCTCTCATCGATGTTTCTCTCTATTCCTCTCCCTTCCTCTCTGTAAAAAAATCAATAAAATATATTTTAAAAAAGAAAAGAAACATCAATGATGAGATCGAATCATTGATTGGCTTTTTCCTGCATGCCCCTCACTGGGGATTGAGACTGCCACCCGGGCATGTGTCCTGACTGAGAACCATCCCTGACCTCCTGGTTCATAGACCGACACTCAACCATGGAGCTACTCCTGTCGGGCTTTGCTATCCATTTTAATAACCACCTGGCAAAAACTGATTACCAGAAGTCACCCAGATTTTCACAGGCCAACCCAGTTCCCCGAGGACTGCTCTTTCCCTCACAGAGAATAACCCCAATTCCTGCCCCACCATGGCCGGCGCCAGCCCCTCCTCTGCCAGTTCCCTGCATTTCCACTTTGGAAGCCTAGATGCCATCTCAGCAAGCCTCCCTTCCAACTTTCCCAGGGGCCGAGCAGTCCCAGGCAGGGCTGGTGGCCGTGGCAGGAGGCAGTAAGCAGCCGAGGAGTAACCAGGGGAGCGTCAGGTTGGAGCCCACTTTAACAGACAGAGGGAGCCAGGGAAAAACTGACTTGGGTCAGAGCAGAAGGGAGCACTAGGGACAGGGTAGCCCGCCCCAAATAAGACCCCTAAACTCCAAGTAAACACCCCGGTTCAAACTCAGCCAGAAAAGGCCAGAGCAAATATTTTTCTTTCTTTCTCCCTCCCTCGCTGGTTGCCCTGCTCACTCCAAGGAAGAAAAACAGAATAATGAGCCGCGTCGTCGAGTGTCACCCGAGCAGCGCCGGAAGGACGTGGGCGGACGCCTGGCTGGGCGGCCGGCACTCTCTGTTTCTGGTAGAGATTTTATAAATTCTCAGGGAGTTTGATCTGGGGCTGGCGGGGGGAGGACGTGGGGGGGGGGCGCAGAGGGGGGAGATAGCAGCCCACGGGGTTCCGGGACCTCTCCGAGGCCTGCTTTCCATTAGTGTCACCACGGCAACTGCTCATCTGCTGCAGATCCCATCGCGCCCTGCAAAGCATCCACAGCACGTTCCTCTTTTCCTTTTAATAGTGAATCTGCTGCCATCAGCTTTCCTCCGGGCCCCCTCCCCTCAGCCCGGCACCTCATAGCCTGGGGAAGGGAGAATAAGTGAAGAGGGAGAGCCTGGACCCCAGCTCTCCAAGGCTGCTCTGGGGAGACAGAGCTGCAATCGTCCTGGTCCACGGGCAGCGATTTGCCCAGGACGGCCTGGCCTGGTGGAAGGAGTTCCCGGAACCAGTCAGCCTCAGCACAGCACTCCAGTTCCAGTTCCTCCTCCGCTTTGCACACACAGCCTGACGCCTGTCTCCTCCCCCGCGTGGCCTGACCTTTCCCCTCCTCGCACACCTTTCTTCTTGACCCAGGCAAGCATTTGCAGCGCTCCCAAACCCCGGCCTCGCCATGCCTCATCCTGATACGTTCCAGATGCCCTCTGAAGTGCACCCCGTGGGCCTCTGGTTTTCACCAAGATGTCCAGTGGGTTCTACAAGGGTGGTGTCAGGAGAGGTGGGCACTGGTCGAGGGAGAGGGAGGCCAGCATGCCAGGCCGTGTGATGGTGATGGTCTTACTGTGGAGAAAAGCTAGCTAAGCTGAGTGACTGGCATGGCCAGGCCGGGATGTGCACCCAGAGCCGGTAACCCTGGCATCACAGACACACCCCTTCTTGGCACTGATTCTGTGGAACTCCACTGGTGTGTGGAACTCCACTCCGTGGAGCGCTGGCCGGGGAGCCCTGGGCTCCGCTCCATGCCAGCTCAGCACAGCCCCGTGCACAGCAGCCCCTCAGTCATGGCTCTTGAAAAGAGGGACAAGGAGGAGCATTGTCCCAGGCGCAGGGGCTGGGTTTCCAGGTTGTCTTTGTGCTTCTGAGCAAACCCAGCCCAGCCACTTCCAGCCCCTCCGGTCTATGGAATGCAGGCCTCCCGAAAGGCCTGTACTCAGAGCCAGAGGCAGCCCAGGGGCTGCAAGCAGAGAACCAGACGAGACGCTCCCCAGCTAGCTGTGGAGCTGAACCAGCACCCCAAGTCCCCGGCTCAGACAGGAGCAGCGCTGCCTTCTTGCCTTTTGTTCCTTTTCACACTGGGGTTGGCCCTTGGAGAAGCAAACCCAGTTCCTCTGCTGGTCTGAGCAGGAAATTCCTGTCAGCTCGTGGGAGAGGCCAACAGTGTATTTGGGGGAGGGGAGAGAGAGTCTTTCATCACATAGATTTCCCTGGAGATACAAAATCGTATCAAAGTCTTGCCCTGGCCCTGGGAGCCCTCCTTACCCAAAGCTGAGGCTGAGTTTGTAACACAGGGAGGAGTGAGATGATTAACTACAATCAGTGCACAGCATAGCCGAATGGCCACATAGGTGGTCTTTTGGTCCATTCTCATGGCAGAGCTGTACTGAAGAGGCAGAGACGTGCCAGTCCCAACAGCACACATAAGTGTGGGTAAAGCATCCTCGCTCCTCAGTGTGGTCCCGGGCCTGCAACATGGCCATTGACAGACACTGGTTACAGACGCAGAATCCCAGGCCCCTTCTGAATTGGGGGGTGCATTGTAATACGATGGCCAGCTGATCCGAAGCACCTTAGTGGTAGAGACACGCTGGGGCACAGGGAGAAACATACACGGGGTGCTTCCGTCTCTGACCTCGTGGATTCTAATTCTGGCTCTGTCACTCAATAACCGTGACATTGGGTAAGTGAAGCGCCCTCTATGGGCCTCAGAGGTCTCACCTTTAAAGCAGAGGTGATGATACCTACCATAGAGGGTTGACATGAGGCAGACGCCAACCCTAGTCGATGTTAGCAGCACAGTTGGTGGCTCAGGAACCTTTAGATCATTTGATTCTCCAAGTCAGCTGCCCAGGAGATGGGCTTTCACATTTGTATTTATAGACCCCTGACCATGAACCCTGAAGCCCCCCCGCCCCCCCCCCATCTATACTAAATAATAGAGGATTAAACTAATTGTTTGGGACGCTGTCACAGTAACAGTAACAACCAAACAACAGGCTGCGTGGGGTGGCAAACCCGGCAAGGGGTGGGGGATGGGGTGGGGTTAGTGAGGGACAACCAAACGTCTGAACAGCAGGCTGCATGGGACAACCAGGCCAGCGGGGGGCGGGGGGGGGGGTGTAATAGTTGGGGGTGACCAGGCCAGCGAGGGGGGGAGCAGTTAGGAACAACCAGGCTGGCAGAGGCTGGCAATTGGGGGTGACCAGGCTGGTTGGGGGGAGCAGTAAGGGGTGGCCAGGCCAGCAGGGAGAGGGGCAGTTGGGGGCAACCAGGTTGGCGGGGTGGGCGGGGGTGGGGGGGCAGTTAGGAGTGATCAGGCAGGCAGACAGGTGAGCAGTTAGGAGCCAGCAGTCCTTGATTGTGAGAGGGATGTCTGACTGCCAGTTTAGGCCCGATCCTGGGGATTGGGCCTAAACTCGCAGTTGGACATCCCCCATGAGGTCCTGGATTAGAGAGGGTGCAGGTTGGGCTGAGGGGACCCCTGCCCTCACCCACAAATTTCATGCACCAGGCCTCTAGTGTGAAATGAGATCCTGGGTGCCCTGTGGGAGGAAGGATAGCTGTGGGTGAAGGAACTCCAGGAATGTGGCCAGGGGAGACACAGCATCTGACTTAGGTGATGGAGCCTTATAAATGGCACAGTGACTGTTTCCCACAAGCAAGTTGTATAGAGTCTGGATTTCTTTTCTTGAGAGACTATTTCCCTCTGTTTTGTGTTGGTCCTATAGCTATATTCTCCCTGCCCCCCTCCTCCCAGCCCTCCACCCCCTACTTTCCCAGGCTAATGCAGCAGAGTGCTGGACCAACAGGCCGCAGGGCCTGCTGGGACCTCCAGGCCTCCACAAGTGTCCGGCTCACTCTGCAGAGTTGCTTTCCCATCAGAGCTGTGCTGAGCTGCTTTTCAAATCAATTATTTTTTTTTTTTTGGGGGGGGGGGAGGGAGGGGAGAAAGTGGGCCAGCCCTTGGGTGTTCCTTGGAATGTGCTGGCCGGTGACCTGGCCAGCTGGGCAAGTCATTTAACCTCCCTAAGCCTCAGTTTCCTCCTAGGATCACAGTGCTAACAGGAGAATCTCCCCGAAGTTGCCATTCAAGTCTCCACCTATTGCGGGGACAATGGGATTTCTGGAGGATTAAATGAGGTGATACATACAAAAACGGTGGTACACACAGAGAGAGAGAAGTATATGGTCAATCGTGTTAACTGCTGTTCCTATGGCTGTTAGAAAAGGTGGGCCTTGGACAGTTGGCCTAGGTAGGAAATCACAAATAAGAGAGAGATTTCCATTTACAAACAAAGCCCAGCCTTCTCGTTTTTTTGTGCAGGTCAGCAACTGATCCTCCCCTCCCCCATCTTCATTTTTTTTTCTTTCATTCGCTGCAGGAGTTGAGACATGTGGCTCGCCAGACTACCCCAGTGAGTTTAAAGCTTTAAATAAATACATGCTGGAGATTGCTGTCACATCCCTGCCCCCACGCCGCTGCAGGCCCCTCCTGACCTGAGGGCGCCTCTCCCTCCCTTCCCTCTGGCTTCCTCTCCCGCTGGAAGCCCTGCCCAGGCTTGAGCCCTGGGGAAGGTATCTCCTCCACGCCCGCACGTAAGCGGGTCCCAGGGGCCCTGCGAAGGGTGGACCAGGCCCGGCCTGATCCAGCACAGACTCTCCTCTTCCTGGGTTTGTTAGAAGCCTGACCAGGCCCCCAGTCTTATGACTTGAACAGATGTTTCTGCTTAAGCAGCCCTGGCATCTTTATGGCCTGTTTTTTCCATTCTTGCTTCTCTTCCCCTGTCCCTGCAGCCCTGAACGCAATTTGGACTTCATTTTCTTCCTAATGATTACAGGGGCAGAGAGAACTTTTATTCCTTCTTCTTTTTTCTCCCCTTCCCCCTTAGTTCTTCAAGTCACGCGCGCACACATTCCATGTGAATCCAGATATGCGTTCGTGGTGGGTATCTGTTAATGTCGCCCTGACATCTATTTTCACTTCAGACTTAGGCCTGTTTCCAAGCCTCCTTCCCTGCCTCCACCCACACCTCACAGTCCCCACACAAGTCACCCCTGGGCAACTCATTGGTGGGTCCCCCCAAGTGTTTGCTTCACTGGCCTTGGCCTCCTGGCTGCTCCCTCCAGTGTGACAGGAAGAGCCTTGTTGTCCATCAGGCTCTGTGGGTTGGGGAAGGTTTCGGCTGATTGATGGAGCGAGAGCTGGGATGCAGTTCTTGTGTCTCTTCAAACCGCCCAGCCAGCCGGGCAACCCAGGCTCAGGTGGGGCCACGCTGACAGTTGTTAAAAAATGGAACCAGTTTTGCACGGCCATGTGACAAGCTGGAAACCAGTCTGGCCACTCCTCACATCAACACCTATAATCACCCAGATGCTGGCCTGGTGGGATGTTCCTATTTGTCTGCCCTTGCAGGTTTCAGGGTCACCTGTCTCAGAGCTTGGTTCCCACAACGGAGCAGGTCTGTCCCTGATGATGGGCACTTGAGGCTCAGAACCCCTTCCTGCCTCCAAGACGGAAGGGTGGAGCTGGTTTCTCCTCGGGGCTCCCACGGGGGGTGCAGACAGATCTCCCTGGAATGCTATGTGCTGACCCCACCGCTGCCTGACCTGGCCCAACCAATTGCTTTGAGGGGCATCTAGTCTGAACCTCTTCATGTCTGCAATATTTCTGCCTGAGTGTCAGTGTATGTTGGTCATGGAGCTCATCTACTGCAGACCATCCCCAACTGACCATGGAGGAGGTGGTGTCTCCGGAATGTTCCACACCCTCCCACAAGAGGCCCTTCCAGAGAAGCGGCAGAGGAACGACTGAGCTAGGCCTATGACATTTTCAGTAGGTGACCGCCCCACCTGAGAAGATCTGCACTGTAGTGGGGTGCCATGTACATCTCACTGGAACCCTTTCTTTCCTCCTTCCTACTGAAACAGGCTAACCCCTGGTTCTTGGTTAGTGTTTTGGAGACTCAGTGGTGATACTTGCCTCACTGTGGATTAAGAGAGCTGCTCGGAGATGTCGGCAACAGTGGAATGAGCTTGGGTTCCAATAGTGCACATGTGTCAAACACAAGGCCCGCGGGCCAAATCCGTCCCGCCAGGCCTTGCAATGTGGCCCGCACCGCGCTGTCATCACTGCACTCCGCTGCATTTCCATCACAATGACAGTTTATGACTGTTCAGTAAACCATTCGGCCCGCGATTTAGGCTGGATTTTAGATTTTGGCCCCTTCTCTGATTGAGTTCGACACCCCTACGAATAGTGGGAAGTGGAGGCTGGAAGAAGACCCAGCAGTAGGAGCAAGAAGAGTGACGGTCCTTCATGCCAGGGTCTGCCAGGGAGCTGGGCAAGCTGGACAGGATCCACACTCTTGTAGCAGAGTCTTGAGGAAACCCCTTCCTGGTTGCTTCACTTGTCATACCTTCACCAATGAGGAGGGAGAGGGGAGCACGCTCCTCAGCTGTTCCATCCCTAAGTCTCCCCAGAATCCCCCTCTACCACAGATGCTTCCCAGAAACAACACCATGGTCATATCCACCAGAGATCCTTCTCATGGTGAAAATATGAGGTCTGGTGCTCTCTTTCCCTGGGCGATTCCCCTCCTTCGTGCCGAGCACTCTTTGTATGAGTTGGAGGTGGGGGTGGGGTTGGAGAATTGCTCTTTGCATTTGTGCTGCTTCCCAGGGTCCCCACAACAATATCTGCAATGAGCATCTTTCCCTTGTTGCTAAGGAGGGCTGATTTCCTGCTGCCAGCAGGGAGCTCTGGCTCTGCCATTAGACCTGCAGGCTTGAGCCCTGAAGAGGAGGAACAGACTGCCCAGCCACCAGAGGCCCAACACTGCCCTCCTGTCACTCCTCTTTTCTCCTGTCACTACTGGACCCCACTGGAGGAATGGAGCTCTGGGAAACTGCCCACCACGCTAGACTGTGTGGAACCAGCACAGACATGGGGGGCAAGTAACTTTCATATGGTTGGAGGGAGGCTCATTCTCCCTGTACTCTGAACTTCCTGTTCCCTGAGGGACCCGGCCAAGCCCTTCTTTCCAGCCAGCTGTGATGCCATGTCTCTCTATATCAAGAGTGAGGAAATGGATGCATCAGGAGGCCCCATGTCCATTGGCTGGAAGGGGACCTGCAAAACCCCAATGCACCATATATGTGCGAGCAGAGGTAGCGTGGTGTGTGTGTGTGTGTGTGTGTGTGCAAGAGAAGGCAGAGAGGAGCTGAGCAGATTTTTTTTAATATTAAAGGGAGGAAGACGTCCCAAGAGGAAGATTGAGGGGCCTAAACTGCTTTAAACATATGCATCCTAATTTTAAAATACTCACAGTAGTAATAAAAAAATTTTTGGCTGTTAGTTAGTGAGATCTTTGTCTATGTCAGGTACTTAACATATATATCCTCCTAAAGAACTCTGTGAGGTACTAGCATTATTATGTAATTTTTCAAGTGGGTTAGGTAGGGAGAAGAAAACTATTAGCTTCAAGAGGAGGGAGAGATGAAATCTAATGGGACAGAAAGGAAATTCACATCCTTGGTATAACAGATGGGCACAGGGGCATGAGACTGACTCTTCCTTGTCAGAGGCCAAGGTGCAGGTGCCTGGTCCCTGGGCTGGTTGGAAATGAAGCATTTCTCTGGGCAGGCACTTACAGTGGTGCCACTGTTGTCCAATTATGGGCATGAAGAGGCTTCTGCTGCAGTTGCACAGCTTCTCCATCACCCAGGACAGGAATATTGATTTTCCCCAGCACCCCACTCTGTAAAATACCCCAATCTCGGGCTCCAGCTTGGAAGAAAGATAAGGGTGGCTGGGGGAATGGTGAGAGGCAGTACATCTTTTTTAGAAGCCCTGCCTGCTTTCCTAGGAAACGAGACAGCTGAGCTCATCAGCCAGGGCTGGATCAGCCTGGAAAGAATCCATTCCAGCCTCCAGAAGACCCCTCCGAAGCTTGGGAAAGGCATGATTCCCTGGGGTGCTTCAGTTGTGGACATAGGACTATCAAACTGGGTAAGGGTGTCTGATGACAGATTAGAGCATCTGAGAATGGGGGACAGCCTTTTGGAAGCGGGACAAACAAGTTTGCCTGAGATGAATCTTGTAATTCCTCCAGCTCCTCACCCAGACCTGCTAGGACTTCTGATATGCATTGGACACAACAATTTCCTCTCCCAGAAACCCCATTAAACTATGTGTGTGTGTGTGTGTGTGTGTGTGTGTGTGTGTGTGTGTGTGTGCGCGCGTGCGCGTGTGTGTGTCTGTGTGTGTGTGTTTGACACCAGTATCCCTTCCCTACCTACTTTTAATT
Organism: Pipistrellus kuhlii; assembly: GCF_014108245.1. Lineage (NCBI taxonomy): Eukaryota > Metazoa > Chordata > Mammalia > Chiroptera > Vespertilionidae > Pipistrellus > Pipistrellus kuhlii. The sequence continues at coordinate 16,496,797 of NW_023425404.1, read as the reverse complement.
TCTCAAAGCATCGTGTGCATTCCCATGACATTCCCCTTGAACTCTCTCTCAATGAAGTCTTTCTCTACCAGCCTAGTCCTGAAGCCATGGGGCCTCGGAAAATGGCAAAGGGGTCTGGACTTAGAAACAAGAGCTTCCTTCGAGATCTCATCATCCAACGACTGCTGCAGACGTGAGCATGGCCCCTGGGATGAGAAGTAGGCAAAGGCCTGGGGGGGTGGCCTGCTGACCTAGCCCACCCACACCCAACCTCCCAGGTACAGCACCTGCTCCTCCTCCTCAAGCCTATTTCTGCCTTGATTTCCTGCTGGGCTTAAGTGCCAAAGATATGGAAATAAGAGATGTCTAAGGTGCACCCCATTTGGAGTTTCTTGAAGTTGAGCTGAACCAGGAACTGATAGCCTAGGTTTTGTCCCAGATTCTCAACTGGGAGTTTGCTCAGTGCCCGGCTTTCCTCTCTGCCCAGGCCAACAACAGTCTTTTGGGAAACTTTTTAGCATGCTGTGAACCCTAGGTCTGTATTCTGTTCCGCTCACGATTATCTACTCTAATGGAGCAGAGCAATGACACCAAAAATATGACACATGAAAGATGATTCAATCTGATGATGATTCACTCCAGAATTCATGCTTCCAGTTACCACTGCTGATTTACCTTATTGCTAATTATAAGCTTCCACTGCTATTGCAATGAGTTTGCCTTCCTTGTCCAAAAGATGACCCAGGGTCAAAGGGGAACCACTGTTTTGTCTGAAATAATGCATCGATGAGTAAGTGACAGAACACAAGAGGGTTTTTTTTTTTTCCCCCATTGGTGGCTGTTTCTGTGGAATTAAGGGAACTTTCAGGTCTGATGCCAGTGTGGGCAGATTAAATCCGTGCTTGTGTTCTGAGCAAGGGCCGTAAAGTCAGCCGTGATGCAGTTCTCTGGCCCACAGGATGACAAATGACTTTGGAGGGAGGACTAAGTGACTTATGACCAGGACAATGGAGCAGCCTGAGTCAGTCTCCCCAGTGTGTACATTATGTTATTTACAATAGCAAGAAATAGATACAGCCTTAATGTGCACCCACGGGGTATTAGCTGAAGGAACAGCTGTATGATGGAACACTCGGCAGTCATTAGAATTATGTGCTAGAAGAAAACTTAATCTCATGGGGAAAGTTCACAACATATCATTAAAGGGGGAAGGCAGACTATAAAGCAGTATGCACAGAACATAGCAGCCTTGTGAGGAAAAAGAAAACACTGTATATGTTTTTTAACTAGAATAATAAGTATAAGATCATTAACTGTGCTATCTCTGGGTAATAAAATTTGGCTTGACTTTTATTTTCTTTTTTTGGATTTGTCTCCATTTTCCAAATGGTCTCCCATGAACATTTATTATTCCAAAATCGGGGGGGGGGGGGGGGGAATTACATTAAAGAAAGATTATCTGAGGGATCAGCAGATGTGTTTCCTGTTTCTTCTCCCATGTCTATTCTATGGGAGGTTCAAATTCCTCAGCCCCTCCCACCACACATGCTCAGGAGCAAGAGGCCTGGAGTGGCCGATGTTCTAAACAGCATCACCAAGGAGAATTCCTCATGGACAGTAACAGCTTTGCAAAGGTTTGGTTCCCACCAGTCACCGGGAATGAATCGTATGCAGACCAATGTTTTTTTGTTTTTGTTTTGTTTTGTTTTGTTTTGTTTTCTGATTGGGAATGAACTTCTCCAACGGATCTTAAATAAGCAGATAGGGGCTCACGGAGCGCAATTAGAAACGTCTACAGCTTCTTCGTGGGCTTTCAAACACAAGGGTGACTCACCTTTTCTCCTTGGCCTTTTTACAGCATTCTGTGCCTTGGAGTTTTGAAAATTCACTGTCACAGTGAGAAGGCAAGAGGCTGGGAGAACCACAGTCCTTCTCCTTTTATGGAAGGACGAAGAAGGGAATCGGAGGGAAGAAAACTAAGGGACTGAGACAATTCATAGGATGGTGGTCTGCTTAGATAAGTGCTGGAGGGTGGACAATGGGAGCAGTAAGTGAGCCCAGAGGAGGAAACACTTGGGCTGCTATAAAATCTGCTGCAGGATAGAGACAGGCCTGGCGCACACCACTTCTGGCACAGAGGTAAGGAACCTAGCTAGTTCTTAGCTGCTCACCACCTCCTTCCAAAGCAAAATGGTTGAGGTCATCTCGTTCTCAGCACAGGAAACAATATTACCGGTGTTCCAGCTGTCCTGAAGGCATCGTTCCCATCCGTGGCAGATCTCGGTGTCACCCTAGAAGATTATGGGGAGCATTGCTGTCCCCCCAGCCCACCGTCCCAGCCCATCGACTGTGCCACTCTTGGGAAGCACGTTATTTCTAGTGCATGATTAGATGGTGGCTTTTGCCAGTCGCTCTGTCCTTAGAAAGTCTGCTCCCCGTTGTATTGGAAAATTCCTCCTGTGCCTGTCATCACACACATCAGGAGACCACGGTTTCCATGTTCTCAGAAGTAATTAACCAGCTACTGCCACTGAGAAGGCTGTTCCTGGAATATTGTACTCATCCTCTTACAGCCGTAATTCAACCCCAGGCGCTGAGGTCTGAGGCAGGGGCCTGAGTCCTCCCTAAGCAGAGAAACCAGATGAGACTAGGCTGGGCTGTGCATGAGTCTGGAGTCCATATCCTCTCAACCCACCACTGGAATCATCTTCTGTCATCTACTCTGGATTGCCTGGGGACATCCGAGTATGAGTGGATGTGTGCCATGAGGTGAAAAAGGTTGAAGGTCGCTGATCTGTTGAATGCCTTGTGTGGGCATGAACCAAATACTATGCACTACCTGCCATCCCTGCAGGAGCTCACAGCCCAGGAGGAGGGCACTAGGGACAATAGAAATTCCGATCGACTGTGGTTAGAGCCCAAAGCAAGGGAACCAGGAGCCACAGAGCACATGGCGAGTACTGCTCACACTACCCACGGCTTCTGGAGGCTGCTCACAGTCAAGGAGACGTGCAAGTTGGGGTTGACGACGAGTGGGCATGTCCCAGGCAACTGAACTGTGTTTTCCCTGTAGACATGAGTGTGTTGCATTGTGCGTCTGAGTTCCAGGGATGAGGACACAGTGACTGACCGTGATGACATGTAACCACCCCATCAGGAGCCTTGGCTGTGTTCTTTCAGCCGTGAGCCCAGGCGCTCAGTGGCCCAAGGCAAAGCCTTAATATTTGATGCAGCCACAAGACAACTCAGATGGAGTCCCAAAGCCAGTGGCTCATTCATCCAGGGAAAGTGTGTTTCAGGAACATGAGGGCCCAGCTCTTGGAAGAGCTGAGGCAAACATGCCCCAAAAAGATTAGAGAGGGCTTGCACAAGGGTGGGCCCGAACTTGCCATGGGCCTCAGTCCTTAGGTCATGCTCCTCGCTCCCTCCACCCACCATACCCCCTCCCCCCTTCTTCCCCAAACATCTAATGGATATCTACTCATGGTTCAAGACTCAGCTCAAAGACATCCCCTCTGAGAAGACTTTTCCAACATCCTGGGAGCAAATGGTCATCCCCTGTTTTACCACACCCATACCCCTGGCACGTCTTCCATCCTACCCATCTCAGAAGTCACTGCATCCCTTTGTGAGCCCGTCCGTCTTCCTGGGAGCAGGAGCTGGGCCTCTGAGCTCTGTAATCCCAGTGCCTAACAGAGTGCCTGGTGAGCGCATTTCCACATGGATTCAGGCTGCACTTGTGCACCTACATGCCTAGAGTCTCCTAGCAGAGCAGAAGGCATTCTACTGCAAAGTCCTTCCTGGTAAAATCATAGAGTGTCTGATACCCCTGTTTGACGTGGAAAGAAACCCAAGTGTGAAAAGAGGCAAGTCCAGAACTTGTGTAAATCCCAACCTGGACTGCAGAGCCTGGGCCACCCCAAATCAGATGGCATGCCAGACAAGCCAGTGCTTCGCCGGTTCTGTCCACCATGCTGGGCTCCAGCATGTTCTGGAAGGTTCTCCCGGGCTGTGCTCCAGAGGATGGGGCGGGGAGAAGCCCACGGGCCCAGGGCAGTGTCAGGTTCCCCCCTTTCTGTGAGCAGGCATGGAAGGGCCTTTAAGAAAATGGAGTATTATTATTTGTTGTTTTTACAGTGACTCATCTGTCGTAACTGGGTTAAAGTCCACTTAGAGAAGAGGAGAACAAAAGGCCTCCTGTTAGTGCTGGAAGTTTGCCTCTTAAGATATCACTGAGGGGAACTGGGAGGGAAAAAAGCCCAGCAGGGCGGAGGAAGCGCGGGCCCTCAGGAGCTCAGCGGCTCTTTGGAAAGGCAAACACGGCGGCTTTCATCTCCGGCCCTGTCCCTGGGCCGCTGCTTTCTGACCCACTGCCCTGCGGCCTCAGAGCGGGCCGTGCCCTGTTCCCACGCCGCAGCTCAGGGAGGCTGCCAGGCGCTGGGCAGTGCAGACAGATGCCCGCGTCCAACCAACCCCAGGCTCAGGGGAAGGAGGAGGATGGTGGTGGGACTAAAGGAGAGCTCACTGCACTGCACGCGGGAGGCTGTTCTACCATCATCGGTCATAACTCCTCTCGAGAATGCCCAGGAGGCCAGCGTACTTCCTCCCACTACAGCGGACAGACGGACGGACGGACAGACAAAGTAGTCCTGAGGCAGGAACCTGGCCTGCGCTCTCCGGAAACCATTGGTCTCAGGCTGGTGGGAGAATCATGGGCCTTGCAGCCTCCCGAATCCAGTGGTACCACATTTCCAAGCGCTACTTTCCAGGGTGCAAACTCAGGCCCTCTGCCTCCGAAACCCAAAGACGGACCGTTTATTCTCTTCAGATGAAGAAAGTTGGAGAAAGATGGGACTTCACAGTTCTCTTCCCACAATGTCCATCTGACCAGCCTGTGGTAGACGGGCACCGGGTCCTTTATCAGTCAGTCCGTGGAAATGCTATTCTCAGCCTCGGCCAGCAGACACGTGGCGGGTCTGTGCCATGAATGCCCATGCCCATGCCCGGCCCACCTTCCCTGGGAGAAGCTAGAATTCCTTTGCTCCGAGACTGCGAAAGAGGGATGGGGCACTAGGAGAAAATAGGAATTCCCTAAGATTTCCAGGCCCACCCTCCTGTCAGAGGCACTGCCATTGCCCTCTTCCTTCCCAGGGGTCAGCTGGACCACAGAGATTCGGCCTGGCCGGTGGGTCCCTGGCATCTTCCCTGCAGGGCGGCCAGGCCTTCTGGGCCTCCCAACTCCAACAGTCAATCCTAATCCCTCCGTTTCCTGAACAAGACATGTTTTTGGTAATTTCTCACCAAACACTAAGAATTCTTCAACAGAAACCCCAAAATGAGAGCGTTACTGTGCTAATCTAGCCTCTTTCCTCATGGACGTCCACGTTCCCGGCGCAGATGACGGGCGTGGGAAAGGCCTACGCCTCGTGGAGCTGCCCGGTGCGGCCCGGCCCCTGGTTTTCTGAGCGCTGCTTCGTGACTTTGACAAGATTACTCGCACTAACGAGCAAGGCTGCTGCAGACAATGGGTTGCAGGGAAGACTCAAAGGAAGCCAGCCGGCCCCAGGCTGCTCCCTTTGGCTGGCCTCACAGGGATCAGGCCCCCGGTGGAATCACTGGAGATTTGGGGCTTAATTAAGCCCTGGCTTTGGGCCAACATGCCGGTGGCCCCTTGAGTTTCCCAGGTCCACCCAAGTGGCATAAACACTGGGCTGGGAATGTGAACCGATGAGCTGATCCCACAAGAGCCCATCCTCATTAGCTAAGAGCTGGCTCACAGGGCACAGTGCGTGTCGGCAGCCCTCATCCTGGGAGTGCAGGGGCTTGAAGTGAGTGTTTAGTTAGTGGTCCCGACATCTGCAGTCTCTGGGGCACCTCCATCACTGGGAACTTCGGCAGCCCTTCATTTCTTGATCCGATAGAGCCCAAGCCCACCGCCCAAGGTGACCAAATCATCTTCCTGGTAGGAAGCCCTCGACTGTTCTTTGCATTTAGAGATCATTTTGCTTCTGAGCAAATGGCTGGATCTTACACAGCCTGAAGCATAAGGGTAGGAGATATTTCCCTACTCGAGGCCACTCAAGAACCTCTTGCGTGAGACACCCATGAAACACACACGGTGCTTCCTTGAGTTTGGCAATTTTGGTGTTGCTTACACTCGGCATTTGCTTGCGACGATGCTTAAGGACTCAGCATAGTAAACTGCTCAGATTCCCACGTGACCCGGGACTGAGAAACTAAAAGATCCATCCCCCAATCCCGCACCGCTGGCTGACCTGAGGATCCCTGTGGGATTATTCCACAGCCATCTCTGGGAAGCATTGGACCCTGGAGTTGGTCTCATGGCCAAGTCTCACCAGTAACATGGGGGGTAAGATATGAGGGATTGAGGAATGGCCTCGCAGCAAAAGAGGGAGAGCCAGGTCCCACTCCTCCCATCCTGACTAGCTCTGTGACCTTGGCTGTCAGCATCATTCTCATCGGGACCACAGTTTCCATGCCAATAATCATTATGAGGGTATCTGCCACCAACTTTTCCCTGAAGGAGAACAGGAGAGTGAATTATTTACTGAACACTTGAAGTTCTTTGGAGAAAGACTTTTATAAATATGACATGATTAAAGGATAGTGGTTTGGTAGCTCTTAGAGCAAGTGCTTAATGGGATCAGGGCTAAATATCTTGATAATTGAGTTTCATTCTCCATTCAGGTATGCACAGGGCTCCCATCATTCAACCCTGCTGTCCACTCATGTTGTTAGCCTGTTGTTTTTGTTTTACATATAGTAGTTGGCCCAACAGATGATACCCTCCTGCCATGCTTACTCACTGCCCCCATCCCTTATACCAGCTCCCATCCCCTGCCTTGAGGTCACCAAAACCACATAATTGTCAATTCTGGAGGCTTTTGATGCAGGAACTCAAGTCCAAAGGTAGTGAGGAGGCAGAATTCCCTCTTCCTCAGGGGACTTCAGTCTTTTCTCTGATTGGATTGAGGCCCACCCACATCATGGACGGTCATCTGCTCTACTCAAAGTTTAGTGATTTAAAGGTTAATCACACCTAAACAATACCTTCAGAGCAACATCTAGACTGGTGTTTCATCAATACTGGGTACCATGACCTAGCTAAGTTGACACACATAATTAAGCTTCCCACCATTCATCTGCAAGCCGGGTGCATATAAATCTCCTGAACTGTCACTCTCGTCACATGATTGCTGCTCCATGAAACACCTTCACCCCTGACTCACAATGGGCATAAGGTAATATTTGCTGAGGGAATGAGTCATGAATAGCCTTCGTGATGGTCACCACTCGGCCCAATGCAGCAAATTACTTTGAGGACCCCATAGTGAGCTTTGCTAAGAGCAGAGAACACAAATATCAAAAGTGTGTTTTTTGTCTTCTCAGTCTACCTCCTTTTTTTTTTTTTTCTTTTTTCTTAATCCTCTAAAATGGAGGATATTTTTCCATTAATTTTAGAGAGAATTGAAGTGAGAGGGAGAGACAGAGAAACATTGATGTAAGAGAGACATATCGATTAGTTGACCCCTAAATGTGCCCCAACCAGGGCCAAGGATTGAGCCTGCAACCGAGGTATGAGCCATTGACAGAAATTGAACCCACGGCCCTTCAGTCTGCAGGCTGATGCTACATCCACTGAGCCAAACCAGCTAGGGCTCACTCTACCTTCTTGAGGCAGGGCCATGCTGCCGAAGTCTGTGATCCCCACAGTGTCTGATGGAGTGCTTTATACAAAGCAGGCCCTTAATTAGTAGTACAGTGGGTTAATTTCATTCTTTTTGCTGATCCCTATATCAAATTTACATGAAATAGAACAGATTTTAGGGCTTCACTTATGAAATTATGCACTATAGTGCCAAAGTCCGTCTCCACTTTTATTTTAAGGTACAGATGTTAAGAGATATTTTCACACTCAGGAAGCATACATGTATCTCAGGACACTGACAGTGGTCTCTAGGGGTAGGGTTCTGGCTGACTTCCATTTAATTTTTTACTCTTTTCTGTGTCTTCCGAGCTGTCTTCTATAGGCCTGTGTTACTTTTATTAAGTTAAAAAAAGTTCTTTAAAAGTTCATGTATTTTCCTTCCTTTTAATCATTTATGAGTAGGAGATTCAGGGTTCCTCTCTCTGCTCCTTCTCGGGCCCTCAGCACACCTCTTAGCTTCCCTTGGAAAAGAAGGCGCTGTCCTTGTAAAAACCTGAGATCATAAAAGATCAAGCTGACTGTAATGGTTGTTCTGTGTGATTTTTAAAATATATTTTTATTGATTTTTAAATAGAGAAGAAGAGAGAGATAGAAACATCGAACAGAGAGACACATCTATCCGCTGCCTCCTGCACACTCCCTACTAGGGATCCAGCCTATACCTCAGGCATGTGCCCTGGCCGGGAATTGAACCCAGGACCTCCTGGTTCATGAGACAATGCTCAATCCACTGAATCATGCCAGTGGGGCTGATTGTTCTGTTTTAATGATATTCGCGTGTCAGGGAACATGGAACTTGTAATGGAAGCATTCGGGGTGTTATAACTGTGGCTGTTGTTCAACTGTCGTTAGGAACTGGGAGCCAGTTCCCTGCATCTCGCCTCGATCCTCTCTTCCGTCCGCAGGCCCTGCTGCTGCTCCTGGGCCCCATCAGCGTGTTGTCAGGCTGCATCCCCGCCAGAGGAACAACCCCCAGCCTCGGTGGAAGCGACTGTTCCCTGAACTTTGCTTCAGACCCGCCTGCCGGGGTCTCCGGAGGGAGGTGTTCACCTCTAGCCCAAATGAAATGGAGCTGCAGGAAAACCACAGCGGAGGCTGCAGCCTGAACTTTGGATTTCTTAGGCTGCCAGAACTCCCCAACAGGGACGGGGAGACCAGAGCCCAAGGAACCAGACACCTTATGGCTAGAAGAGTCTGTCTGAGAGTCTCCCTGGACGGGGTGACCAGGTGTGCCAGGCGGTGGCTGGAAAGAAGGCAGTGAACCAGACCAAAGAGGCCAGGCCAGCTCCCAGGCTAAGATTCCAAGAAACGTACCCTGCGAAGGCCAAGTCTGTGAAATCCCCCTCGTGCTGGAAAGGATCCTATGCAAAAGTGCTGGGCTTTCCAGCGTGATATTTGATAAGTGTGAATGGGCTGAAAATGTTCTCGAGATTTTTCAGTTTGTACAATTAGTGGTGGCCGCTGCCGGGGCCATCTCACCGCTGACAGCGTCCCGCCAGCAGCTGTCCCCGACCACTCTGCCCTCCAGTGAAGCAATTCATCATCTGTGCCCGCAGAGGAGCGCGGGGGTCCCGCCCCGAGTCCTCCTGGCACATGTCCCCTGCAGCCCCTCTTGGGCCCCGTCCAGGCAGAGACAGGAACAACTTCCAAAATGCCCCAGTAGCAGCATGATGGCCCCAGACCTCCTCTTTGTCCCTTTGGGTCACCTCATGTCTGAGTTGTGAGGTCTCTTGGTGCTCACTGACCCAGTCTCCTCACTGAAGATGGTCTCTGCCTCCCTCTTCCCCGGAGTCCGCCCTGGACACCTCTCTTCTTCAAGGACAGCAGTCACGTGGGATTAGGGCCCACCCTGCTCCAGGACATCATCTTAACTAATTACCTCTGCAGAGACCCCATTTCCAAATAAGCTCATGTTCTGAGGTTCCAGGAAGGACATGAATTGCAGAGGGGGGGAGGGGGCGGTGTTAAATCCAACCCAGTCCAGCCATCCTGCCTCACCCAGCAAAGTTCTCTCATTGCCCGTCCCCCGCAACCTCCCGGCCCTTTTCTTTCATTTGGGGGTAAGGGCATCTGCCCACGGACCTAACCATTGTTGGGAGGCAGAGGGTAGGAAGTTGTCTGTCAGCCACTGTGTCCCCTCCGTGGACATGGACACTGCAGGGCTCCCCGATTTCCAAGACTGAACCATCTGTCAGTATTTCTGGCCCACAGTGCAGTCAGAATCGCCCAGGCAGCCTCTCTCGGTCGGGTGGAGGGGGGGGGGGGGAGGGGGCTGGCAGGGGTATTTTTCAAAAGCTTCTCAGGTGCTTGTAATGTAAAGCCTGGACTGAGTGAGCTGGTAGACGCTGTGGAAACAGCTCTCTCCCCTGAAAGGGAGTGCAGCCCCCTCCCCATACCCTCTCCATTCTGCCGCTCCTGGCCTGGTGGGCTCCAAAGACCCATGCATCAGTAGAGAGTGAGTCCAGACTGGAGGGGTGGGTTGGGCAGGGGCGGGGACCTGACACACAGCAGCAGGCACACGTCCTCTGGAAGGGGTGGGTGTGCGGAAGGTCTCGGTGGCCTTGTTCAAGGAGAAAGAAACGTCCTTGACGTTTCCTGTTTGACTTTTGCAGTGTGAATTTTGCATCCTCTTCGGTAGCATAGCCATCTTGCTTTCTACTTTTTTTTTTTTTTTTTTAAGACTATTTGTGTTCCCTCTAGAAATATCCAAGTGTAGAAACGAGGCTCCCGAAGGATGTGCCGTGTTTAAACTGCAGCTTTGTGTACTCCCTCACACACCCTTAGGCCCCCTGGAGATTCCTGACTGAAAAGCCCAGCCACAGAGAGGTAAAGGGAGCGGCAGCCGATCTGTTTAACCTTTCGACGGAATTGCACCTTACAGAGCAAAGCAAGACTCTGAGAGAGAAAACTCACCCAAGATCATATATATAACTCGTCATTCACTGAGAGGGAACTGTACCTCTGGACCTCCTTTTCAGCTGCTCTGACCTGGGTCCTCTGCAGATGTGCTGTGTGACCTTGGATAGGTCTCATCAACCTCTCTGTGTCAGTTTCCTGCCCATAAAGATCCACCTCAGAGGATCTGTGAGGAAGCACTTTCAAATCATACGTAAAGGCAAGGCATTATCCTTGTGGCCACTGCAGCCCAATACTTCCCGCTGAGGCATGGCGATTCCAGCAAGAGGGACCCCTCCAGGGCGGTGCTGAGCAGGCGAGTCTGAGGGAAGACCAGTGTGGCGCACCTGCCCCTTCCAGCAGCAGAGGGGCCAGGTGAGCTCCCTGATGTTCTAGGCCCTGGCAAGGCTGAGGCCTTGGGAACTCACACCCAGCACTGCTAGCCCTTCATCACTCCACGCTTTTATATGCCCAGCCCCAGCCACAGCCACAGCCACAGCCCCAGCCCTATTAACAGGTGAAGGAAGCACTCCCCAAACAACCTTCTCGTCCAGCCCTGACAGTGTCTTCCAAAGGGAAAGGCATGGAAACACACATGACACACCACGGCAGCGCCAGCATCTTTCTCCTCGAACAGGACCACTGAGGCCTTCCGCACTCCCATCCCTCCCAGAGGACGTGGGCGGCCGGCCTGCTCCAGATGCCTCCGTCCTCGTCCCCGGCCAGCAAGTCTCCCTAGTCCAGTCTGCCTGCTCTGTTTACACTGCGAGATGAGCTTTTGCTGAGCTTAAGTGCAGTTCTGGCCCTTTTGTTTGTTTTTAAGTCAAGTTGCAACTTTGCTCCTGGATTTATTGCAAATTCCGTTTGTCTTCTTCTGCCCAAGGTCTCCGCACAAATCCTTCCCAGCCTCCCTCCCCGTCTGCGGACAAATAACCAGGGCACAGGGAAGGCATGAGGACCACAGGGAAAGACGGACAGGACAGATGTGGAGGAAGCACCTGTCAGGAAAGTGGTGCTGCGGAGAGAGAGTGGGGCTGGCTACGCAGGAGCAGCTGTAGAGGTTGTCCAGGGAGGGTTGTCCCGGGCCAACAAGGCCGGAGGAAGGCCAGCCGCCCCACGTGCTGCCCCTTTCGTACAAAGACCTCCTTAGGCCTGAAGGCTGGGCTGAGCGACAGAAACGGCAGGCCTTAGAAGAGGGAATGCAGAAAGGAAGGTTGTAGGCAGGGCATGGTAGGAGGTCAGTGGTCCCAGGGCCTAGAAAGGGCACGTCGAGGGGCTGTCTGACAAGGGCTGGGCGTAGGCATGAGCCCATGGAGTCCACCCCGGGCGCGGCTGGCCACCAGCCCAGCATCCGAGTTTCCTCTGCTCTTTCCTCCCCAGACGCCGTCGTTTCCATGAACTGCTGATGACGAGCAAACAGCTCCAACTGGAGCTCACCAGGGAGAGAAAGAGAATCAAACTGAGCCGAACAAGCTGAGAGTGGGATGTCCAGCCGAGCTCTTGGCTGGTCTCCCGAGGCAGGAAGTGCCGATGGCCCGTCCTGCTTCCCTCACAGAGCTCCCCAGCTCAGGGGTGTGCAGGGGACACTCACCTGCTTCCAAAGGGCCTTGTGGTGGGGAGCTGGGTGGGTGGGTGGGCCCGGGTTCCTAGGGGCTGGGAAAGTGGGAACTGCTGGGCTCTCAGTGCCTAAGGGCTTGACCTCAGGATGGGGTGTGAACCTTCCCTGGCCTGGGAGAGCAGCTGCAGGCAACTGAGGTGACTGCAGTGACCTTGGGCAGGCTGCAGGGTGGGGGGGTCAGCAGCTGAAGGAGCCGCATGTTGTCATGCCCTCCTCTGCAGGTCATAGTTCAAAGGCATGAGACAGACTCAGCACCGCAGCCCAGGGCCTCCCTCAAGGAGCCCGGAGAAGAGGAGGCTGAGTGAAGGAGATATAGGGCAGAGCCCTGCCTCTGGGGGCAGCCCACAGGTGCTGTTGCTAATGAGTAGATCTTTCCCCAACAGTTTCCCCAGTCAGGCCTTGGGCTCTCCCCCTTCTGCTGCTGTCCGGCCCTGGTTCCTCCCGTCACTCACCACCCTGCCAGGAGACCAGCCCAGGTCCATGCTGGGAACCCTCCTTAGGCCTCCTCATCTCTCCACTCTGCTCCCCACCGGGACCCTCAGACACCTCCAACTGCTCTCCTCTCCTCCTTTCTTCATCTCTCCTGCCCTCTCCTCTCATCCTGTCTCTCATGCCCACACCCCACACCACATCCCTTTAGGACAGTGGTTCTCAACCTTTTTAATGCCGTGAGCCTTTAATATAGTTCCTCATGTTGTGGTGACCCCAACCATAAAATTTTGTTGTTACTTCATAACTGTAATTTTGCTACTGTTATGCATCACAATGTAAATATCTGTTTTCCGATGGTTTTAGGCTCTACAGCAGCGGTTCTCAACCTGTGGGTCCAGTGGGCACTGCTATCTGGGTCGCCTAAGACCATTGGAAAACACAGATATTTACATTACAATTCATTAACAGTAGCAAAAATTACAGTTATGAAGTAGCAACAAAAATAATTTTATGGTTGGGGGTCACCACAACATGAGGAACTGTATTAAAGGGTCGCAGCATTAGGAAGGTTGAGAACCACTCTGCTCTAGGAGCTTCCCTTTTGACCAAGCTCACTCCCATCCTCAGGCCCCTCAGGCCAGGTGGATGGTTCCCTATCCATTCACTGGCTGCCAACTCACCTGAGTTCCTCTCCTCTCAGGACTGCAAGTCAGCCAGACTCAGACCACTGCCCTTGACCCCCAGCTTCCCATCTCTACCTTCCATCTGCAGAAGGTCCAAACCTTCCCACAGGGACTCCCTATGCCTCCCTGCCTCCACCAAACAGATCCCTCCCATCACCCTTTTGCTTCCGCCTCATCTGAGAGCAGCTGACATCCCACCTCCTTTGCAAACCTCGCTTACCTACCTGGGTCCAAGACGGCATGGGCTGCACCTGTCTCTCTGCGCCAGGGCCTCCCGTCCTCACTGCTGAGCCAGAAGCTGCATGTTAGCAGGGTTCCCTGTAAGGGCACGTCATGTCGCAGAAGCAAGGCCCCAAAGCACAGCCACACAGTCCTCATGCTAAATGGCCTGTGCTGGCCCTGCGTTCTCTCAGCCACCATCTTCCTGCCCTCGTTGCCTTGATCCCAAGCTTCTTCATTAGGTCCCTTCCACCTGCTGCTTTTATTTCCTCTCCTCAGGCCCTTGAATCTGGCTGCTGTGATAAGCCATGTACACAGGCATTCCCCACAACAGTGGCTCAGGGGCCAACCTCAGACCTCCTCCTCCTTTTCCTTGGATCAGGCCTTGGATTCAGGGAAGGAGATGATCAGTTTAATTTTGTGCAGTAGAACCTCAGGCCATATGGACTCGGCTTCTCCCTGGTTGGGAGCCATAGCAGTAGGAGCCCACGTGGGAGACAGACCACTGTGATGGGCTCTGTGTCCAAGGACATGTGGACCATGGGAGGGGTTCCTCTACACATCCCAAAGTCTTTCTGCACAAAATTAAACTGATCATCTCTTCTCAAAACCCATCTCTCCTTTGAGCTTGCCCATCTCTGTCAGTGAATTTCCACTCTCCCCATTGCCTCAAAAGTGCTTTCATCTCCATCATTTCCCTCTCCCTGCACCTCTGATTAGCCTCTGGGAGCCTGCAGAATTTTCTTCGGCACTATTTTTTTCTATCTTTCCCCATCCCAATGATACTATCTAAATGCCTGAGGACCTACCAGGGGGGTATGTACCTGTGCTCCCTTCACAGTCACCTGCTTTCTACTCCCGGAACTTGCCGCCCTGCACTCACCCAGTTTGCTGGTTCTTCGTTTTGTTCACCTGCTTTCTCTGCCAGAGATGTCTCCTCTTCTTTGCTTCCACATCCACCTCTCAGCACCTTGTCCAAACACTCAGCCTCCCTATAGGACCCCAAAGGCAGGATCAGTCCCTCCCTTTCCCCATTCTCCCTCTCAGTAGAGTTTGTTTCCTATTACAACTGCAGTCAAAGGCACATGTGTGTGTTGGGAGGGGGGGGAGAGAAAGAGAGAGAGAGAGAGAGAGAGAGAGAGAGAGAGAGAGAGAGAGAGAGAGAGAGAGATATCTCCCTGGTTGTGTGGTCCTACACAAAGAACAGTTCTTATCCAGCTTTGTAGCCTACACATACATAGGAGAGTTACATTTTGAATCGGGTTCTATTCCCTCATTTCATAGATGATGAAACTGTGGCCAGCATGGCCCCAAGTCTTACATGCTGGGCCGTGGGGGAATCGCTTCCCAGCCTTTGCCTCCGGGTTCCTGGTGCAGCTCTCAGGAAATAAGGAGTTCCAGGCTCTGTTGCCCCGTGTCTGATCATATGTGCCCCCCACCATGTGCCCATGGTCCCCAGCCCTTCTCTTCCTCCTATGAACTAGGCGGGCGAGAGTCAGAGCAGAGGCCTGGAGGAGCAGCCAGGAGTCACTGGCTCATTTTTCTAGCACCACCCCCAGGTCTATATTGAATATCCAATAGCGAGTATAATTCTGGTGTTTGCACCTCCAGGGAAATTGCTTCCTCGCCTTTTTTTCAGCAATGGCCGTGATTGTCTTACAACAGCTCCAGTGATCATCTCTCTCCTTCCTCTTCCCTGAATCCCTCTCCCAGCCTCCCAGCCTCTCAGCCTCCGTGCTGCAGCCTCTCCTTCCTCCAGCGGCTCCTCCCTCACAACCTGCCTTGTGTGGGAGGAATTCTGAAGCCTGGTAAGGCTCCTAGCTCCTAGGAGGAAATGTTCCACATAAAAACACACAACGTAGCGTGTTTGGTAAAAACCAAACAGGACCCCACGTGTCTCCAACCCCGTCCACACCGGGCAACCACGCAGGGGGTTTCACGGGGGCTTGGGAGGAAACCGCTTCTTCCCTGGGCAGAGGTTCTCGCAGTCTCTGCACCTGGAGGCCCACATGCAGCACGGGCTCAGCCCTCCACCCCCATGTGGCCTGTGAGCTCCAACTTCATCTCCAGGTCTCCTTGTGCTCCCAGCCCCGCTGAGGCCTTGCCTCCAACGCAGGGAGAGGTTCTCTCTGTCAGTGAGAAGGAGTGGGCCACTCAGCTTCACAAACGCCAGTGGGAGGATCGTGCATGACACTCCAACCCTTGCTGTGAGATTCAAATGACCAGGTACAGAGCTGTCAGGCCAACCTGCAGGGCATCGCTGGCCTCGGCTGCTGCTGGGGGTGGCGGTGAACACGGGCGAGTCCTCCACGTCTGTTGGATGTAACTGGGCAGAGAAAGCAGCCCTTCCTCCGCAGGAGCTCTGCTCTCCCTGGAGCAGGGGCTGAACGGCTGACCTAGGGCACGGGCAGTTGCATGTTTTCGCTCGCTCGCGTGGGAAGTCCAGCTGTCTCACGGGGGCCGGAGACAGACAGACGGGGGCAGAAGGCCTGTGTTTGGGCTGGCGCTTGCAGCGTGGCCTGTGTGTAACACCCAGCTTGCAGAAGAGCAGAAAGAATTTCCAGCTGTCTTCCTCATCGTCATCGGGGTGAGAAAGCCCCTCTGAGTCTGACCGCGGCTGTGTTTGTGCTCTGGACTCTCCTGTCACTCCTCCTAGGCTGGTGACCCCATCCAACACCCTGTCCAACGGGCCAGCTCTGGGCCCCGGGACCCTGTGCCACCAAGAAACACAAACGGCCAAAGGATCCATGCTGCATGACTCTGTTTCTGTGAGATGATTCTCTGCTTCCGTGAGGTACTTAGAATAGTCGGATTCACAGACAGGAAGTGGAACACTGGTTGCCAGGGGCTGTTCGGGGAGAAATGGGGAGCTGGTGTTTCATGGACATGGAGTTTTGGTTTGGGATGATGAAAAGATCTGGAAATGGATGGTGGACAATGGGGAGATAGATAGATAGATAGATATACTCAGCCTTATAGAATTATATATTTAAAACTGGTTAAAATGTTACATTTTTTTGTGTTTTATATATATTGACACAATTGTTTTTAAAAAGCAAAAAACATGCAAGTGTGAACTCAGCCCTGGTCACAGCACTGTTGGGGCAAAGCAGACAAGTGACTTGATTCCCAGCCCTCAACAAGAGTGTGTGTGTGTGTGTGTGTGTGTGTGTGTGTATTATGGTCTCACAGGAGTGAAAATGGATCCAGAAACAGCATGGTCAAGGAGGTAGCAGGTCCTCCACCTCCTGATTCATGACTAATGTGGGTTCTTTCCTCATATGCAGACCTAAGGAATATTCTCAGTGGAAGTTGTTGTTCAAATGCCAAAGAACCTGCGTACTATCCTTGGAGGGCTGGATGGAAGGTTTTTTCTCCGTGGCCTGCTCAAAACTGCATTTCAGTTGTTCAAAGAAAAACAGATTTTTGGAGTCAGAAAATCGGAGCTAGAATTTAGGGCCTGCCACTATGTGAAAAGTCACAGCGCCCAATCTAAAGGTAAATGCTTACGGTTGAAAGAGTGGTGAATATGAAAATGCTCCTTGTAAACTCTCAAGCCCCGCCCTCCAGTCATCTCTTATCCTTTTAATGGGCCTGACTATGGGACCAGTTAGCAACAATTTTTAAATATATATACTAAATATATATATATATATATATATATATGTATATATATATATATATATATATTGATTTCAGAGAAGAAGAGAGAGGAAGAAAGAGATAGAAACATCAATGATGAGAGAGAATCATCGATCAGCTGCCTTCTGCATGCCCCATACTGGGGATCCCGCCCGAAACCAGGGCACATGCCCTGACAGGGAATCGAACCATGACCTCCTGGTTCATAGGTCAGTGCTCAACCACTGAGTCATGCCAGCTGGGCTATTAGCAACAATTTTAAAGAATTCATACTACAGGAAAGTTGGCCCGGATCTTAAAGTACAATTTTTACCTGCACTGTGTTATAGGCTTCGGAGCAATAGCAACCACAGGTGAGAATAGTCAAAAGTCCCAGAAGCTAGATTTTTTGAGAAAATAGGTTATGTAGCCTTTGGGCAGAGGGCCCGAGTTAACTCAGCTATTCCTGAAGAGAGAGGCCCACGGAGCCTTTATTAGTTATCAATACTGGGCCATAGAGTCATTTCTGTTAGATCCTTCCTTGTTTTATTCACAGACCATAAACGTCACCATTTTAAAGTTCACAATTCAGTGGTTTTTAGTATATTCACAAGGCTGTGTTAGCATCACTGCTGTGTAACTCGGAATATTTTCATTACCCCCCCGGAAGAAAGCCCATACCCATTAGCTGTTACTCCTCAGTCCTCCCTCCTTCCAGCCCCTGGTAACCACTAATCTACATTGTATCTCTGAGGATCTGCCTATCCTGGAAAGTTGTTTAAATAGAATTACACAACATGTAACCTTTTGTGACTGGCTTCTTTCACTTAGAACAATGTTCTCAAGGTTCATCCATGTATATGAATCTCATTCCTTTTTATGGCTGAATAATACCCCATTGTATGGATATATTACATTTTGTTTATCCATTTATTATTTGATGCATATTTGGGTTGTTTCTACTTTTTAGCTATTATTAATCATACTGCTATGAACAGTCACATATGAAAAGCAAGTGTAGATGTTGTGTAGATGTTGGATGCATATCTAGGTGGGGAATTGCTGGGATATATGGTAACTCTATTTTTTATACTTTTAGCTCTTTTTGAAGAACTATCAAATTGTTTTCTAAAGCAGTTGAACCATTTTACATTCCCACCAGTAATATATGAGGGTTTCAATCTCTTCATAGCCTTACAATACTTGGTATTGTCTGTCTGTTTTATCACAGCCATACTAGTAGGTATGAAATGACATCTCATTTGATTTTGATTTGCATTTTCCTAATGACTAAAAATGTTGAGGGTCTTTTTATGTATTTATTGGCCATTTGTACATCTTCTTTGGAGAAAAGTCTATTCAAATCTTGGTATATATTAAATATTTGGAATGTTTATCTTTTTATTGTTTCATTGTGATAGTTCTTTATATATTTGGATGCAAGTCCCTTATCATATATGTGATTTATAAATATTTTTCCCATTCCATGGGTTGATTTTTCACTTTCTTAATAGTATCCTTTGATGCACAAATGTTTTTAATTTTAATGACATTTAATTTGTTTTCTACAATATTTTGTTGCTTGCTTTTAGGGGTTACAGCTAAAACAAACAAACAAACAAACAAAACAAAACAAAATAAAAACGCTGCCTAATCCAAAATAACAAAGATTTATATTTATGTTTTTATTTAGAATTTTTATATTTTTAGCTCTTAACATTTAGGTCTTTGATCTATTTTTAGTTAATTTTTGTATATAGTGTGAGATAGGGGTCCGACTTCATTCTTTTACACATGAAAAACCATTTGAAAAGACTACTCTATCCCTATTGAATTGTCTTGGTAAACATGTCAAAAATGGATCTTTCTTCTTCCTAATATAAACATTTAAAACCTTAAGTTACTATTTGAATTCTAAGTGAAAGAAGCAAAGCACTAAAGGCCACATAGTGTAAGATTTCATTTATGTGAAATGTCCAGAATAAGCAAATTCAAAGAAGCAGAGTGTAGATTAATCATTTCTGGAGGGTAATAGGTGTGGGGTTTCTTTTGGGGGTGATGGGAATGTTCTGGAATGAGTGGTGATTGCTAAACAACATAGTAAATATAGAAAGGAAAAACACTGAATTTGACATTTTTAAATGGTAATTTTTATGCTACCTAAGTTACATCTTAAGTTTTAAATGTTGTGCTGGTTGCATGGATAAGAAGTTGACAATTATAACTTTATTGCAATTGCAAAGTAATAGTAGTTTCTGAGGAACCCTGGGAAGATATAATCCAAATTGTGGTGATGGTTGCCTGATTCTGTAAATTTACTTACAATCATTGAATCACCCACTTAAAACAGATGAATTTTATACTATGTAAAATTATACCTCAATAAACATGTTTTTAATAAGAATTTTTAAAATTCTACTTTAACTCTGCTTTAGCGGCACCACATAAACTTTGATATGTCCTCATTTTCACTCACTAAAAAATAATTTTAAATTCTCTTTTCATTGTCTTCTTTGGCCCATGAGTTATTTAAAATGTAATGTTTAATTTTCAAGTTGAGTATTTTCCAAACCTTTTTGTTTTTATGTCTAATTTAATTGTTTTGTGATTTAAAATTTGTCTTGTTTTTTTGTTATGACCCAAATTTGTAGTCTATCTTGATGAATGGTCCGTGGGCACTTGAAAAGAAGCATGTGTTCTGTGTTGCTGAGTGAAGTGATCTATGAAGGTCAGTTAGGTCAAGTTAGTTGATCATGTCATTCAAGTCTTCTAATTTTTTCTGACTATTTTTCTACCAAATGTTGAAATACCAAAGCTATAATTGTGGATTTGTCTGTCTTTTTTCATTTTGGTTTTTGTTTTTATGTATTATGAAGCTATATTAGTAGGTGCACACACATTTAGGACTATTATCTCTTCTTAACAAACTTTCTTTGTATCATTATGAAATTCTCCCTACTTATCTCTGGTAATAGTCTTTGTCTTCAAGTCTTCTTTTTCTGTTATTAATATCATCACACAGCTTTCTTATGATGTGTTGCATGGTATATCTTTTTGCTTTTTATAATTCTTTTTATTTTAAATTATTTTGTTTTTACATTTAGAATGGATTTCCATTGCATGCTCTTTACCCATTTTGGTCATTTCTGCCTTTTAATTTGAGTATTTGGACTATTTGCATTTAATCAAAAGTATACATACTATAGTTACAATATGTTTGATGAAAATATGCCATCTTACTCTTTGTTTTTTATTTTTCCCATCTGTTCTTTGTTCTCTTTTTCATTTTTCTCTGCCTTATTTTGGATTGAGAGTTCTTTATCTACAACTTTGGCTTGTTAGCCAAATACTCTTATGTCCTTTATGCGATGGTTGTTATACCTTTTACTTCTGCATATGTTGTAAACTCCACAGTACTTTGTCATTATTTTTTATTTAATATTTTAAAGAGATTTTTTCCATTTTGAAAATGCTGTTCAGCCTTGGCTCACCTCATTTACTTCCTTTATCTAAGGAATCACGATCTCGCAATGCCTGTTGTGAGTACCTGAAGCCTTCAGTACTTTTGTCTAGTTTCCTAGTTGTTTGTGGTGGGAGGGTAAATCTGGATCCTGATGCTCTGTCATGGCCAGAAGCAAACATTTTAAGAACTAATTATGATAAAGAAATAGCAGTGGGAGAGGGTTGGCCAAAAAACGGAGATACTGCTGACTTGGCTGGGGGTTCCAGGATATAGGGAGGCATCAGAAAAATTCTAACATCTAAAACCATGTAGGAACAGGTATGCCAATGTAGAAGGAAGGAAAAAAAAAAATGTGGAGGCTACCAAAATCCAATCTTCCATTTTCTCAGGTGGCTGGATACTTTCCATTGCTCCTCAGTTCTCCTCTCCACCCTTCCCTGCACCCCAGAGGATTGACTGGTCTATATTGCATCAGTGGGGCTCCTTTTACCTCAGGCAAAGAAGGTAACAGCAGGGAACTAGGAGGCAGGAGGATTATTTATTCCCTTAGTTTACTCCCTTGCAAATTACTGTGGATATGTTTTGTCTCCACCCAAGGCCACAAGTCCTGTCGGGCAGTCCTCTCCTTACAGGTACTCTCGAAGTTCTAGTATCTATTCTTTCCCCTTGAACCTTCAGACTTTGTGATGCTAATACCTCCTCAATGTCATCAAACCTAAAGTATCACACTATTTTTGGTTAGTTCCCTTAAACCTTGCCCATGCCTTGCTAAATAACCCCTTCTTTCGATTCTTTTTTTCCCACCTGACTGATACAACAGAGTTATTGATGCTGCCCCTCAATGTGAGCAATCTGCTGCCCACTAGTTGTATGACCTTAGGAGATCACTTGACTGTCTCCATCCTCAGCTTTCTCCATCCTCAGTTTGCCTTGACTATGTGGGGCCCTATATATCAGAAGCTCAAGTTCAGGAGGCTGCACCACAGCAGGAGCCTTGGGGCAAACAGTGCTCCTTCCCCATCCGTGACCTTTTTCTCCATCTTATAGTCCCTGGCTGCAATTCTTGGTTTAGCTGTTTTGCTTCTTAAGGTAATCTGAGTTTCTCCCTTGGCAACAGGTACCACCTGGTGAGAACTAGGTGAGCAGCTGGTCACAGGAAGGGCACTTACATGGAGATGGCCATCAGTTGGGGATCATAGTCAAGGTCAAGTTCCTACAAACTATTCAGCCTTTAGCCCAGGACAGCAGGGCTCAGCACTCAAGGAGCTTTTTTTCCTCCTCCTCCTACGTGCTCCCTGGAGAAGACTTATTTTAATTTTTAACTAGGAAAACAGATAAATAGCATGAGTTTGAAAAAAGAAAAAGAATGTTAAAAGTCCATGATTTTAAATAATAAAGAGGGAAAAGTCATGAGTTTTAAAAGATTGTAGAGTTATTTAAAGGCTGTTCTGAGGTCAAGAAAGCAAGTTAGACAGAGCAGGGCACTGTAGCCTCCCCCGGCCTGGAACAGATTTAGAAATGGAATCCAGAGATGTGATGGAAGGAATCCCCGAGCAGGAAGAACCGGAGTTAGCGGTGGCCTCCCTGAAAGACATTGGGCCGCAGCGAAGACCATTAAAATGAGCACATAACCTCCTGGTCCAGCATTCCCAGCTCTGTCTGAGAGAGGACGATGAAACGGTCTTTCCCCTTCTGTGCCAACCCAAACCACTTCCTTGCTTTCCTGGGGAGGTTATTTGTGCACAGCCTGCCTGCCTTTGTGTCTTCTCCCTGATCAAAGGAACACTTCAGACCCTTTGGGGGACTCCAACATGACAAGCCTATTCACTCTCCAGGGGTGATGTTTCCTGCTATGTTTCTCTTGACCCTTGACCCAGGTGTAATGCACCTTTCCCCTGCTCACATTGGGCCTCGGTGCCAAAGCCTCCGGATCCACTACTCCCAGGTCATCCCTGTTCCCTCTTTCTCCCTCCCAGGCTACTTCCAAGATTTCAGGTAAGGTTTAGACTCCCTTGGGAATCAGACCTCCTTGTCCTTATTCTTCCACAGGGTTGAGCATGACGTTGCATCTTCTTTAGAGGAAAGGCCAATGTTTGCTGTTACGTGTTGACATTAAAGACAACACACTCAAGCAGGATCTGCCCGCAGCCCTGGAATTCCTGAGTGAGTCGGCAGGCCCAGGGGGAATGGAGGCCTAAGAATGGCTCCCCTTTCCTACAGTTCCTATTGAGGCCCCCTCTGACCTGCCTCCACCATGGGCAGCTGTTGACATCTCACTCAAAGTGTCCCCCTCTGCAGCTCTGGCCTCTGATAAGGCCCCTCCTTGAAAGAAGCATTGCTCACCCCTGTGCCAGTCACCCTACTATTGGTTCAAGGCTTGGAGGGTGTAACCCTTTGAGCCCTAACCCTGGACCCTGACCCTAATGAATCACTCCCACTTGGCCTCTTATACTCAACATTTTTCTGCCGAAGAGAGAGAAGAGACAATCCACGCAATGCGTTGCTATTGTTAGAGTAATTAATACTCCAAATACCAGAGTAGGAAGGACTGGAAGGCTTAGAGCTCTTTAACTCTTCCTATTCTCAAGCCACTCTGAAGCTTATTTCCCAGCCTCCTCTAATCATGCTTCAGGCCCTCCCCTGTCTGTCCACAGACTAAGTTACTTGGTCTGGGGAGCAATTTGGTGAAAGCAGACTCAATGCCTTGCAGCTAGCTAATCAATAGTAACTCTGGAGATTCCCTAAAGGAGGACACAGAGAGCTGGGTGAGCAGAGGCTTGGGGATTTTTGTCCAGAATCTTTGTAGAGTAAACACCATTTTTCACTGAGATTGCATATTTGTGTAAGATGGAGATTGGAAGGGGAGGAGAGGAAGTCCTTCCAAACCACCCTTTGGTACCAGCATTGTAGTTGAGAGTCCTTCACCCCAACATTGCGATTCCCTCTTCTCGCTCTAATTCTGCCCCCTTTCCACTCATTCAGCTCCTGGCCAGTCCTTCCTCTGGTCTTTGTCCTTTTCATCCAGCCATCTACTCATCCTGATGGCAGCTGTTTCCCAAAGGGAAGCAAAGCCTTTGCCAGAGAGAAACCCTATATTGTTTTCACCCCTGCCTGTAGGGTCGCCCACTTAGGGTTCATGTCACAGAGGGTGCCCACGTGGCTGATGGCATCACTGCATTTCTCTACAGACACCTTTCTCCTCATCCCATTCCCTCCCCATCCTTGTCTCTTCTGCTCTTTTTCCTTTTCTGTTTTCTATCCTTTGTCTCTATTCTTTTTCTTTCTCTAGTCCACATGCTTTAGGCAGCCCCATGAACATTTCGTAGCCATTCAAAACCAAAAGAGGCACCTGAGCCCAGGCCTAGGAGAGCTGATAGCCCCCCCCACCCCCCCCCCCAGCCTCCTTCACCCCGGCCACCCTGGGGTTTGCCTGGGGCAGAACTAAACTGGGTCCTTTCCACCCTGGGCCCAGGATCTGGGTTTTAAGGCTTCACTGGGGAACCCAGGACATCAAACCTCCATGCTGGTGCCCTGGGGTGGTTATAGCCCATCTTCCGGGAGAAAACATAAGCACCCAACACAGAAAAATTTGTCTTTCCTGCTGTTACTATTGACAACCGAACAACAGAGCCAGGATTTAGCTGTCAGTGACCTTGGAGCAGTGACTTCGGTTCTGTGCACAGTGACAGTGAGTGTAACCAGGGCCACGGCTCTGAGTGCAGGAAGCAGGCCCGCAGCCAAGGCTCCGCTTCCCTCTCCCTCTCCTCCTGCCTTTGGGGGTCCGTTTCCCTGTCTGAATGGGCAGGAGGGAAAGGACAGGTCAGCCCCAGGCCCACAGAGGGCTTCTCTTCCGAGCTGCCCTCTCCGGTCATATCTTTCTTTCCTGAAGAGGGTCCTGGAACCTGGGCATCTGGGATGGCTCTGCAAGCAGCCTCTAACCTCTTACCTGCCCTGCACCTGGGCGCTGGTTGTTCCTCTGCCCAGCCCTCCAGAGCCCCATCTGCCCTGGAATTGCTGGCTTTAGGCTGGTTGGGATCATCATCTGGTCCCAATCCTCTCAGAAGCAGAGGAACCCCTGCCTGGGATTAGACTCCGCACAGGACCTGGGTTTCCTAAGCACAGGAGTGTCCCAGGAAAGGGAGCCATGCTGACTTCCAGGCCACTAGGTGGGACCCAAATGGATTCGGGTCACCCATATGACGTGGAGCCACGTGGGCCCACATTGGCGCTGATGCATTTGGCTGAATGTAGACATGGTTCCCATTTCCTGAAGCTGTTAGTGGGGAAGACAGAAATGGAGCCAGTAATTAAAGTGCAATGCTCTTTACACCAAAAGGAAGTGTGTCCAGAGGGTCCCAGGTCTGGGAAGAGTATTCAGGGAAAGGCTTCCCTTGGAGGGGGCGCTGAAGCTGAGGAGGAAGTGGCTTTTCTCATTGGCCTCCTCACCCAGAGTCCAGCGCAGGCTGGCACACGCAGATATCAGGGTGACGATATGAATGGATGAGGAATTGAATAGACATCTCTAGTTTCCCAGGGAACCCTTGGTTATTTACAGAATTTGGTGCTGTGTCTATTAATGTATCTATTAAAAAATAAATAAATAACAAAACTGGAACTGGAAGTCCTGAGTCCTCGTGAGGTCTCTTCGTGTTATGGACGTGCTACGTGCTGTTCATTCCATTTTAGAGGTGCGTATGCTGGGTCACAGCTGGGGAAGATGATACCCCTGAGATCCCACAAGGAGTCTTCCGGACCCATCCCCCCCCCCCCCCCCCCCGACGTTCACACTGGGGAGAACGCTGTAAATGGACTCATCAAAGCAGGGAAGGCCAGCCCCTGGGCAGGTGATTGGATTTAGATCTGAAAGCAGAGATGGGTTAAGACTCCCTGCACCCAGATGTCCTAACCACAGACCCAGGCCCACGAGGAGGCCAGGGGAGGAGAGCACAGGGGCCTACCCTCTTTCCCCACAGAGGGCAGAGAGTTCCTGGAAATTCCCACAAAGTGACCATATGAGCAAGCCCAGGGCTGCTTGCCATCAGGTTTCCCAGCAGGATTGGGGGCAGACTGACCAGCTGTGCCCTCCCCCAGGACTGCCTGAACTTCAAAGACTGGGTTCTCTGCCCCAGGAAAAGTGGGCCCTCCTGTGACATGTCCCCAACTCTCCCAGAACTCACCTCTAGTGTTGGTCTTGGGCCTTCTGGAACCTGTCTGTACCACACAGCAAAGAGCATCCTCTCTAGGAAGCATCTCTCCAGAAGAAGAAGCTGGAGCTGGTGGCGTTGGGCAGAGGTGGGGCCACCATATACAGTCTCTTAGGCTGTTCATCGCTCCAGAGGGTAGGCTGGATTTCAGCCCCCACTCTGCTTGCCAAGCTGTGCCCTCCGGCATGGCTGCATCTGCAAGAGGTGAGGGTACCTTTTCTAACTTGCACATTGGCACCGAGCGGGCTAGCAGTGACCCTGGGTGGAGAGCCCAAAGAATTGCATCCAGCCAGGTGTTCCTCCGGTGATCAGATATGCGAACAAGGCAGATTTCTTAGGCGGTAACAGAACGTGATGGCTACACCAACAGGCCCAGGAAGGCTTTATGTTCTGTTTTCCTGTGTCCTGAGTTCAGATAACAGCGAAAATTGAACTATTGAGATGTGCTCAGGAAGGATCAAGTGTCTGCTTTTCTGTTAAACGACTTTAAGGAGAGTAAAGATTTACAATCCGTATAAACCCCTCTGCGCTGGAAACACCAGGCCTTTGGAGTCTTTCCCAGACTCCAAGCTCTAGCTTCACTTATCTGGAGCCTGTTGGTCAGGAAGTGAGGCCTGGAAAATGAGGTAAAGTGGGCATTTTCTCAGGAAAACGATGCTCCCCACGGAGGGCCAGGCTTCTCACCAGCAAACACACTCCACACTCAGCATGATTAGCTAGCAGTGATGTCTGAATGGTGGCCCAACCCAGATGCGCTGCTTGAGAAAGGAGCTAGGATTCGAGCAAATGCTTGATGGACACAGAAGAAATGGCTGCAGTCTCCAGGCCGGTTGCTTTACATCACGGGGACATTTGGCAAAGGTAACGCAGACCCTGGGTAGGGGCAGCTGCCTCTCTCCGAAAGGCTTCCCCGGGTGATCTCCTGTGGTATCCGGCCCTCTGCCCAGTCTTCATGGAGGTCAAAAAATGAGGTATGGCTCAGCCAGCATGGCTCAGTGGTTGAGCGTTGATCTATGAACCAGGAAGTCACGGTTCAATTCCTGGTCAGGGCACATGCCCGTGTTGTGGGCTCAGTCTTCAGTGTGGGGCACGCAGGAAGCAGCTGATCGATGATTCTCTCTCATCACTGATAGATATTTCTCATCTCTCTCTTTCCCTCTCCCTCTCCCTCCCTCTCCCTCTCTAAAATCAATAAAAAAATATTTTTTGAAAATCTAAACCAAGTATGGCCTAGGAAGCTGTGAGGAAAGCTGATCAAGGAGCAAGGCCTGCAAGTCACAGCTTCTGGTTTTTCCACAGACGAGTTTGAGGAGGAGTCAAGAGATGGACCGAAATGCTTTGTGAGGCTCTGGGGACCCCCTACCTCAGATCCCTGCCCTCACCGCTCCAAGTACTCTAAGGACCATCCCCTGGTCTTACCCACAGGAGACACAGGCCCAGGGCCATGTGAAACATAGAGTATGCAGGGGCAGCTCTTGGTGGCAGGACATGCGTCAGCATCTTGTCCAGGGAAGTCAGACCAATGTCATCTGGGTCCTGTGTGACCCTCTCAGGAAGTAGATCACTGGGGCAGCCAGGTTCATTCCCAAGTGAGACTCCCTTCTCCTTCCTGATTATCCCTGTTGTTTTTTCTAAACAAAACCTAGTTGTCCTGCCTGTCAGGACCTTGTAGATAATTTAAGGTCCAGAGCCTTCCCATACTTTGAGGGGAGAACACATGATAGGAGCTAATAATTCTTTAGCACCTCCAGGTACCAGACATGGAACTAATGCTCACTTTGGGACAGGATCTCATCAAATCCCCACACAACCCTGTTTACTGATGTTCAAATAAATGTTAGTTAGAGTTTCAGAGAGGTTAAGCAACTAGCCCAAGATCACACAGCCAATAAGTGGTGAAGCCAGGACTTGGACCCAAATCATGTGGCTTTAGTGCCTACAACTATTACCACATCAAAGCATAGAGAGTTTCTCTCTGAAATATATAAAGAGAAAGGGGAGAGGGAGAGAGAGAGAAAAACATCAATGATGAGAGAAGGAGAGAATCATTGATCGTCTGCCTCCTACACACCTCCTACTGGGGATAAAGCCCACAACCAGGGTATGTGCCCTTGACCAGAATCAAACTTGAAACTCTTCAGTCCACAGGCTAACCCAGCCAGAACTCCATGTTTTTAATGGAGTCAGAAGGCTGGGTTATAATGAGGAGAGAAGACCTCAGCTCCCCCTGTCTCTCATTGCAGCTAAGCGCTACCCACATAGGACACATATGTGCTTGAGGCACAACAGGTGACATAAAACTGGGAGCAGGGACTTCTTGGATTTCTTCCAGAATGGTGACTGGTTTCTAGAGCAAGTGTCCCAGGAGTGGAGGTTCTAAGAGACCCAGGTAGATATCATAAGGCTTCTTATAACCAGGCCTTAAGAATTCTAGAATGTCACTTCTGTCATATTCTTTTGGTCATGCAAGACACTATGGCTAGCCCAGATTCAAGAGAAACTACACACAAACACCTAGAGGGGAAGACTGAAGGCTGCCATCTTGGAGACTGTCTATCACCACTGTCTTTGTAGAAAGATAAAGCTCCTTTATGGAGCTGGGGAGGGAAAAGACATGAGCTACAGGCTGGGGAAACCAAGAGGAAAAAGACCTCGTCCCTCTGTCTAGAAGAAGGTACTTCTCCAAGTCCCTCCCACACTTACTTTACGTCTCAAAGTACATTCTGGGCCGGAATGTGGAAGAGAGTGGAAAAAAACCACTGTGTCATCCAACTAATCAGCCCTCATTTGAGAAGGAGCTGCTACGTGACTGTTGCTGCAAAATTGTTTATCTGCCCTTGCTGCAGCCTGGCCTTTACGGGACACGAACAGCTACCCGTGACGTCCTCACAGCGGTTGCCCTGGAGACCTGTAGGTCAAGGATAGTAAGGGAGCTTCTTGCCGTGATGCCCTCACATAGAAATCACAGGTTCCTGTGAGCACGTGGTGAATGAGCCACAAAAGAGAAAGAGCCGTAGATTCCTCGGATGTGTGTACCCAGGCAGAGCCGAGCTGAGTGGGCTAGTGCAGAGTCCTTGTGTGTAGGTCACAAAATGTCCCTTCAATTCCCTCCACTACCCCTGACTTGCTCTGATGGGGACTGTCCATTTAACCTGCTGGACTCGGGCCCAGGAGCCCGGTTTGGAAGGCTATGGAATCACCTGGTGGTTTGAGACAGCCCTTTCCATCCATCTGGGTAATTCAAGCACAGTAACTCCCCTCAAAGTCTGCAATTAGCTTCCCCCAGACTCTGCCCATCACTCCTCCATTACATACATATAGGGAGAGACAATCACTGCCAGTGTAAGGCAGGATGGGGTACTGGGCACTTCCCATCCCATCCTATCCCATCCCTCCTGCAAATCACCCCTGGTCCCTCCTGCTTGAGAGGCCTATTCAATCTCTCCCCCCAGCAACAACAAAAGATGCTTTTTCCTCTCTTTCTTTCTGTAAGACACCCTTGTGCATAGTTTGGATGAATTCTGCTCCTTGGTTCATCATGACCCAATCCCATCTCTATACCATTGCACACTCCACTTCTATTTAGTTATGTTTTAAAAGAATAAATAAACACCGGGCAGCCCACAGCCCCAAACAAAACTCAGGCCCTTGACAATCAGGAACATATCTTCCAAATCCCAAGGGACAGTAAACAGGAAAATGAAACAGCCGGCCGCCCAGCAGGCACAAGACAGGAGCTGGCCCTATAAAAGAAGGTTTCGCTAGTGTCCAAGAAAAGGCTTCCCACGGCCCATTAAATCCCAGCCATTTAGCATCCGGGTTCCCAGTGGGTATATCATTTTATTTTAATGATGTGTGCTTCTCATAGAAGCATGGAGAAGGACTATTGCTTTTTTCAATTAGACAGCAGGTAACAGCCAGCAGAGGCAGCCTGCGGGGAGCTGGCGGGAAGGGGTTAAGCGGGCCGGGCTGCGGCGGCGGCGGCGGCTGGAAAACGCTGGGTCACCCTCGCGCGCATGCGCCTCGGAGCCCTCCGCGCGGCCGCCCGCCGCCCCGCTCGGCGTCCCCGGTGCACAAAGGCCTGCTTTGTTCCCTCGGCTCTGTTTTAAATATCTGACGACTGCTCCCCCCACCCCTGCGCCAAATCCCCGGACCGACTGCAGGCGCGGCACAAGGGCGCATTGTGGGCCGAGCGCGAGGCGCAGGGGGCCGGGGCGGCCGCCCGCCCGGGAGGGACGCTCCGGTTTCGCCCCGTGCGCTCGGCCATTTGGGTCAGCGGGGCTGAGTCGCGGAGGAGTCTCGTCCTTTTCGGTCCTCCCTGTCCCAGAAGTAAAAAACTGGGACCTGGGGGCCATGGAGATGAGCAGAACCGTTTCCATAGGGCCGGGAGGGGGGCGCGGAGGTTGCAGCCGAGCGAGGGGGGCGCTGGCTCCTGAGCCCCTCGCTGTGCATATAGAAAGCGCCGCTCGCTCCCACACCTGGGGAAGCGTGGCTTTCAGCGCAAACCCACCGAATGGGGGAGGGACCCTTTCTCTCCGCCGCCCCCCAACCCCCAAGTTCGGGGCCCCGAGAGGCGCTGCGGAAAGGGTAACTCCCCGGCTCCCAGCACCCTCGGCTCTCGGGTCCCGCTGCGTTAGGAACGGCCCCTAGGGGAAAGCACACCTTCCCAGGGCGGCCCCTGCCGCCCTCCCTCCCCGCAAGGCTGGTAGGTGAGGACTGGGACGGGGCTCGGACAAAAGGAGGCTTTCAGCGCGCGGCCCGCTGGCCCAGCCTCCAGCCCCTCCCCGGCCTGGCCTCGCCGGCGTTCCCTGCGGGCGGCCAGGTAGTTTTCCTGCCGGCTCAGGTGTTTGTTTACCTGCAGCCCGGGAGCAGCTCTGCGCTCCGCGAGGAGGTTTGCAGGATAGGAGTGGCGAGCCCCACCTCTCATTCAACGCCTTTCCTGCGGGAGCCTGGAAACTGAAAGCAAGGCACGCAATGTGGGGCTGTAGCAACCCCGAAACTGCGTGTGCTTGGTCTTAGGTTGTATCCCAAGGAGGTTTCCTGTCCCAACTTGGGACCAAAGCCCTCATACTCCGAATCCTGATGGGAAATGGTGACCCTCCCACCTATGGCAGGTGGAGGAGGAGGACCTGGTGTGGCGGGATAGGGGGTGGCGGGATAGGGGGCGCTTTGATTCAGAAGGAACCGGCTTGGGCTTGGTGGTTTGTGGCGGTGGTTCTAGGCCTGACGCGGAGCCCCCACGCCCTCCCTCCTGGTTTGTTATCGACCTCAGGGTTGGGCTTACGTTGCCTTGGCACCGTCCTCCGCTGGGAGGACCATAACCATTTCCAGAGGTATATTTCTTAAAATCACACTTTATCGTTTTCACGTCTCGTTTCACCAGTATGTCTGAGCTGAGAGGTGACACCGACCAACCCTCTTATTTTGCAAATGAGGGAACGTGTCCAGAAACTCAGAAAGACAAGACAAAGCCCCTCAGAAGGCTGAGCCATGTCTCCTGTGCCCAAGGTCCAATTCTTTCCCCGCTCCTGGGCTCGTCTTGGACTGGAGGGCCAGGTTTTCGCCTTCCGCTTCTTCACAAAAGCCTCTCCCCCTTTAAAATTCTGACTCTGCGGAAAGGCTGCTGGCCTGCAGGCAGCTCTGAGGAACTGGGAATCTCGTCTCAGAATGTCCCCTAGAACTGCTGAGCTTGCAAGGACCACACCAGCGACAAGCTCATAGACACGTCGCGTTCCGCGGCCAGGGTTGCTAAGGGGCGCCCTGGGTCTGTTTCCAGGCAGCCTTCGGTCTCCTGAGGAATTTCTTCAAGCAGCACTGAGTGTCCTTTCACCACGCTGCTGGCCGGGAAGCCCCCTATCTCTGGAGTTGATAGCGGCCCCCCGCCCTTCTCCAGTCCCCACCTCCTCCCCCCCCCCCCCCCCAAGCCGGCAGATCAGTCTGCAGCTGGGTTTATGGGAAAGTGTTACCTAGAACTTGACTTCTGTCTGTGAGTGTGCGCAGTCTCCCCAGGTGGAACTAGGACTGGGGTCCCCACAGCCCCTCTCCCCTCACACACCTGCAAACTCAGAGATGTATCATAGGAAGGTTTACGGGACTGGGGCTGGGACTCAGGGCCAAACTGCTTGCCTCATCAACAGCCTCATGGTGTGGCAGGGTCCGCCTACGTGGGCAGAAGGTGAGCTTCAGAGGTGGGATCGTCCTACGTGACCTTCAGCGTGTGCCTGTGACTTTGGAGCACCCTTTTCTTGTATACCCTCTACCTTGGCCCACTACCACCACCACCACCACCCTGAGCCCTGAGCCTGCCGCTGGCTGATGCATTAACGTTGAAGCCATCATGTGGGAAGGCTGCCTGACCGCCAGCAGTTTCGTTTCAGCAGCATCACCTTTTGGCTGTTCGGCAGGCAGTGTTTGTGCACGTATTTGAACATTTTATTGCATTTTGGCCTTATTCTTTTATAAGAACGAGTGGAAAATGGAAAAATGAAGTGCTGATGCTAGCGATAAGAAGGGCCATTCTCCTAGACCTAACAGAATTGAGACAAAGATGGGAATGATTAGGCGTGCCGAAAGCAGGGGAATTTTAGCCTCAGTCCAATGCGCGCTGGATTGAAGCCAGCCGGCTGTGTGTTCCGTTGTGAAGGGAGAGCATAAGACTAGAGAGCATCTGTGACATTCTGGACATACGTGGTCAGGGACTGCATCTAAAGGTGCCATGTGGTTAGGGATTTCCCAGATTCCTTCCGTCCTAAAGCCGCACTGATTTCATGACAGGTTTTTGGAGCCGGGGGGGGGGGGATGTGACACTGAAAATCAAGGAAGTACAACGATAATATTGTTTAGCTTCTTGGGAACAGAACCTTCCTTTATAACTTGCAAGTTGACTCTTGCCTCTTGCATGCCAGACCCGCCGGTGTTCAGGAACGCGTTAGGTAGGAGAGGAGAGGGTGTCCCCTAGACTAGGGGTGTCGAACTCAATCAGAGAAGGGGCCAAAATCTAAAATCCAGCCTAAATCGCGGGCCGAATGGTTTACTGAATAGTCATAAACTGTCATTGTGATGGAAACGCAGCGGAGTGCAGTGATGACAGCGCGGTGCGGGCCACATTGCAAGGCCTGGCGGGACGGATTTGGCCCGCGGGCCTTGTGTTTGACACATGTGCCCTAGACAGTTCTCCGTGGGGTCACCGCCGCACCAAAGCCACGGACAAGGCCTCATGAATGTGCTGAGAGGGATGGACCTAGCAGAGGCCCTTGATCCGGAGGTCTTCCCAGCCCGCATATGCCCGGCTGACAGAAAATCATGAGAGTCTGAAGTGAAGTTCGTGGGCCGGCCTGATCCTCTCCAGGCAGCAGGGCCTTTCAGAGCCATTGTCCTGGCTGTCCCTGGGGTTGAGGAGGGAGCATGCTTTCTCTCGGTCTTTGCTCAGTCTGTGCCTTCCGCCTGGATTAGCTGTCATTTCTCTAGAGCGGCCTAGTTGACTCCCCAGCTCATCCTTGAAGACACAGCCCTGTCTGCGCCTCCACACCCAGCCCCCCTCACACCCCAAGTCTGTAGTCATACTGCGCACACTCTGGCCACCCTCTGTCCTTGCAGCTTTCCATTCCGTGTAGCCGCCACCGGCTGGCCTGTGAGAGCTCTGAGGGCAGGGCGGCTTCTCAAGCATCTTACATCTTCAGCGCCCAGGCTTGGCAGCCCTCAGGAAGGGGCTGCAGGGCAGAGGGAGTGTAGACCCTCAGGGGCACAGACCTCATCAGCAAGCACCGGGGATCAGGGCTTGCAGGGGTGACCTTGTACCGCCCTTTTGAACTTCTTAGACTCTAAAAAAAACCTTTCTTTCTTTCTTCTCTGGAAGCCTGTTTGTCTCTGAATCCCTCTCTTTGTCCCTGTGGTCCCCTCCTCTGAGGGCCTTCTTGTCCACTCTAGCATCTTCAGTGTCCACCCATCACACTGCCCCTCGCCTCCTGGGGGGTTCTTTACAGATGCTTTTCGTAAGTAAATGCACCATCTTCCCTTCAGCCAGGGGGTTCTTGCTGAAATCCTAGCGCTTTCCTCAGGCAGAAACAGCCCAGCGGCGCTGTCTGGTCCAACGCATTTTGCAGGGAGGGCGGCCAAGTCGCGCAGGAACCTCTGGGCCGTCTGGGGCTGTGATGTGATGTCTGAACTGCCTCCTCAGAAACACTCCAGCCTTTTCCAGGGAGGCCATCCAGGCGGGGACACTCCACGTCCATCAGCCCCTCGCGGAGGCCGGGGGTCCGGGAGGGAGGTGCGGGGAGCACCTGATCAAGGAATTTAGCCTGTGACTGGATCTGGTTTGCACTCCTCCATCCACTGACTCTTGGGCTGGCACACCCTGTCCTGCTGGCTGTGACAGTGACAGGCAACTGTCTGAAACGCTTTGGGTGGGGGGGATGGGGTTGCCCAGCAAAGCCTGCCCTTGGCCCACCCAGGACGCTGTCTATTGGCCTCTTTCTGAGGGTACCAAGGTCCCTCTGGCTGTCCTACTGCTTCAGCACCAGCAAGTACCACTCTGCGGGTCCTTTGCAGCTTGAGCTCTCAGGGGTGGAGTCCGAGCGCGCTCGATGGAAAGCTGACGCTCTTCCTGGGGGACAGAAGGCTCTGATCAAGACACGACTGTCGGGGAAGACTTGGCAGGGCCGCTGTGCCAGGCTCAGATGCATCTTTTCTGTGTGATTTCCCCAAGTGCGGGCAGGAAAGCATGCCTTCCCCAGGAGCGCCCGGCTCCCCCGCTGGCACTCACGTCCCCCCAGCCATATATAAAAGGAGCCAGTCCACCAGGACAAGGCCGCCATTCAGCCCGGCTCCAGTGACATCCCAACCGTGAGAGTGCAGCTGGGCAGTTTATGAACAGTGCGGAGTCCCAGGGGGAAGTCGGCCCTGTCCTCCAGCCCACAAGCCTCTATTGTTCGCTTTCTTGTTTTGCTCCAAATGTTTAGATGTGCTCAGAGCACAGAAAATTCCCCAGCGGAGGCCATCCGCCAGGGCCAGCCTGAGGCAGGGAAGGCTGTATGTAGGTAGCTGGACCTCTTGGGACTTCTGCAGCCTGCCACCACCATCACCACCAACCCCCACCCCCCTGCTTGTTCCCATCTCTCCCCAAATGTGACTGTGGTGGAAGGGGGAGGGAGGTTTGCAGCACAGGATGGGGTGGCCTCTTCTCAGTCAGGACTATTTGGACAACGCTGGGCTTGGGTTGTCCCACCAGACAAGGTGTGAGGCCACAGCTGGGCCTTGCTTGGTTGGCAGGCTGTCCAAAATGTGGGTGGGAGAGTCTCTACTAAGTGCTCCTCGCCGGCCAGGGCTGCCCACGTTTGACAGGAACAATCATGTCCTGGGCCATGGACAACATCAAGAACCTGGGCTCCAAGGTTCAGCCTCCTACTAGCTGTGCAACCTTGAGCAAGTGACAGCTCTCTGAGCCTTGGGTTTTCCTCCTGGTAAAGTCGCCTACCTCTGAGTTATTACGGATTTAATGAGCCAGTCAGTGCAGGCACTGGCACAAGATGGACCTGCAGTGACCACTGTCACACCATCCCAAAGCCACCTTCTCTGCTTCGAGCACCCCTTTTGGTTTCTAAACCGAATGCCCCCCACAGTCTCCAGTTGTGGGTCAGGGAACAGCTGTGCAAGACCAGCAGAGCCAGAGGAATGAAGGATGAAGTGCCTTGTGTCGAAGGGGAGGAGAGAACGTGCTCAAAAGCCCATCGCCTCTGTCTCCCCTCCCCTCAGCTCCAGATCCCTTCCTCCGGGGCTCATGTTACGGAGTCTTCCTGTGGCAGGCGGTGCTCAGCTCTGCCATGTGGCCCCGCAGAACCACTGAAACCCCATCCCTGCCAGGAAAGCCTCTCTCCCCGTGCACCCACCTGAGCTGCCACCAAAGGCCAGGGGGGACGTGGGGGACGTGGGGTAGGCAGAGGTCGAGTCTCTGGAAATTTTGTTAGATCAAGAGGGTTATGGGGCAGGATCCAGATCCTGCAGGCATGGGGTGCAGTGTGGAGATGGGGGTCCATTTCCACAAGCCGGAGGGCCTTGTGATCAGGGAAAGACAGGATTGGGGGGCAGGATCCAGGAAAGGCAAGAGAGGGTTATGAGTTCCAGTCCTTCCTGCCCCCGCACCGTTCACATTCCTATTGGGGGCTTTTGGTTTCTGCCTCTCAAAACACAACAGAGAGGACACCCCACCTGCTTTGGACTCATTAATCCTTTCAGGAATAAGGCCCGAGGAGCCTCCGGACGGGGCCACATGGTTTCCTTATCGTCCTTATCTCCCCGCACTCACCTTCCATTTGGAATGTTTATCCCAAGATAACGATCAGATTCCACTTAGGATGATTGAATGGGGGCCTCCTTTGAGTATGTTCCCCACAATTTCAAATGAATGGACTATCCAACCCAATAATAAATGAGCCAGACCAGGCTCTGAGAATGGATGGGGCTCCTCCCACACTCCCAGCCCCACACCAAGCACCCCCACCTTCTTTCCCTACAAACATCCCCCTCTCCCACCTGGGCAGCTCTGCTTTTACTGGGTCTATAGAAGGAAGTTGCCAGTAAGATTTCCACTGATCCACGTGCCACTGCCTTAAACAATGTTTTGAAAGCCGGAGGTCTGATGCTAGACCAGCTTGTCCGTAGAAATGTAACACAAGCCGCGAATGCAAGCCCACGTGCAATTTCACATCATCTGAGAGGCACATGGAAAAGGAAACAATGAACAGGTGAGATTAATTTTAAGAATGCATTTCATTTAGAAGTATAATTACTCATAGAATATTTATTATAACAAGCATAGTACATTTCATGTAGATGCCCGCCCCCCTCCAAGGAAAAAAAATCACTTTAACATGTAATCAATATAAAAATTATTTGTGAGAGCCCTGGCCGGTGTGACTCCGTTGGTTGAGCATTGCCCCATGCTCCAAAAGGTCACCGGTTCAATTCCTGGTCAGGGCACATGCAGGAGGCAATGGATCAAAGCTGCTCACATCAATATTTCTCTTTCTCCCTCTCCTCCTCTCTCTCTCTCTAAAAAAGTCAATTAAAAATTTTATTTGCGAGGTCTTTCACGCTCTCTTTTTGTACTTAGTCTTCCTAATCCAGCGGGCTTTACACTTACAGCAACTCAAACTGGCGAGTCCCAAGGGTTCTGCAGCCCGCTGCGGGCAGTGCTGTTGTGTCGGGCAGGGAAGATCTAGACAAACCAGGGAGAAAACCGTGGGCAAAGCCTGGGCAGCACGGCGCTCACCCTGAGCGGGCTGCCCGGAGAGAGCCTCTGCGAAAGGCTGAGCCGTCCTCGCCTTCGTTCCCGTTTCAGCCGAGGCCCAGACTTAAAGAGAACACACACGCACACGATGACTTCATCGTTAAATGGCAGCGATCTTTACTGCTGCGAATGTCATGTCCGTCGTTTCCCGTGCTAATAAAATCGTTTATGGGAGCCTCTATCGCCGGGTGCTTTTCCTGCGGGCTGTTTAGCCGCGAAGATGGTGCTGAGGGACATCTGGCTTCTCTGCCCTGAGCTCCGGGCACTTCGTATGAAGGGGGCGGGCTCTGGCTGGCGTAGGCAGAGCCATAGATGCGCCCTGGTTCCAGGAAAGGGGAGACACAACTCAGACACGGACAGGACCCTCGGGAAGAGCTCCCACACGTCCCTCAGACACGAAGACGACCACTTGTGCTCTGGACGGGGAGAGGAAGAGGCCTGGGTCTGCATTGGGCGAGGTGTGTGTGCTTGGCTCCCTCTGCCCAGAGCGAGTCTGTAGGGAGTGGATAACACAGCAGGTCTCCGGCGGCAGCAGAGGTGTGCCCAGACCTCCCTGCTCTTAGGGTCAAAATAAACACGGTGCAGACAAAGGGAAGGTTGGGCAGGGAGGCTTCTGGCCAAGCGAGCGTGCACTAGAGATGCCAATCCTGAGGCCCAAATGGCGGGAGCAGGGCACAGGCTCCAGGCTCCTCCGGAGGCCTTCATGGCCGCCCTGCGGATGAGCTGCTCTCTAGCCCCCTGTTCTTCTTCCTAGTGCTTAGATCCAGGCTTTTGCTTTGGTGACTGCTGTCCGCAGCTCTGTCCTAGCTGCATCCCAGGGCCTAGAAGAGTGCCCGTCACTCTTAATAAGCGTCTGCGGGCCGAATCAATCACAGAAGGAGGTCGTGCCAGGAACACTGGGCGGCCCGAGAGGGCTGCGATCTTAGAGCTAGCAAGAGGACGAGGACGAGCTGGTAGGAGAGGCAGAGAGAGGTGGGTGGGGTGTGGAGGAGGGTGTGGGGAGGCCGGGAGAGACGGTGGTCTGTGTGTGTGAGATCCCCTAGTAATGGGAGACAGAGAAGAATTTGAAAAAGTGGAGGAATGTGATTGCAGCACAAAGACGGCGAGATTATTTTGTCAGCAACATTTGGATCCCATTGGTGATGAGAGACATGTGGGCCCGGCAAGGAGACAATTGTGGTAGTCAAGACAGGATGTGAATAAGACATAAAGAAGCATTTCATCAGTGGGATGGAAAAGAACCAGGGCTGGGGTAGCCAAGTCAAGGAGTAGGAAGGGTCGGCTCCAGTGTTACCATGTGCTGCTTCTCATGCACCCTCAGTGAGGCGCACACACACACACACGCACATGAAACATGCATGCACACACGCATACGCACATACACACGCATACTCATACACACAGGCTACTCAGTTGCAAACCCTGTGTTCTGCTTCAGTCTTTGGCCTTTGTGCTTTGTTTGCTTCTCCCTGTAACCGTAAGGGAGGACTTGCTGGGAGGGACTGGGAAACGCAGGACACAGCAGTCTCTTCTCCATCAACAAGGTTTGCTTCTGCATGCTGTGAGGGGGAGGGGGCCCCAGGGGAGGTCAGGAGGTCCTCTGGGGCAGAAAGGAGAGAAAAACCCTGGCCACGCAGGCCTGGCAAAGGAGAGGACTCCTCCTTTAAGCCAGGGCAGGCTGGGCAGCGGTTCGCTGACACCCTCACACACGTGCATGCAGGTGTGGGCCACGTGACAGGCCTGGGGACGCGGGGGAGGCGACTGAACTCCTCGTTACCGGAGTGGGTGGGGATGCGCTTGGGGATCCAGCTGAAACAGGACTTTATTTTTAAAGAGGCTCAGATTGATGTCTCTGCTAGCCTAAATAGGATAGAGCAGCCAACTTCTTCCCAGCCCAGCCAGGCCTCTGAGCAAACTCCAAGGCCCTGTATAAAAAAAAAAAAAAAAAAAAAAAAAAGGAATCCACAGATGCAGGAGGTCACAGAGTTAGCCCCCTCAGTGAGTTGGGAGGAGGAAGATGGATGAGCTGGTTGTGTACAATCTGCAATCCTCTGGTCTCACCCTCAAGAAAGGAAGAAGACAGAGGACAGTTAGGTGAGGGGTGGGGAGCTGGCCCCCACTTTGGGCTGTGCCTGGTCTGGTAGGAACAACTGAGACCGAGGCCTGTGCTCAGGGAGCCGGCAGTCCAGGGGAGGGCGGAGCAAGCACTCAGCCTTGCAGGGCAAGGCGACAGGCCATGGCCCGGAGGGGAGAGACAAGCAGAGGCCTGGGAGCCTTCCAAGCGGAGCCCTTCCACGTGGCTGAAAAGTCCATCTAGGAAAAGAAAGGCTTTTACATGGGAAGATCTTGACAGAGATGGAGAGACAACAAGAAGCAGAGACAAGAAGGGAAGGCTATTATTTGGGCGATCCTCACATTCCGGTTTGACAGGACTGCAAGGATGTGAAAGACAGTAGGCAAGGGGCTTGGAGCCTGGCTGGGTTCTCCATGCCTCCCCCAGAAGCACGTCCTTGAGTCATTAACAAAGGGGAGCCATTGCCCTGATCGGATAGCTCAGTAGGTTAGAGCATCATCCTGATCTGCAGAGATTTCAGGTTTGATCCCTGGTCAGGACACATAAAAATCAGCCAACAAAAGCATGGATAAGTGGAACAACAAATTGATCTCTCTCTCTCTCTCTCTCTCTCTCTCTCTCCCTCCCTCCCTCCCTTCCTTCCACTCGCTCTAAAAATCAATAAGTAAATATAAAACAGAGGGGCATGAAGAGTTGCAAGAGAGGCAGCACTGTGACCCAGATAGATTGAAGGAAGGTTGATTTGGCAACGGGGAGCCTCTTAGGTGGGGAGAGCCCATGAGAATCAGTGAGGGTCTGAGTTGGCTAAGACATGCTAGCTTCTGCGACAGACTCCCAAATCTCAGATGCACAATAGAAGTTTATTTCTTGCTCACATAAAGCCAACTTGGCACAGCGCTGAGGAGGTGGGCTCTGCCACAAGTGGCTCTGGGATCACCCTGCAATTAGCATCCATCTGGCACAAGAGAATGTGGAGGATCCTAAAGGAGGTTTTTACGAGCCAAGCGTTCCACTCACGGCCCACCACATGCAGGGGGCCTGGATGCGTGAACCTTGGCTGGCCCTGCATCTGTGGGAGCAGGACAGACAGCCTGGTGGTCACCTCTGCCACAGGGACAGGGCCTGATATCTGAAGGGGTATGTCAGCAACAGAGATGAAAAGGGGGGACACAGGGAGAGAGTCAGGGAGTTCGAAGGAGGAGAAGCCAGAGAAGGAAAGCAGAAGGAAGGGTCTTGCGGGGGAAAGAGGGAATCAGTCAGTACCACAGAGACATCAAGAAAGGGAGGCCTGCCCAGCTGGTGTGGCTCAGTGGTTAAGCATCGACCTATGAACCAGGAGGTCATGGTTTGATTCCCAGTCAGGGCACATGCCTGGGTTGCAGGCTTAGTCCCCAGTGTGGGGCATGCAGAAGGCAACCGACCAATGATTCTCTCATCATTGATGCTTCTATCTTTCTCTCCCTCTCCCTTCCTCTCTGAAATCACTAAAAATATATTTTTTTAAAAAAAGAAAAAGAGAAGAAAGGGCGGCCTGAGAAAGAACCCTTCAATTCAACTCCTGCAAGGCCTGTTGGGGAGGTGGGGTGCTGCCAGCTTTCAAGGCTCTTGGCGCAGCCAGCAGTGACTCCCTAGTACTTTCCATGAGCTCACCCCTGAGGTAGGTGTGGAGCAGCCCTGGTAGGACATTAACTTCACTTCCCAACATCCAGTGGGGCCGAGAAGGTACCCTTTCCAGGGGCTTGCTGTGGGCCAGCAGCAAGAATATGGGCTTTGGAGTCAGAAGATCTGGGTCCGAAGCCAGGCAGAGCCAGCGCTCTGAGCCTCAGTCTCCGCATCTATTGAATGGGCAGACTGATGCCTTCTTTGCAAGCATACTGTGAGGGTCAGGAGTCATCTGCTGTGTAACGTGCTTCGCTCTGTGTCCACACATAGTAATTCATGTGGCATTTACTGTGCACCTATTGGGGGTCAGGTACCTTATTAGTGCTGGGTATTCAAAGGACCCAGATACCAGTAAAACTCCCGCCTTCAAGAAGCTTGTGCCGAGAATGGTTTGGCTCAGTGGATAGAGCGTCAGCCTTCGGACTGAAAGGTCCCGGGTTCGATTCCAGTCAGGGGCATGTACCTTGTTGCGGGAACATCCCCAGTGGGGGGTGTGCAGAGGGCAGCTGATCGATGATTCTCTCTCATCGATGTTTCTGATTCTCTATCTCTCTACCTTCCTCTCTTTAAAAATCAATAATATATATATATATATATATATATATTTTTTTTTTTTTTTTCTTTTTTTTTTTCTTTTTTTTTTCTTTTTAAGAAGAAGAAGAAGAAGCTTGTAACCTGGTAGGACCGACAGACAGAGAAGCAGATCCTTACAGCGCAGCATGGTGTGTGCAGTGACCAAGGCACCCCTAGGAGGGAGCCCAGCCCTGACTTTCCTTGGGGGGGGGTGACCAGCTAGCTCTTAGGAGGGAGGAGTTCTCCATGGTGTGCTGGGCGCCCAGGAGGGAGCAGCGCCTTGTGTGTTGGAGCAGGTACTGAGGTGTGGGTGAGGCAAGAATCTCAGATAATGAGTATAAAATCGATGCAGGAAGGGTGGGTGATGCAATGGGAAATGTAGGTAGACAGGGAATTTGAAAAAAACAGAACTACCCCTGTTTTCCCAAAAATAAGACAGTGTCTTATATTAATTTTTTCTCCCAAAGTTGCGGTAGGTCTTATTTTCAGGGGATGTCTTATCTTTCCATGCGCTAGGTCTTATTTTCGGAGGATGTCTTATTTTCGAG
The DNA here is from genome assembly GCF_014108245.1 of Pipistrellus kuhlii. Classification (NCBI taxonomy): domain Eukaryota; kingdom Metazoa; phylum Chordata; class Mammalia; order Chiroptera; family Vespertilionidae; genus Pipistrellus; species Pipistrellus kuhlii. Next base: position 16,454,813 of record NW_023425404.1, on the reverse strand, counting down.
GAAACACGGTATATAAAGAAGAGACTCAGTATAACCTGTCATGTCAGTACCCAGAAGAGTCACTGCAGGCATTCTGTGACTCTCCTGTGCAAGTTGTTTTATGTACTTGACATGGTAGCTCTGGCCTTGCTTTTGTTTTCCATCTCTTTTACTGTGGTAAAATAAATACACCTGAAGTTTGCCATCCAAACTATTTTTTACGTATTACATATGACCCCTCCCTCCCAACCATTCCCACCCCGGGCAAGCCCCCACCGCCCCAGGGTCTGTGTCCATTGGTTATGGTGATATGCATGCATACAAGTCCTTTGGTTGCTCTCTAACCACCACCACCCTCCCCTACCATCTGTCTCTGGATCTATTCTTGTTCATCAAATTATGTTGATCATTATATCCCACATATGAGTGAGATCATGTGATATTTCCCTTCCTCTGGCTGGCTTATTTCGCTTAGCATAATGCTCTCCAGTTCCATCCATGCTGTTGCAAATGGTAAGAGTTCCTTCTTTTTTCTGGCAGCATAGTATTCCATGGTGTAGATGTAAACCAAACTATTTTTAAAGGTACAGTTCAGTGGTATTAAGTTCAACTAAGCATCAGAACTTTTTGTCTTGCAAACCTGAAACTCTATAATTAGTAAACAATCACTCTCCATTCCCACCCCCCAGCTCACCCCGACAATTCCTGGCAGCCACCATTCTACCTTCTTTTTTCTTTTCTTTTTTAAAAATATATGTTTATTGATTTCAGAGAGGGAGAGGGAGAAATATCAACATCAATAATGAGAGAGATCATTGATCAGCTGTCTCCTGCATGCCCCACACTGAGGATGGAGCCCACAATTTGGGTATCAAACCGTGACCTCCTGGTTCATAGGTTGACACTCAACCACTGAACAATACTGGCCCAGGCCATTCTACTTTCTGTCTCTGTGATTTTTGACCACTTAGCTAATATGCTAATTAGATATGATGGTGGAACAATCTTCCTGAAATACCAGTGGGCAGGGGGTGGGGCCGTGGGGCCATGAGGCAATCAGGGCTGCAAGGACTAAGCCCCTTGCACGAATTTCGTGCATCAGGCCTCTAGCTTTATGTAAGTGAAAACATAGTTTTGGTCTTTTTGTGAATCTGGTTTATTCAACCTGGCATGATGGTCAGTAAGGTTCATCCATGCTGTAGCATGTCTCAGAATGTCTTTCCTTTCTAAGGCTGAATAATATTCCATGGAAGGTGTGGGCCATGTTATGCTTACCCATCCATCTGTCAATAGGCACCTGGGTTGTTTCTATGCTGTAGCTGCTGTGAAGAATGCTACTGTGAACCTGGGTGTATAAATGTCTCTTCAGAATCCTGCTTTCAATTCTTTTGGGTAAATACTCAAAAGTGGAATTGCTGGCTCATCTGGTAAAGGTATCTTTCATTTTCTGAGGAGCTGCCATACTGTTTTCCACATTGGCTGGGCTGTCTTACATTCCCACCAACAGTGCACGAGCTTCCAATTTCTTCTCCACATCCTCCCCAGCATTTGTTATTTTCTGTTTGATTTTTTTTTATAGTAGCCATCCTAATGGGTGTGAGGTGCCTGCTTGTGTTTTGTTTTGTTCAAGTCTACCTTATGTTGTAAATATTGTCATTAAAAACTTCAGACACAGATCTCTGTTGTTGGAAATTTCGGATTTTTTTCTTTCAAATTTTTCAATGTTTTGCTGTTAGAAATAAAATCACAACAAAGATTTATGCATCAATCTGTGCTACATTTTGGATTATTTTCATAAATGTGAACTGATAGGAAAAGTACAGGTTGCCCAGTTGCTTTGGAATTTTAGATAAATAATGAATGTGTTTTTTTACTATAAGTTGCCCAAAACATTGCAGGGGACAAACTTATTCTTTAAAAGTTTTTATTGTATATCTGAAATTCAGGTTTAACTGCACATCTTACATGTTTACTAGAGGCCTAGTGCACAAAATTCATGCACAGGGAAAGGGTTCCTCAGTCCGGCCTGCACCATCTCCAATCCAGGACCCCTCAGGGGATGTCCAACTGCCTCTTGCAATCCAGGACCGCTGGCTCCTAACCCCTCTACCTGCCTGCCTGATCTAACTGCTCTCCTACTGGCCTGATTGCCCCTAACTGCTCCCTGCTAGCCCAGTCACCCCTAATCACCTCTGCCTCGCCCTGCACCTGGGACCCAGGATTCCCTCCCTCTGGCCGGCTGCAGGCATCCAGGACCCAGACCAGCTTTGCCCGGGCCAGCCACAACTGCAGGGGACCATGGGCAGGCAGTTTCACCTGGTTTTCAGCTGCAGGAGCCCAGGACTGTGGGGCAGGCAGCTTGTCTCTCCTGGGTTGCAGGTGCAGGCACTGGCGCTGGTGCCCAGGACCATGGGGTGTGAGGATTGTCCCTCTTCTGGGCTGCAGCCACAGCTGCTGACACCTGGGACCACGGGTGGACAGCTTTTCCCTCTCCCAGGCCACAGCCTGGCTGTTCCCCATTTCTCTCTCTGGAGCTCATTTGTGCCTGGCTGGTCCTCATTCTTCTCTCCCCAGTATTGAGTGTCTGAGTGGTGAAGGTATGATGGTATGATGACCATTTGCATTTTAGCCCTTTATTATATAAGATTTGCTAAACCTAGCAACCTTACCATAGGTAAAATTCTCAGGGGTGGAATTAATGAATCAAAGTTGATGAACATTTTTAAGCTCTGGATGCCTATGGCCAAAGGTCTTTTTAGTAAATTGATGTCAGTTTTTTGTCTCCCATCAGTAAATAAGAAGGCCTAATTGTCCACGAAAGTGGCCACTTTGAGTTACTTCACTTATGAAAAAACAGAAATTTGCTTCTTCGATAAGTAGAAAATGATCATTTATAAAGCTTTGATTATTGATGAAGCTGACCCTTTTTTCTAAAGATTGGTCTTTTGCACTTCCTTTAATATAAACTATGTGTTCCTGTCCTTTGCTGATTTATCGTTTTGTTTTTCTTGTCAAGCTATATGAACTTGTAGAGGATAATAATAGCCTTGTGTCTCTCACATTTTGTTGCAAATATTTCTCCCAGCTTGATGTTTGCCTTTTAATTAGACTTCTGTTATTCTCTAAAGTAAAGGCAGTTAACAATTTATATAGTCAAACCTCTAGTTCTTTCATGAGGTTTTTTTTGTGGCTGTTGTTGTTATTGTTGTTTTTAGTCTAGATATTAGGTATATTCATTTGTATTTTCTTCTAGAAATTTGTGTGGGTTTTTTATTGTTTTTTACATGTAACTCTTTAAACCATATGGAGTTTATTTGGAAATAATGTGCAATGAGTTTATAAATTAATTACTTGCTCAGATCTCTAATATGTCTCAGCTCTATTTGCTGAATAAAATTCTTCATTTCTCAGTGATTTGTAGTGTCTTGAGTCTTGCATATAAAGAAAAAAACATTTTTCTTAAAAATGACCTTATTTGTGTCATTTAATTGTTCATCGAGTACCTATTTAATATCTCTTCCAGGATTAAAATATAAAGACACTTCTGTTTATTATTAGATCATTGGAGGTAATTGACATATCTTGCTCCAGTGTTGGTTTTTATTTATGTGTCTTACATTAATCTATTTTACTGAAACTTAATTTTATTCATCTCCTTTCCAGGAGTTTTATCTCTCATTGCTATATCATGTCTTATGACATTGGACGAAAACTGCAAATAGTTGTTACGTAATAAAACTATATAGTAAAAGTAATAGCTGATGTTCTTATTTTATCTCTACTTTTAATAAAAATGCCTCTAATTTTATGCCATTAAGAATAGCCATAGTTACTTGTATGCATGCATGTAAGCCTAACCAGTGATCACAGACAACAGGGGTGTGGGGGCATACGTGGGAAGGGATTTAGGGTGGGAATGGAGGGGATGAGGACAGTTAGTCGTGATTGCACACGTCTATGAATTTTTAAAAATCTGAGGGCATTGTAAAACACAACAAATTAAAATGTTTAAAAATAGACATTCCAATCTTTTTTCCTTACTCCCAGTAAATCAGGTTGCAACATACCCTACTTTGGAGACCAGTCATCTAGATGGTGATTGGGTGCGTTCTACCCTGGAACATCCATGCACTCATTTCCATCATTCATAAAGGACCATAATAATGCATTTGAATTTGAATATGTAAATTGCCCTCTGAAGCTTGAAGAGTAATTTTTAACCTAGTAGGATAACACTCAATAATGGGAAAAGTACACACACACACATATGCACACATACACACACACACACACACACACACACACACACACACGTACCCACACATACACAGGATGAGGGAAAAGCAAGTTATTCAACTTTGCCTGACCGTGGGCAAGTTATGTAGCCTCTTTGGGATACAGTTTCTTCATTTCTAAAATGACAGGGTTGTGCTAGATGACCTCCGAGCCCTTTCTTGAACCGACATTTTGTAACAGCAATGACCCTGGGGGGGGTTTCGGGTGAGGTGAGAAGCATATTTGCACGTCCGTCAGCAGGACAGCTCTGTCATTAGGAAATCAAGCAGAATGCAGCTCCAGGGCGGAGGCCCAGCAGCGCAGCGTGCTCTACAATCAATCCCAGCCGTCCCCAGGGGCCACGCTGGCACCAGTCAGAGCAATGGGACGTGAAGGATTTGGAAATCTTTAGGTGGGATCAGAGAAAAGAACACATAAGGATTAAAGCTTTGGAAAAATGGGTCCTCTGAGATGGCGGTAAAGACGTGCAGCTCCTCAGGCTAGAGCAGGACATATGAAGATGGATCTAGCCTCGGGTCCCTGGCGTTTGAGCAACTGTTTAGAGAGATTGCGGCAGCCTCAGACGAAGGTCTCTTTGTTGCAAAGAGCAGAGACCTGCCCAAGCCAGCTCCCAGAATCCACAGTCAGAACGATACGTGGAACGAGGCTTCATGGGAACGAACCAGCTGTGAGGAGCTCAGACTTCTCTCTTAGCGGCCTTGTGTCCTGCATGTTCTCCAGCTCTCTCAGCCTCTGCTCTCCGCTTCTTACTCCTACGTCCCCTTCCCCATAAGGACAGCTTGCAGACAGACATCAGCTTATAGAGCAGACACCCGCTCTATAGCTACATTTTAAACTACGCTATCCATTGCCAATGGGCCTAGCCCAGTGGTAGGCAAACTCATTAGTCAACAGAGCCAAATATCAACAGTTCGACGATTGGAATTTCTTTGGAGAGCCACATTTTTTAAACTTAAACTTCTTCTAAGGCCACTTCTTCAAAATAGACTCGCCCAGGCTGCGGTATTTTGTGGAAGAGCCACACCCAAGGGGCCAAAGAGCCGCATGTGGCTCGCGAGCCTCAGTTTGCCGACCATGGGCCTAGTCTGTCCATTTTCAGTCCTAGGCTCCCCTGGCAGAATTTATTTACCCTACTTCATCTTTTAGAGCCAGGCCACCCCAATCATTGGTCATCATGGTGGGTCACCCCGGGCTCAGGTGCCCTCCCATGGTCGTTGGAGGAGAGGACATGGGGCATGTGCTCTGGAGCGTGGCTATGTGAAGCTCTGGTTCAGGAGTCCATTGTAAGAGGGCTTCTCAGGACACCTTGGGAAATAATGTGAGGCGTGCTGACAGAGGGCTGCCTGGAGGCGGTGGCCTGGCCTGCAGGGCCTCTGAGAGTCACCTCTTGGCCTGTGGACCTAGGACAGTGGTTGGCAAACTGCGGCTCGCAAGCCACATGAGGCTCTTTGGCCCTTTGAGTGTGGCTCTTCCACAAAATACCACGGGCAAGTCTATTTTGAAGAGTGGCATTAGAAGCAGTTTAAGTTTTAAAAATTTGGCTCTCAAAAGGAATTTCAATCCTTGTACTGTTGATATTTGGCTCTGTTGACTAATGAGCTTGCTGACCACTGACCTAGGAGAATATGAAGTCCCATCCCCTGCTGGAGCCTAATTTCGCTGCCAATAATGTCTGATCTTTGCTGATGGGAGATGAGCCACTTGAGGACGTTACAAAGCACCAAATGTGATTAACCACAGACGAAATCTCACTGCTTTCCCAGAAGATGCCCAAAACAACCCAAGGACCTCAGCCCTCCTAGGATGGCTTGGCCTGATGATCGGTTTCTACCTGCTCCCCTGAACCAACACACAACCCAGAACTTTTGAGTCCCTGTCCTCTGGCTCTTGGATGCTACATGTGGTTCTTCTGTTTTAAAATATATGGCTAGCTGAAACTGGTTTGGCTCAGTGGATAGAGCGTCAGCCTGTGGACTGAAAGGTCCCAGGTTCGATTCCGGTCAAGGGCATGTACCTTGGTTTCGGGCACATCCCCAGTGGGAGGTGTGCAGGAGGCAGCTGATCGATGTTTCTCTGTCATCGATGTTTCTAACTCTCTATCCCTCTCTCTTCCTCTCTGTGAAAAATCAATAAAATACATATATGGCCCTTCTGCGTAGCATCCTGCCCAGGAAGCCTCACCGTCCCCCAGGACACAGAAGAGGAGATGTCAATGAACAAGTGGGTGGGTCGTTCTTCACGACCTTCTTTCTACACCAGGTTTAATCACACCACCAGCCTCAACTACAGGTGAGCAAAGAACCCAGTTACCTTAAACGCAAGGGCCTAGAGAGCATAGATTTCAAATTCTAGTGAGGTTTCCTCTACCCAAAACACAGCTTCCCAGACACCTCACTTTCTAAAATCAGACCAGAACCTGGAGATGAGCCAAGTGACGTCCGAACAGCCAAAATTATCTGTGGAGGCTCATGTTGGTTTATTTAAAGTAGCGTATAACTCAAAGCAACTGTCCCAGAGGGCTGGGTGAACTATTGCCCTCTAAGAAGGGCTGGAGGAGTCCTGCAGGGATAGGCAAGGGTGAGTTCCTCACTCACCGTCTCTCTACTTCTTATTTGCACAGAATGGTAGCCAGTTTTTTGTTTTGTTTTGTTTTGTTTTTTTAATAATAATAAAATAAAGGTAGACCTAGAAACCCCCAAATACATAATGACATGAAGTGACTTAGACTAGAGACAATGGCCACACATTTCTCAACAGTTTTGGCACTACTGCAATAATAAACTGAGTTCGTAAAAATGACCCTGAGCAGAACAAAAATGCTAAATTTAAGATGTATCCTATCTTAGAGCCTGGGAAGTATTTGACTCTCTTTTAGAAAGGCTTCCATCCCAAATAATTAAAATTTTGCCCTGGCCAGTGTGGCCCTCGAGCCGAAAGGTTACAGGTTTGACTCCCAGTCAAAGGCACATACCTGGATTGCAGGTTCAATCCCAGCCCTTGGTCTGGGCGCATGTGGGAAGCAACTAATCACTGTGTCTCTCTCACATCGATGTTTCTGTCTCTCTCCCTCTTTTCCACTCTCTCTGAAAAGCAATGAAAAAAATATATATATCCTTGGGTGAGGATTAACAAAAAAAAATTTTTTTTAAATAAAAAAATAATTAAAACTTTTAATGTGATTTTTCAAAGGGCAAGTCTTTGTCTGGAAAGCTCCACTCTCCAGAATAGCAGGTCTCTTTCTGGATAAATGTGGTTGTACTATAGCTCCAACTGAACGCTCTAGACTTTTCCCTAAAGGAAAATAGGGCACCTCATCCGGCCAGGGAAATGCTGTTGCTTTGACGTATATGCCTTGTGGGATAAACCAATAGGGGCTTACGGAGGTTTTACTGTATTTGGTTTGCAGGCTTCACTTGGCACCATCTCTTTAAAAGGCTGCCTGCCTTTGAACTAATCCTCTATTTATAATCCAGCCCGAGAAAGGCCTCGGCAATGTATACAAATTCCTAGGATTTGCAGAGTGCTGCTCACCGAGCCCTGAGCCTCCCACACAGAGCCCCCGGCTCCGCCCGCACTTCTCCGGAGGGCACCGTGCGTCCTGGTCCCAGTGCTGTGGCACCGGGGCCGCAGGCCATGCCCAGGAACGCACCCACCTTCCTGGTGGGGAGCACAGGGCCCGTCTGGGGCCGGGGGCATGAGCCGCATTCGGCTGCGTAAACACCATCGCTCACTCTTGACAGCCTGCTCCGGGCAGACGCCCTCTCCGAAGGGCCAAAGACGGAGGCTTCGCACTGCTCTCCCGTATCAGGCCATTCTTTTCGTATAAGTCATTCCCTCCCCGAAGCGACGCCAACTTCACATTTTCCCTTTCCCCCCCTCGCACAAATTATTGCAAGTCATGGCAGTCTAAATATAGCCCGGGTCTGCTCTCCAGATGCCGAGGCCCCGACATTTTCCTGATGCCGTTCCAGCTGCCTCTCGGCTCTCGCTTTCCCTTCTTCTTTCTCACCTTTTTTTCCCTTTCCCCGATGCTCCTGCTCTCTGCCTCTCGGGCTCCTCTTGTCTTTCCTGCTTTCCCAGGCCATAGGAAAGTTCTAGAAGCCAGCCCTGATGCTAGGAGAGCCCTCTCCCTAGCTCACCAACAGCGCTGGTTGGGAAGTGGGGAGATCATCTCAGGAAGAGGCAAGGGACACAGAGTCGGCTCAGATCCTCAGCAGTAGGCTCCCTCGAGTCCTTGCCACTCCTTCCCTTGTTTGCTCCATCCAGAGCATTGCAAATCCACCCCTTTCGGCAGTCCTGGGCTCCAAAGGGTATATGTAGCTGGTCACTCGTCCATGTAGCAATCTCCTGTGTTCCTGAACATCACGGCTAGAACACATCGCAGCCCTCATATCCTTGAGGTTCAGGAATATCAGTTCCCTCTGCCTTTCTTCACCAGGCCCAGGTGGCCGGAGCATTGAGCATTCTCATGGCCAACATCTCCACGTTGGCCATACCCTGAGTCCACGGCCCTGAAAGGGTTTGACTCCTGCTGGGTGAGTGTATTAGAGGAATTCACCGGATACTTCTCAAGCACAGGCTCCTGTCTAATCAAAAAAGTGCCATAATGATGTATGCCCATGCCTAACTCGAGACCCCTTCCAGTGATGCAGTGGCAGTCCTCCTCTGCAGTGACAGCAAGTTTTGATTCACGTACGTGTCTGATGCCCTCCTTTGCAATAGGCTTGTTCACCATCACAGCATTCTTACGTTCTACCTGGGCGGAGTCAAAGTGACCCATGCTACAGGTAGAGCATATATAAAACTATTCGCCTAGTCACTTATTCACCAAAAGATAAAAACAAAAACAAACTGTTATCAGATACCTCCTGAGGCCACGCTCGGAAAAGACACAAATGAGAGTTCACTCCCAAAAGGCCCTGGCACATGGACACTGGGGGGCTGGGTGATTTGTTACAGGCTGTCTTGGGCGTTATAGGATGTCTAGCGGCATCTGGGGCCTCTGCCCTCTAGATACAGGAGACCCTTCCCCGAAACTGTGACAAACAAATCTGTCTCCAGACATGGCCCAATGTCCCCTGGAAGCAAAATCTCCCGGGATTGAGAACCACTGGTCTGGTGAGAGGGACAGTATGTGAATGATGTTTACAATTCAAGGAAGCCCTACAATAGAGACATGAAGGGGGGGTTATGCGTGGGGTTCGAGAGCATTCGAGCTGTGTTCTGAAGGATGAACACAGGGTTTCTGGGTGGAGACCACGTTAGAGGGAGGGTAGTATATACCTTAGGAGGGGAGTATACTTTAGGAGGGGAGTATACCTTAGGAGGGGAGTATACTTAGGAGGGGAGTATACTTAGGAGGGGAGTATACTTAGGAGGGGAGTATACTTTAGGAGGGGAGTATACTTAGGAGGGGAGTATACTTAGGAGGGGAGTATACTTTAGGAGGGGAGTATACCTTAGGAGGGGAGTATACTTAGGAGGGGAGTATACTTAGGAGGGGAGTATACTTAGGAGGGGAGTATACTTTAGGAGGGGAGTATACCTTAGGAGGGTAGTATATATACTTCAGGCAGGGGGAACTGAACAAAGGCATGGAGGCAACACAAAACAGTCCGATGTGCCTGGGAGTGCAGATGCCTGGGAGAAAAAGTAGGCGATGAGGACAGACCGGGCTGGTCCCAGTTATAAAGGGCCTGTGTGACTAAGATGCTTGCACTCTTTCCTGGGGATAAGAAATCAAATTTTTAAGCAGGGAGCATGATGAACAGATCCTTTTTGGCATGACAGGGTGGTGAGCAGGAGCAGCTATGGTCGCCCTTCATGAGATGTGTGAGCTTGGATTAAGGCGGTGGTGCTGCTTGGGAAAGGGGCAGGTAGGGGGGGGGGGCGGGGGGGCGGGGAGACAGGATTTGAGAGTTTTTTCTGAGATGGGACACACGGGACTCAGCTTAGTGGATGGGGGGGATGAAGAGAGAGATGACCCCGATGCTTCCAAGTGGACAGGGTCCTGCATCAGTCCTGGGTTTCTCTTTCGGGAAATTGGGCTGTGTCCACCTCGCATGGAAAGATGAGATTTGGGGTTATGTTTACATTGGGGAGTGTTTTTGTTAATCCTTCCTTGCCTGCCTTTAGACCAGGTTCATGGGAGGCATCTGATGGAAAGAATAAAACAAAGGAAGAAAGAATGGAAGGAAGGAAAGGAGGGAGTGAGGGAGGGAGAAGGGGAGGGAGAGAGGGAGGGAGGGAGGACCCAACCATCGGGAATTGGGTTAAATTGGGTTAAGGAACTGAGCTTTCATTTTGTCCCCACCAGTGACTGGCACTCAGGTGGCTCTAAGCCTCAGTTTGTCCATTTGCGGTCGGAGGAGACCGCCCCCGCCTCGCCAGGATGTGGTGAGTGTGACTAGGGCAGCTTCCGTGGGTGGCTCGGACCCCCATAGGTACTTGGCACAAACGCCTGCAGTTGGCCCGGACTGTGAGTGGCTGTAACCAGGCCTGGATGGGAAGGCCCCCTGACTCCACCGCGGCCTTGAGCGGCTGCCAGCTCATGCCGGGCTGCTCTGAGACTTGCTGCAAATCCCTTTTTTATTCAGGGCGTCTGGTGTCTGCACACAGTCTTCCCAAAACCTTCTCGAGTTCCAAGCAGCTCCTTTGGCTGCACATCCAACTGTCCTTCCTGGTCCCCAGCTCAGTGTGAAACTTTGAGACAAGCCCACTCCTTTCAGTCTCATGCAAACCCTCCCTCCCAGCTCCCCTCCCCCCTTCCCAGTTAAGTTGGAGGGAAAGGAGCCAGTAGGAGGAGTGGGTGGGGGTGGGGAAAGGGATAGAGGTGACTTAGAGAGCAGCTAGCCCAGCTGGCCTGTCACGATGGCCGATGGTCGATGGCCAGTGGCCTCAGGCTTGCGATGGAGCACGTCTCCCCAGGGTTTCCTCCGAGTGGGCCAGGGGGGTGGATGGCACCGGGAGGCCATGGTGGGTGTGAGTACGAGGGCATGTGGGCGCAGATGAGTGTGTGTGTGTGTGTGTGTGTGTGTGTGTGTGAGCTCACCGCCCACACTCCCAGGAGCCCCACTGCTGATGGTGATCTCTCTCCATGCAGGAACAAGGCCGCATTGTTAGGCCTCCTATCTCCTGGTTTCTGATTCACCCCAGGCCACTGCAGCCCGAGCAGGTTCGCAGCTGCTCAGGGATATACTTTCCAGCACATTTAGGACTTGGAACAGCCCCAGGTTTCAGGAACACATGGTGAGGGGGGAGGGAGGGGCTCAAATAGACGGGGAAGAGGGGGGAGCAAGCTACTTCTTTCTTACTTCAAGACGAATCTCCATTTCCATCATCTGATAGCAGGAACAGCATCTGAGGACGGCGGATGAATTGCAAACCTGTGCAGGTCGGGGGAGAGGGCAGGGGCCCGGGGGGAGATGGGCAGATTTATTTCATCCTGGCTGAGGTCTTCTTGTGCAGCCTGTCCCCTCTGACACGCAGCTCCCGCTCCAGTTACACCGTCTCCTCCCAGCCCCGGGCCTGCCAGGGAGCCCTCCCCGGAAGTCCGCCCCTGCAGGGAGCCTCGGCTTCCAACGCCAGGGCCGAGGGGCCAGAGAGGAGGTGGGGCCCATCCCTCAGACCCGGGAGCCACAAGCGTTCCCGTGGGCCTGGTTTCACACGTTGATCGTGACTCGTCTCTGTCCTGGTGCCTGAGAAGGAGGAGAGAGAGCCTGTACCTCCCCAGGCTGCGGCAGACAGAAGCCAGACCACACTGCTGTCCGTGCACTTGCAAGCCCAGCTGTTCGTCCTCCATCTAACAGTTGAGGGCCTTCTTAGTGCCAGGCGTGGTCCAGGCCCTGGCTTTTAGCAAGGAACAGAGCAAGGCCCCTGCCTTGGGGAGCCCCGGTCAGCAGAGAGCCCCCTTTACAGCCCAGAGTGGAAGGGGTTGGGGCGGGATAACCTGCGCTGCCCGTTCCTCTGAGAATCCCAGCAACCTGCTCATCTGGCTTCAGCAGCACCCTCCTCTGGGACCTCGCTTGGTCTCCAGGGCAAACACCCCCGTGTGTCTTGGCCACCTCAATCCACAGAGTGGGAGGAGCGTGCAGGCCTTGTCTACCTCTGAGGGCGGCTGTGAGACTCAGGAATCCTGTGCACAAGATCCCTTGGCAACTTCTAGGACCCGCGTCTGATCCTAAGCGTTTTCTTCTCCCCCTTTCCCAACAGGATGACTGGGGAGGACGGTCCATCACTCACGAGCCGGTAGAAGGGCAGGCAGGCTGCTGCGTGACGTTGGAGCCGCTGCCTCCTCCTGCCTGACCTCCCCAGGCGGTGCTCACAGGCCGGCCTCTGTGTGGGGCTCTGAGCGGCTCCCCGTCTCCCAGACAGAGCCCCTTTCTCCTGCGCTCCAGTGCAAGCTCACTCACAGGTTCCTATTCAGCAAGCTGGGTGACCTTGGGCCTGCCTCCGTGGGTGAGGGAGTTAGACCCCAGGCCCCCTGGCCTTGAAGGGACCAGCGGGGCCCTGATTCTGCACAGACGCCGCAAAGAAGGTGCAGTGCCAGGGAGACAGGTGGATTCCTGGAGCCCTCTGCTCTGTGTCCTCCATTCATTCCCGGAGGAGGGGAATAATCCCACCCTTTCCTTGGGGACAGAGTGCAGGGGAGAAGAGACCGGTGAGTGGCAGGCAGATGAGTGTGTGACTGAATACAGCGGTTTAAACGGCGGGGCTACACGCATCGTCAGCACAGTCCAGGCCCGGCGCCATCTCACAGAGCCTTCCGCGGAGGTGGGAAGTGCCGCATCCTTCCCTGTCCGCTCCACAGCCGCTCCGCACAGGTGGCTACTGAGACTGAGATGCAGCCAGTGTGACTGAGGAACTGAGCCCTTTGTTTAACTGCATTAATTAAGTCACCTGAGGATGCCGCCTGTGGCTAGCAGTGTCTTTATTAGACAGTGTTGAGGTCTAGGAGGGAGGAGACCCTGAGGCTTCCATGCTGCTCAGGCCCAGGCTCATATCCTGACTATACCTCACACTCACCACAGTGCGGAGAGTCTGTGTTGCTTGAAGTCTCAGACCTGAGCTGGGTGGGGGCCAGCCAGGTGCAGCCCCTTCCCCACACTCCCAACGGGGGTCTGACTAGGGCTTCAGGCCTCAGAGTTGAGGAGGAGGAGACAGATCCAGCCTTTGCCTTCCCAGGCCTGCATTTCTCCACCAATGGAAGCCCGTGCACCTCCCCGTGGTGCGTAGGAGATGTGACAGGGCAGGTCTGGGTGTCTGGGCGCGGGCCTTCTGACCAACGTCGCTGGCGTCTGTGGCAAGACCCCTGGACCCAGGCTGGGTGGCGCCGTGGCTGAGAAAACGTTTCCTGCCCTGGTCCCCAGCTGCCAGCCGCTTTCCTCCTAAGCTGTGCCCGTGTGCCCCCTTTTCTTCTTCCTAGACCTGAGTCAAAACTTATCTGTCCCATGTCCCATCCTGGCAGGAGTCTGCTCATGATTTTCCTCGGTGACAACTGCCTGGCCACGGTCTCAGGTACTGATGTCCCCCAGAGATCTGCCCCTGCCCTTTCCAAGAAGCCCCTGGCCCCTGCCGGACGCGGAGAGAAGGACTGTCAGGGCTGTGGGGAAGGAGGGAGGTTCTGAGCCAGGCAGGCAGGTGTGATGGGGGAACAAGCCCTCCCTGAGGGTAGCCGCATCCTCTGGGCCGGCCTCCTGGGACACGGGTGCTACCAGAGCATGTCAGCAGGGGCTGCCAGCCGAGAATCCGGGGCCCGGGACACTCAGCCCCGCTGTCCTCATAGTGCCTGGCACCAGGGGTTCAGCTAGATGGCGAGGGCCACTGGCCTACCTCTGCTCGTGACGCTGGCCAGGCAGGAGAGCTGGCAAGTGCCGGGGCGCCAACAGACACAAAGTCAAAGACCCCCTTCCTGTGCCAGGGATGGCAAAGCCTGCTTCCCCGTCCCCTTCCTCTCAGGGACACCAGGAGTGTTTGTTCAGCGCCGCTTCGCCATCCTGATCCCTCTGCCAAGAGGAGGGCAAAGAGAACCCAGCTTCACCTACAGAGGCAAAGGCAGAGGTTTAGGAAGTCCCCTAGAGACTCAGCAACGCTTTCTCCCTCCTGTCCTCCTCGCATCCTGTCAGGTCATCAGCACCCTCATCGCCACCGTTCGTTAGGTATCTATTATATTACCGTATTTTTCGGACCATAAGACGCACTTTTTTCCCCCCAGAAGTGGGGGGAAAAGTCCCTGCGTCTTATGGTCCAAATATAGCCTACACATATACTTTTTAAAAAAAGTTTTTTTACTTGCCCGGCTCTGTGTGGTCTCTGTGTGCTTGCCCGGCTCTAACATGGTTCTAAATGCTGCTGTTTACTTTACAGGGTTGATTACATGTGTTTATGACTATGATGTTGGGTTTTAATGCACATAAAATAGTTTAGGACACTATTTGTTTCAGAATCTTTTTTTCTTCATTTCCCTTCTCTAAAAACTGGTGCGTCTTATGGTCCAGAGCGTCTTATGGTCCGAAAAATACGGGTATTTCATCTTCGCTCTGTGAAGTAGAAATCATACCCATTCCACAGAGGGAGAAACTGAGGGTAAGAGCAACGAATGAGGTGGCAGAGACGAGGTGAAGCCAGGCTGTCACTCTCTGCAAACGTGCACAACCATCGGGAGAGAAGAGCAGTGGAGTGGAGCGCTGGAGAGGTGGTCTCTCCTCCATCACTTGCCTCAGAGGCCAGGACAAAGAGTCTGCTGCAGGCGCAGGCACAGGAGGAGGTGGCCGTGCTGCCTGCGGTGAGGGCGGAGAGCGGGCGCCTACAGGAAAAACACGGTGCAGAACCCGAGGCAGAAGCATGCCGATCTTCTTTCCCTCCACCCTCCGAGCAGCCTTTTCCTCCGGGCCAGCCTGTTCCACTGGAAAAACAATCTCCCCTGCCTGGGGACTTGGGGCCGGCTGGGCCACCTTCTGGTCTGTCTTCATTCAGATCCCATTTCTCTCCTCTCGGGCGGTGGGGGAGGGAGTCGCCCTGGAGGAGGAGAGGGCGAGGCTGGAGTCTTCATCTGTCCCCCTTTTAAGCCGAGCAAAGAAAAATAGCTCTTTGCCAAGATCTTTCATCTCAGTCATTTACTCTCGCAGATGTTTTCTGCAATATAAACAAGAAGCAAAGAATGTTGGGGAGGAGAGGAGGGCAGGAGGTGGGCCCGGAGGAGAAGGAAGAGGGGATTGCCAGCTTTGAAATCTGGGCCTGCGGAGGGCAAGACACAGGGCCTCGGCGGGGTCCCCGATGCACTGCGGGCGTGGGCAACCGCAGGTCACCGCCCCGGGCCAAGCCGAGGGTCAAGTCCCAGGGTGTCTTTGAAAGGAGGTTCTAGAGAAGCCGCCCAGCCTTGGAGTGGGTGGTCTCCCCCAACAGCCTCCCTCTGCCTGGGAACTGACACATGGGGAGCAGCTGCTGGGGCCCTGGGGGCTCAACCTGGAGCCGTGCCTGCTGGGCCCCACACCTGCCCACCTAGTGCTCCCCGAAAGCTGGACAGGGTGCTGGGCCAGCAGAGCTGTCAGTAAGACCGCTGGGAGCTGTGGGCACCCACAGTGGGAAAGGATTTGTGGCGAAGGGAGAACAAATCGGACTGGGCTGGGCTGGGTTAGAGGATCGCATCCGACAGTGGGTCGGGGAATGAACCCAGGAAGTTGGGTGTCTCTCTAAGTTCTGAATGTCATAGGATTTTTATTGGTGTTGGTAGTTCTTGAACTTAACTGAATGCCTTTTGGGGCTGGAAGTTACCCAACGGAGAAGCGAGGTGGGGACTGTCATGACCTGAAGAAGGCAGACCATTCTGAAGGGGGCAGCCACAACTCCCTTCAACTGAATAATGAAGAAAGGCATTCGGAGTTTTGTATAAAATTTAAAAATATTTGCAATCATTTAAAACAAGAAACACTGTCAGACCCACGAGGCCTGCCTCCGGGCAAGTTTTAACGGGTGTGAGGCATTTGCAGAATGTGGGATGAATGAACAGAATGCTAACGTGCTGTTTACTCCTCCTGCTCTCAGCAAAGGGATTGGTGAGAGGAAGGCTGGAAAAGAATCAGACAGCAAGCTTTTATGGAGGGGACCCACTGTCTCCCGCTCCCCCGAATGAAGCTAAACAATATGGTGGATTCAGAAAATCAAAAGACTTTGGTCCCAGCCCTGGAGGGTTGCACTGTGGTTGGGGAGACAGAGGGGTGCAGGAAATGAGATTCACCCTCCACAGTGCTCAGTGGGGAGGCACGGGATGTTCAGAGGATGGAGAGAAATCAGGCCACGCTTCCCAGAAGAGGCAGCGTTGATCAGCCTGGCCATGAATCCTGGGAGTGGAAGGCTTCCCACCCCACCCAGGACATTGAGAACTCTGCAGGGTCTGGACCCAGGACCACAGAAACCAGGCGGGTGAGGAGGGCTGCCTGCTAAGAAGGCGTGGCTACCAGTGGCCTCTCTCCCTTTGCCCTTCCTGTTGCCACTCCAAGGAAGACCTCACCAGGCCTTCTTAGTCTCCTTTAACTTGACTCAGACCTGTAATCCTCTCTCTAAATTCTTCTCAATTACATCTCTCTTTCCATGATGCTGACTGATGCACCCCTATTTTGAATCATGTTGCCTTAAGGGACGTAGGCATTGGTGAGAACAGCATAGTGGTTAAGCACACAGAATTTGTGGGCTAACTGACCAGAGTTGAGTTCTGTCTCTATCATTTTCAAGTTTTGTGGCAACGCATTTATCATCAAACAAATTATAAGCACTCAGTAGATGAGAGTATTCCAGCTTATTATTATGAGAAAAATCTAACCATTGAGGGTGTCGCTTTGGTGCTAGGATACGCTAGCATTGCCACCACAAAGCTTTACTATGTATGGCTACCAAGGAATGTGGGCCTCAGGTAATCTGCCCACATACTGCAAGAGAAAGAAAACATAAACATTATCATTGCTGCTATTTTAATAGCTAGAGAAGCTTTCGATTCTATTATTTTCAAAAGAAATTTTTAGCAAAGCAATGTTCTAGGGAGCTGTTTAATTTATTGTGGTGACATTGGTCAATAAAATTATATAGGTTTCATATGTACAGTTCTATAATCCATCATCTGGATATTGCATTGTGTGTTTACCACCCAAAGTCAAATTTCCTTCCGTCACCATATATTTGATCCCCTCTACCCTTTGCTGCCCCCCACCCCTTTCCCTCTGGTAACCACCAGACTATTATCTGTGTCCATGAGCTTTTGCTTGTTTGTTTGTTCGTCTTATTTGTTCATTTGTTGCTTTCAGTTTTATAGGCCACATAGGAGTGAAATCATATGGTTCTTGACTTCTTCTGCCTGACTTCTTTCACTTGGTATGATATTATTCTCAAGAGCCACCCATGTTGCCACAAATGGCAGTATTTCATCTTTTCTTATGGCTGGGTAGGAAGCTGTTTTTTACATTCTCTCTGACACCCTTTTCCTATCCTTTCTTGGCATGTTCTTAACGTCTCCCAACCACAGAGTACAATCCCTACATGTTTAAAGTATAGAAATGTGGTGCCCGTTTAGCCCGCCCTGACAGAGCTTCTCCCTCTCCACCCCTCCCCCAAATGATGCTCTTGCCAAAATTAGGCTCAGAAAAGAGTCTCTTAACTCTGTCCAAAAGCTAGACCTGAAAGAGGTCAAAGGTCCTCTGGTCAGTCACGGTTCACTCAGCTATTTTTAGCTGATGTAGGACAAAACAAGGTTCCCAAAGACCTGGGTCCTGTGAAAGCTGGAAATTCTGCCAAGGTGGAGGGGTTCAGCTCTCCCCCTGGAAGACAGAGAACAATTCCCTTCTTCATTGCCCCAGGATATCTGTTTGCTGCCAACAAATCTTCCACCTGCTCTGCCTTGCTTGTGTTAGAGCACATTGGGTTGGTCTACTTACTTGCCATTCCAAACCCAGCTTTATGACTGAGCCTTTCTTGTTGCACTATCAATATGTCAACCCCTCCTGTGGGCCATGTTATGCTCTAGCTCCTGAGTGGGAAGCTAGGTCGTTTTCTGGATGTTTATCCTCATCAAAATTCATGATGAAGGGTCCTGGATTCTCAACCTAGACCCACTTCTTTCCTCTGCCAATGCTACTTACTACTGATTTCTCTCTCCTAAGACCCCCGAGAGCTCTGCCATGCTTCTTTCTTCCTTATTCACACAGATGCACCAAAGGCAAGCACCTTCCTGCACAGGGATAGCTGCACTTCCACCTACCCCATGTGACCTTCCGCTCTGACCTCCATTGCTAGAGTCCCTTGAGTTAGAAAACCAGAGATGTTTTCAAGACTTGTGAGGCTTACATTGGCAAGACTGCAAGGAGCAGGGAGTGTGGGACCAAGCTCAGAGTTTCTGTCTGACCCCAGATTGCTGCCGAGGGTGATTGCCATGGGAAGGTGACCTCCCCACAGGCCTGGGGGCCATCCCAATGGGATGACCCCATTGAACACTTAATGTTGGCTCTTCAGTTGCTGTGCTCCTCAGGCAGGACACTGGGAAGACAGAAATTGAGTTTAAAGTTGAGAATGTGGATAAGAGCTTGATTCAGTGATTTATGGTCTGGGCCACGGTTTCCAAAACTCTATAAAGAGCTATTCCTGGCCAAGTTCCTTATTAGTCATATGTGTAAAATGGAAACATCGCTTTGTCAGAAATATACACCCCCTACCTCCTCCCCAACTCTGTCTAAAATCAGGTTCTGGAAATAGAGCTGGGTATTGGGAAAGGGACTTAGGAACACTTTACTAATAGCACTTGCTTCACCCTGGCAATGGCCCTTGTACCAAGCACTTAGGGACACGGATGTTGGGGCCATCAAAAAAGGTTGAACCAACTTCACAATGGCACTGCCCCCCAACATGCTTTCCATAAATAACTACATTATGGATGTTTAAGCTTTCTCATTTGTCACTTTAAGTATTCAGAAGCCATCCACTCTTCTCTGGTATCCATGCTCGACTATCTTCTTGGAGAATCCCACACTGTCCTCTGCTCTCAGTCCATGAGGTTCCAGTGCAGCCAACCCCATCCCCAACTCAGGAGGAAGCACATGACCTAAGTCCATTCTTCTGACGGAGCACCCAATTAATCAGAGCCAATAACAAGCCTTGAGGTTTCCCCTAGGACTTCTGAGAAATAGACTTCTCTTTTCCCAAGAACCTCAAATCTGAGCCAATTTAGGACCGAAAACCGCTATCATTTTTCTGTTACATGGAGCCTACACCTGAAGCCAACATAGGAGAGAGCAGAGCGGAGAGGTGAAAAGTAACCAAGCCCTCAGAACATTTTATGGTAGCCCTGAACCCAGGTGTGTCTGACACTAGCCCTAATTCTGGATCTTTCCATTGCACGAACCATTAGCTAGCTCTCCCCTTTGCTAAAGCAGTTTGGAACAGATTTTTCTGTCCCTGACAACCAAAGAGCCCTAGTTGATAGTTGTTCAGAATGACAGATAAATGGAACAAGAGAAAGGAGGCAGGACCAGCAGTAAGACTATAATTTGCTAGCAGCATCTATGGCTCAGATGCACAGAAAGAAGTTTATCCCTCTTGGATGTGATGACACAAGCACAAGCATGTACCCAGATAGGAAGAGGAGGGGCCTAGATAGGAAGTACCCCCAGCAAATGCCACCAAGTTAGAATTGAAGTTATTACAAGACCACACAGCTTCTATTGAGTTTAGTCTGTTGAACCCAACTTTGTGTATTTAATGTAGTAGTAAATTCTACTGCTGTAGTGAAACCCCTTCATTTATACCACCACAATTTGTAGCTCACTATAATTTGCTCCCTTTCCCTATGAATTAATAGAAGTGTCTATTAATCGAGAATGTATTTAATTTAATCTGCTCTCCCCTGGTTATTAAAGTTCTCTAGAAAGATAAAACTAATTGGAGATATATACATGTAATACACACACACACACACACACACACACACACACACACACACACTAGGTCCAGTGCACAAAATTTGTGCATTGGAAACAGGAGGGGGGGTGTCCCTCAGTCCAGCCTGCATCCTCTCCAATATGGGACATCCCTCTCACAATCCAGGACTGCTGGCTCCCAACTGCTTGCCTGTCTGCCTGCCTGCCTGATTGCCCCTAACTACTTCTTCCTGCTAGCCTGATCACCCCCTAACCACTCCCCTGCCAGCCTGATTGATGCCTAACTGCTCTCCTGCAGGTCTGGTTGCCCCTAACTGGCCTCTCCTGCTAGCCTGATTGCCCACAACTGCCCTTCTCTGCTGACTTGATCCCTCCCAACTGCCCTCCCCTGTTGGCCATCTTGTGGTGGCCATCTTGTGTCCACATGGCCATCTTGTGAGTTGGAGTGACAGTCAATTTGCATATTACTCTTTTATTAGATAGGATATATAGGGGCTTAGCAGGCAGGTTGGATTCAGGTAAGAGTTGATATTCCAGTTACAGTCTTGGGTCCCAAGGCTGGATTCTCAGACAGAATTTCTCTTGCATTTTGGGGGCAGAATTCATTCTTCTTCAGGAAACCTCAGCCTTTGTTCTGAAAGTCTTCAACTGGTTGGATGGGGCCCACCCACATTATGGAAGAACATCTGCCTTACTTAAAATAAACTGATTATAACTGTTCATCACATCTTAAAAAATACACACACACACACACACACACACAAACATAAAAAAAAAAAAAAAAAAAAAAAAAAACCTCCTTTACAGAAACATCTAGACTAGTGTTTGACCAAATAGCCAGGCACTATAGTCGAGTCAAGATGACACATAAAATTAACCATCACAGCCAATGTGAATATTAGTGAAGGTTTAGTTTTGGATTCTCAATACCAAGGTGGACACTACAAGTAACATCCCCTTGACAATGCTCCATTAGTTTCTAGCACGTAAGAAAAATCCATGATCACTCAGTTCAAGCTGGACAAAAAGCTTTCTTATGTATGTTGCTGTTTCTTATGCATGTAAATCAGTTCTCACTTACTAAATCTCCCTTGGTTTATATTTCATGGTTTGCAGAATTCCCCCTCCCAGCCACCATTCCAGAAAAGCACTTGCGCCCTCATCGTGGCCCCTGGTAGCTGAGGATGTATCCACTGTGTCCTGATTGAAGGCAGACCAGCATTGGGGTGGTGGGATGAGGCCCCTCCAGCAGGAGAAAGCATTTGGCCCATGCATGCTGCCTGTGGGAGAGCCTTATCTACAGCAACATGTAGAAGACAATTCACTGGGCCTGGGTTTGCTAAAGAACTTGACTGTGGCCCCAAAGAGAATAAGTTATTACCATTCCCATGGTGTCAACCATGAGCATTGTCCTAAGGGCATTGTCCAGCCTTTTGATGGTCCGGGACACATCTACCTACACTGATAACGTAGGTAATTATTTTCATTCTCCCCAGTTATCTACTATAGGTTTCATCATGCATCCAGCCCAGGGTTACTCTCCAGGACACCTCCTTGAGGAGTGGCATATGGACATCCTAGGAGGGAATGGAGGGGGGACAACCAATAGGCCCTATCGGTGCACAGTGTCACTCTGCATATAACCTCGTGAGAGGGTTTTCTGAGGATGTCATTTGGGCTTCAGTATCTATACCTGATGATGCCTAGTCACCAAAAATCCTACATTTCCTAGCCTCTCTTGCAGTTAGGTCAAGGTCATATGACTGGATTCTGGCCAACAGGATGTGGACAAAACTGTTGTCATCCACTTACAGAGCTGTCCCTTACAAACATTTCAGTGACTGTCTAGCTCTGTCTTCTCTGCCAAAAGCAATCTTGATGTCACAAGTTTCTCAAATGGCCTAACAACTGAGATGTGGGGATGTATTTGTTACTGCAGCATAGCCTTCCCCTTTCTGACTAATGCAGAGCATAAAAGGGGAGTATTCCTTGGATCCGTGGTCCTCCTCATCCCAGGAGCTATCTCACAGATGAGGGCTGTTCTTCTCTGGGATAGCTGATAATCTGTGACCTTGCTCCCAACCTCTGATGAAACAACCTGGAACATTTGTCATGCTGATGGTGACAGTTCAAAAGGTGCACCTCGTGTATAAAAACTGTCCGGTATCCTCCATATACCCAAATCCCTAAGGAAAGGCTAAAACTGGTGAAGTAACTAAACCCAGGTGTGTTTCCCTGAAAAGACTTTCACAGTTTTGAGCTCAATTAGAAGAAAGGAAGAGAGAATTTCAAGCCCTAAAAAGGGCTAAACCCTTTCCGTTTTAGTTGAAGATATCCATGCTGGGGTCCAAAAACAGAGTCTTTTCTGTTGAGCATTCCTGCAACTTAAGGTTCCTTCATTACAGAAAGCCTACCAGGCCTGCCCCGCTGTGTGACCCATGAACGTGGGTGGGACTGCTTGGTATTTTCATACTGTTGGAAACAGTGGCCTTGTTGATCTCAGAGAGTCCAGATTAAGCTGATTTCGCTATTTTTAATCTCTCCGGAAATAAGCAAAGAAGAGAGGCCTAATTGCAAACAGACTGAACTTTACATAGGAAATATGTAAGTCCCCGGAGGCACCTAGAAAGTGTCTAAAATCCAAACAGCTCCTGGCCTCCCCAGTCTAGGCCTCCCCTCTCAGGATCACGTAGGCCTGCACCCAGGGAGGCCCGAGGCAGGAGGAGGGATTGCAATCAGGAATTCAGCCATGGCCTTGGACCGGCCAAACCAGCCCAGCCAGTGCCCTGGGCCTGGAGGCAGGGGCTTTGCATGAGAAAACGGAAGACAGTTGGCCCACAGCTTGAGCCAGGGCTTGGGGAATGCTCTTTGTTCTCTCTCATCCCCATGATTTTGGGTTTTCTGGTCCTTCTCTATTCTGTGCTTGTCAAATTCCAGGCATGGGGAGGATTTCAAACACCATCATTGAGTTTGCCAGACACACACACACACCACCCCCACTGCAATTTCATTTGCCACACAGCTCTGGGATTTGTGGCCAAGCGTGACCCAGGAGGAGCGTTATAACAGTTCACATGTCCCCCAGCTTTACCCACAAGCTCCAGTGTCAAAGTCCCAGCCAGAACCCTGGGCCTTACTGGCAGCTGAGCCCATCAGGTCCCTGCGGGAGGCGAGACAAGGCCCTGTAGCCTGCTGTGCCTCAGTTTCCCTGCCTGTCAGTTTGGACAACCATGACCACTGCTAATTCTGAAGGGTCTGCCTGTTGGATGGGACCAGGCACTGGAGGGGGCTCATATTTATGGCACGAAGTCCAAGAATGAGTCAAAGAAGACAGACCGAAATAGATCGGGAGCCCAGAGTCCAGAAGGGCAGCCAGAGGAGATTAGACACGCTGCCGGGAGGACCATCCCGATGGCTTTATTGAGGGCTCTTGCTCACAAACCACCAGTGTGTTGTTTTAACTTCCATGGGGCAGGCTAACCCTTGCCTGTGATGGGAAGCTTGGGAGCGGAGCGGGCCATGGGCCCTGCTGTTGCCGAGGTCGCCCCGGGAGCTGGGGCTCTCTTCCAAAGGAAACCAGCATGGGGCTCCCGGGCTTGGCAGCACGGCTGGACAGACGGACAGTCGCTGAGTGGGAAAGTCATGGTTGTGCGGCTGGGAGGAGTGGCAGTGGCCCCCCTGCGGCCGCTTGCTGGTGGGAGTGAGGCTTTGTGGAGGGGGCGTTTCTGCTGAGCAGTCCTTCTTCCCTCCCTCGTGCTTCTTGGTCTCATGAATCAGGCAGAGGGCAGCAGGCCAGGAGACCAGACATGGGAAGGGCCCGGGAACTGCGGCCATCGTTCCCATCCCTAGGAGCTCCCAGTCCCCAGCAACCCCTAACAATGGCTGCCCTCTCACAATCCTCAGTCTCATGACATGGTCCACCCTGCCCTCCTGTCATTTGCTCCTTTTAATCCTTCCTTCCCCGTGAAAAGCAGCCCTAGCAGGTCCGGTCCACCCTCCCCTCCACCTTGATTCCAGTTTGCCAGAAACTTTCTCTAAGGCCAGCTCTCATCCATTGGGAGGGACAGAGAGGCTCACTCACAAATATCTCATTTCAGCACCCAAGACCCTTTCTCCCCTCTCACTGTCTGCTCTCAAGCTGCCTTCCATTTCCCGCTCATCTCTACCGGAAATGAGCCAAAGCCAGCCAAACCAAGCAGGTGTCTGTGGGCTCACGTGCCCTCCAAGGACGAGGGTCTCGGCAGCAGCTGCCAGATTGCACCCCGATGCCAGCCAGCTCCTGGCATCTGCCACTGCTCCCCCCCCCCCAAGATGGCAGCCTGTGGAGACACAGCCAAAGCCTTGATCCAACCTCTTCCCAGTCCAGCTCTGTTGACAAAAATGAAACTCCCTGCCAAGGAAAAGCCAGCCTGGACTGCCCATAAGGCACCCCTGATAACTGGGCACACCACCCATCCTGGGTGGGTTGGTGCCTGGGGCTGAGTGAGCCAGCCTGAGGAAGAAGGCAGAAAGAAGAGGTCCATGGCAAATGTCAGATGTGGGGACAGCCATTGCTAGTAACATGTCTTTATCTGGAAACACACACACACACACACACACACACACACACACACGGGGACTTACAGTGGAGAAGAGACTTTTAAAACTGTCCATGATGGAGCCCTATGCTACCCCTGCCCCAGTGTGCTCTGCCATTCCTTCTCCCACGTGGATTCCACCTTGGACACACCTGCAAACCCACCCTGTATCCTGCTCCGTCCCTGCTCTTTCCACTCCCTTTGCTCACAATGTCTATCTAGATCACATGTGTCAAACACAAGGCCCGCGGGCCAAATCCATCCCGCCAGGCCTTGCAATGTGGCCTGCACCGCGCTGTCATCACTGCACTCCGCTGCGTTTCCATCACAATGACAGTTTATGACTGTTCAGTAAACCATTCGGCCCGCGATTTAGGCTGGATTTTAGATTTTGGCCCCTTCTCTGATTGAGTTCGACACCCCTAATCTAGATCTTGCCCATCTTCCGAGGTCCAGCTCCAACACTGCCCTCCCCCAACCTTTGGGGGACCTGAAGCATGCATCCCTCTTTTACACCTACTCCACACAGCTTGCTTCTTTATCGAGGACCTCCCATATGGTCTCTCTCTCTCAGATATTGGTCTTTGTCTCCCTGAGTCTGTGTGTCCCCAACCTTGTGCCAAAATTCTTGCCCCAAGAATGCCCCCACCTTAGTGCTCTGAACACTGTAGTGTCTTAGGCAGTAATTGATTGGTTATACAAAAAAAAAAAAAAGAATGTGACTGTTCAGAAAGTTGTTTCACCTACAGTGTTTCCCAAACTTTTGGCATATGTGTACCCCTTCTATAATTTTCATAACACTGAGTACCCCTCGTACTCATGAGAACATAGAATTAGGCGCAGCTAAGCACGGTGCAGTGCATATCCCCACCAAACTCAGGTGCAACGCGTACCCCCACCAAATTCTTCCTGTACCCATGGGGGTACGCGTACCACACTTTGGGAAACACTGACCTAAAAGAACTATAGAAATGTTCAGTGAAACTAAATGTGGGCCGAGGTGGGCCCTTCTGGGGGGCAGGGGTTAACGGCTTTCCTTCCCAGGCCTCCCCTCACAGGCCTAGAATCCCAGAGGCCCCTGCAAGGGGGTGGTTGAGTGAACAGAGTCCTGCCATCAAGCAAGACCATAAATGTAAAGGCGGGGAGCTAAACAACGTTGGTTTTACAACTCCAGGTGATGAGAATGGTATTTATAGACTCGGTGACATGTTTGAAGCAGCGAAGCCTGGAGGCTAATATTTTAAGCTGGACATCCTGAGACCCTGACATTCTGTTTTCATTCTCCGCCCCATCCTTCCCACCCGCACCCGCTGGAACTTTCCATGCAATCCGGACAAGAGCATGAAACCTCTATTGTTTCCCAGTCCCTCCTAGTGCTGAGGAAGATTTAAAACCGCTCTGGGGAAGGATGACTGGTGTTGAGTGGAAAACACTCGGAGGCCTCGAGGTGACATTGGCCATTACACCGAGACTTCCATCGGAGAATTTCAAAATCCCAGGCGGAGGGGAGAGCCTTCAGAGAACCCAGGGGCACTGGGCCGGGCGTAGGAATAGCGAGTCCTTGTGTTCAGACAGATCCACCTGGTCCCAGAGGGTCGGAGAGTCCACATAAGACCTTACTTTCTCTTGAGCTCAGTTTTATACTGGATACAAGTTCCT
This sequence comes from Pipistrellus kuhlii, assembly GCF_014108245.1. Classification (NCBI taxonomy): domain Eukaryota; kingdom Metazoa; phylum Chordata; class Mammalia; order Chiroptera; family Vespertilionidae; genus Pipistrellus; species Pipistrellus kuhlii. The sequence goes on along the minus strand of NW_023425404.1, from coordinate 16,428,385 downwards.
AAAGCAAATCCACAACCAGAGGGTAGGAACTGAAAACTCTGCTGTTTAAATGGCCCAGAACAGCCCTGGCTGGCTTCATTCATTGGATAGAGCATCAGCCTGCAGACTGAAGGGTCCCGGGTTTGATTCTGGCCAAGGGCACATGCCTAGGTTGCAGGCACAATCCCCAGTAGGGGACGTGCAGAAGGCAGCCAATCAATGATTCTCTCTCATCATTGATGGTTCTTTTTCTCTCTCCTTCTCCCTTCCTCCCTGAAACCAATAAAGAAATATATTTTTAAAATAAAAATAAAAATAAATGGCCCAGAACATAAATGCGGAAATCAGTGTTTTCCCTCGGAGCACTCTAGAAAGTATTAGCCAAAGAACGAATTACAATCCCTACCAAGCATCAGGGAAGCACCATAGATCACAGGGGATGGAAGATAACCAGCTCATCGCTCCGCCTCCCAGGGGCCGCGCAGCCAGGGTGCAGCTTACAGTGCCCCCTCGGAGGTGTCTCACCTTTCTCTGGAGTGTACTGTGAGCAGCGTTCTGGATTCATCTCCCATACACCCCCACCCCCACCCCAACACTTAACATACGCAGACACACAGGCAGTGCCCACAGAACAGAGCTCCTCATGCATGGAAATGAAGTCCAGAGCATTCCCTACTGTGTAAACAACTCTAGATGCTCATTAATAGTCCACCGGCCATGCTGACCAGTTCTACGGACAAACCCCATCTGGCCAAGCTTAAACAGCAAAGCCTATAGTCGCTTCAGGGTCTAAGTTCAACTTTTAAAAGTTATCAAATGGGAAAAGAGAGAGAGAGAGAGAGAGAGAGAGAGAGAGAGAGAGAGAGAGAGAGACAGAGAGAGAGAGAGAGAGAGAGAGAGAGAGAGTTGCACATGGCCCTAGCCAGTTGGGCTCAATGGATAGAGCATTTGCCTGAGGACAGAAGGGTCCCAGGTTCAATTCCAGTCAAGGGCACATACCTTGGCTGCAGACATCTCCCTGGCCTGGATCCTGGTTAGGGTGTGTGCAGGAGGCAACCCATCGATGTGTTTCTCTCACATTGATATTTCTCTCTGTCTTTCCCTCTTTCTTCTACTCTCTCTAAAATCAATGGAAAATATCTTCAGATGAAGATAAAAAAAAAAAAAAAAAAAAAAAAAAAAGCCCTAACCAGTTTGGCTCAGTGGATAGAGCTCAAGGGTCCCAGGTTCGATTCCGGCCAAGGGCATGTACCTTGGTTGCAGTAGGGGATGTGCATGAGGCAGCTGATTGATGTTTCTCTCTCATCAATATTTCTAACTTTCTCTCCCTCTCTCTTCCTGTCTGTAAAAAATCAATAAAACATATATCTTTTAAAAAGTTGCACCTGTTTTCATGCTGAGAAAAGCAGATCACCTGTAACCAGGAAAACTAACAAAAATAATGGTCTGAAAATAACTTGAAAATTTTTATTTTTATTTTTAAAGTGAAAGAGAAACATGCAGCCTTAGATTTCCAAATTGCAAAAATAATAAATACCCAATACAAAGAACTTGGAAAATACAGAAGAGCACAACATAAAGACTATTGGTAGTAATTTGTTGTACTGCTTTCCAGAGTGCCACTATAAATAGTCACCTATAACTTGTGTATAGTACATAGTATGTTGTGCATAACATGATATGTATTATGCAATGCATTCTATACTATATAATTTTATAAAGAGGTATAAAAAATTCTACAAATGAAATATTCATTTTTATGGTTTTATATATTTACTAGTGGCCTAGTGCACGAAATTCATGCATGGGGGAAGGAGTCCCTCTGCTAAGCCTGCACCCACTCCAATCTGGGACCCCTCTTGCAACCTGGGACCACTTGTTCCTAACCACTCACCTGCCTGCCAGCTTGATCACTCCCTAACTGCTCCCCTGATGGCCTGATTGACACATAACTACTCTTCTGCTGGCCTGATCACTCCCAACTGCCCTCCCCTGCAGGTTGATTGCCCCCTGCTGGCCATCTTGTGACAACATGGGGCAGCCATCTTGTGATGACATGGGGGTGGCCATCTTGTGGAGGCCATCTTATGATGACATGGGGGCGGCCACATTGTGAATATTCGAGGGCATGAAGGTATAGGATTTATGAAATCTGTATTTACATATCTATACTAATAAATGCTTAGGTGGCCCTCACACACAATGTCATCACAAGATGGCCATGTGCACAGCAGAGGCAGGGCCCAGTGGCTGCTCCACGCAGTGAGACCTGGGGGTCCTACAGCTCTGCATGGCACAGAGGAGGCCAGTCCTGGCGTCTCCACAGCTTCATGCAGAAGAGTTGGGTCTTGGTGGAGGAGGTAGATCGTGGCAGGGGAGGGCAGTTGTGGGCAATCAGGCCGACAGGGGAGGGCAGTTGAAGGTGATTGGGCCAACAGGGGAGCAGTTAGGTGTCAATCAGGACTGCAGGGAAGAGGTTAGGGGGCGATCAGGCTGGCAGGCAGAAGTGGTTAGGGGCAATCAGGCTGGCAGGGGAGTGGTTAGGGAACAATCAGGCTAGCAGACAGAAGTGGTTAGGGGCCAGAGATCCTGGATTGTGAGAGGGATATCTCAAATTGGAAAGGGTGCAGGCCAGGCTGAGGGACACATCTCCCCCAGCACATGCATTAATTTCTTGCACCAGGCCACTAGTTTTATATGAAATGTCACATAAAGTGTAAGAAATTGTCAATTTTGTCTCTTTATTTTTACCCTAAGGTAACACATGTTGATTATAGGAAATCAGAAAACATGCTTGAACCAAATGAAAGAGGTGAAAATCATGTTTATCCCCACCATTGAGGAAAGACCAGTTTCATTTGTGGTATGCCCTTCCCAATTATTTTAAATAGGCACACGTGAGGATGAAATGATATGTCAAATTATACAGAAATAGCACCATGTCCTATGCTTCATTTCACAAGTACTCCAGGGAAATACAACGAACCTCTTTCAAACCACTGTGTTCCTTCTCCTTGGGGGTCATCTCATGTTGCGGTTTCTTCTGGTGAAGGGCCGAGGGGCCACTGCTCAGCCTTGAGGGGCTGCACTGACTGTCTTGAGTTTCTCGGGGTTTTGTGAAAAAAGAAGACCTAAAGTTAAATAATCTTTCTTCTAGGTAACAAGAGCAACGCCAGAAAGTCTGCGGACAGGACTTTACTGTAAGACCAAGGGCAGGAAAGACAGTAGGTAACCTGAGTGAAAAGGGACAGTTGAAGGCTCTTTCAAGCCTACAGGAGAAGCAGAGGCAAGAGAGAAAGGAGGCAGTGGTTAGAGAAGCTAGGTTTTTCCTGCCCCTTTCCTTGAGACCATATCTTGAGGATTGGGGTGTTATTAACATCTAGAGAGAGTTTGGGGGATCTAAAAATATCTGGTTGATGCTCTGAGATGGAGTTTGAGATTTCAAGTCTATTGGTTTTGCCTGGCACAGATCCAGCTCAGGGCCATGGAATAGGTTAGAAATGATGGAGGGGAGGTGTGTGGTCTAGGCAAAGGGGCCCGAGATAGTACTTCTGTCTCACAGCATGCTCAGGTGTCTATGACAGTGGTCAGCAAACTCTAACAGAGTCAACAGAGCCAAAAATCAATAGTAGAACGACTGAAATTTCTTTTGAGAGCCAAATTTTTTAAACTTAAACTTCTTCTAAAGCCACTTCTTCAAAATAGATTCGCCCAGGCCGTGGTATTTTTGTGGAAGAGCCACACCCAAGGGGCCAAAGAGCTGCACATGGCTTCCAAGCCACAGTTTGCTGTCCACAGGTCTAGGGGATTTCGGATTCCCTCAAGGGCCTACACAAAAGTGCAAAGAAATGGCCTGGGGTTTGGACCACGAGGGCAGTTTTTTCAACCCTCCAGTCTAAGTCACAGGAGGAGGTAGGTGGTTAATAGACTAACTTTCTACTGCAGTTCAACTTAAGAACCAACTGAGTTCCCACCCCATATGAGGAATGCAAAGATGAGGCCTTACCTTCAGTGAGCTCGAAATCTAGAGGGTTTAATTTACTCTATACAATGTGCTACACAGGTTCCTAAAAAGTCAGATTAAGGAAGATGCTGGGGAGCCCAGATTTGGGAACAATTCCACAGACACTCTGCTCTTGCATTGGGCTATCAAGCCTCTGAGAGGCTAGCCCAGGCATTGTTCCCCTGTCTTATTTTCTACTAGAGGCCTGGTGCATGGATTCGTGCACAGGTGGGGGCCCTTGGCTGGCCAGCGGGGATCAATCCAAAACCAGCTCTCAGCATTCCCCAAAGGGGTCCCAGATTGTGAGAGAGCAGTTCTCGGGTGACACAGTCTGGAATCAGGCTCCCTCCTCTCCAGTTTCAGGTGTATCACCTGAGAACCTCAGCTGCCAAGTCACCACAGCCCAGCAGCTCCTATGTTGAGTGTCTGCCCCCTGGTGGTCATTGCATGTCATAACTACTGGTCTGATGGTCAAACACTCGGATGGCCTTTCTCTTCCCTACCTTCCCTAGAGCCACAACTTTTTTTTTTTAATATATTTTATTGATATTTTACAGAGAGGAAGGGAGAGAGAGAGTTAGAAACGTCGATGAGAGAGAAACATCGACCAGCTGCCTCTTGCACACCCCCCACTGGGGATGTGCCCGCAACCAAGGTACATGCCCTTAACCTGAATCAAACCCGGGACCTTTCAGTCCACAGACCGACGCTCTACCACTGAGCCAAACCGGTTTCGGCGAGCCACAACTTTTATACAGTCTCCCTTCCACACATTTGGAGTGTTCATGGTAGTAGCACACCTAGTATAGATATGGCCAAGCCCTGAAGCTATGGTTAGAAAGTCAGGAAAATGGGACCAGAATAATAACTGTGATGGAAATTAATAATAATAATAATAATAATAATAATAATTAGTATTATTATCACTTGTAATTAGTCTTACTAGGTTCCAGAATCTGGTTTAAGCACTTTATATGTACAGTATGAACTCATACATTTGTGTTAAGTCATATATCAACATGTAACTCAACTGCATGAGCTCAAACTATATATGTAATATCCTGTGAGATAAGTCTGACCATGATTTCTCCTTCTAGAAATGAGAAAACATGGACACAAAGAGGTTAAAGGGACTGGCCCAGGGTCACAGAGCTAGTAAATGGAAGCTAGAACCCCATCCTCGCAGTCCTAGACCCTCACAGTAGGTAACAGTTGAGGACACTAGGACAAGAGGCATGCAGGCTGGCCCAGAAAGGTCCCAGAGAATCTAAAGCCCAGAATCTAAAGAGGTCCCAGAGAATTTTAATTGCTTTCTGGGGACTTCCCAGTAGGCAGGAGGGTTTAGTGTCTGCGGCTTCTACTTTGCCTCTCTGGAGACAGACTCATGGAGATTACAGCTAGGTGGCACTCCACGGGCCACGTCACCATAGGAGAGTGGAATTTGCACCTGCATTGCACAGTATCAGGGTAGAGCCAGCGTCCAGGAAGGTATACATGTCTACACCTGCACAAGTGCTTCTGGGTGAGGCAGGTGGGGCGAGCCCCCCACTGAGGAATGTGGCAAGGAAGGCACCCTTTGTCTCGCTCCAGTGACTTTCAAGCAAAGAACCCAGAGTGCTTTGCGGGCATTATTCATGCGCTTAGGGTTTGAGCCGCTCTGACTGGCTGACAAGTCCCTCCGCCCAGCATCCAGGGATTGTGTCTCCACTTGCTGGAGGTCAGAGTCAATGAGGGGCTCTCCGCTCTTCTCTGGGCCCCACTAGCCAGAGTGGGGGAAGGATTGCTGAAGGGAATGATCTGCAGACCCAAAGGCAGGCCAGAGACACGCCTGTGAGACTGACCCCGCACTTTCAATACTTTCTCTCGCTCAGCTTTGGCAGTTACTTGGGGGAGGAGCTAGGCAAGGTCCTGTGTCACAGATTAGGAAACTGAGGCTCAAAGTGGGAGTTAGAAGATGAAATTTTGGGATCCTCAAACTAAATCTCCCATCCCTGTTCCAGATCTATCTTCAAATTTATCATACTGTCCTGAGCTCCCACAGCATTTAAAATACCAAGGAGAACGGGGATCTTTGGGCCTAAATCAGGCTGACCCTGGGGAATCACCTAGAGACTGATGTTTCCGGCTGCAAACAGGTGGTGAGGTTGGGAGTGTTTTAGGGGTAAGGGGGGCAAGAGGCTTGGCCTCCTCGTTTCTGCCAATGGTAATGTGTACGGATTCTCGCCAAATACCAGCGAGTAAAGGAGCTCTTCACAGAATCTGCATCCAGGCTAGCCCTCTTCCAACTCTCCTCCTTGCCACTATCCCCACCTCCTAAGTTGGTTTGGCCTAAAACCATGCAGAATAATTTCATCTAATCCTAAAAATATATAATTATAAAAGTAAATATGATAACCAAAGTCCTATATTACACTAAAGGCCCAGTGCATGAAAATTCATGCACTGGAGGGGGTGTTCCTCAACTCGGCCTGCCCCCTCCCACAGTCCGGGAGCCCTCAAGGGGCGGGAGGTGACCTGGTGATCAGGGGAAGGTGACGCCCCATCATACCTCTGCTGCTGCCACTGCCAGCAGTGCAAGCCTCAGCTGGCCCTGGTTACCTGAGCCTTGGGCGACCTTGGACAGCTGGGCATCCCCCATCTGTGGCTTACCTGCACCTCGGGCTGGCCCTGGGCAGCAGCTGGGGGGCTTAGGGGATTGGGGGACTCCAGAGGCAGGCACCCCGGCAGGGCTGAGGGGACTGGGTGCCACCATCTTTGAGGGTATGGCAGTCAATTAGCATATACCCTTCTTATTGGCTGTGGGTGTCACCATCTTTTGTGAGAGCATGGCAGTCAATTTGCATATTCTGTCTAGATTAGATAGGATTTCAAAATCAAATGTAAATAATTGTTAGACATCATGCTGAAAGGGAGAAAGAAATGAACATTTATTGGTGGCCTCCTAAGTTCCAGGACTTATTATCAATGAAAAACATAACTCAGATGAGGGTTTTAAAAACAACACCTTTAGAACTTTAAGGCAATGAATATATGTTATTAATGTGCACCTTGAATTTGGAAGCCATTATTGTTTCTCAACTATCTAACCTTGTTATCCAGCAGTACATTTCAATTTAGCGTATCTAGTGTATTTGCTACATTCCTGATCTGATGGCCTAGTCTTTGGCTGCTGAGTCTAAATGGTATCAATGGAAGAAAGTGTCGCTTTCTTCCCAGCAATTAATATCTCCTCTTCCATAGCTGTTGCTTACACATGCTAGGTTGTAAGTATTCTACAATGGTCTTCCTTCTAAGACTCTAAGAGAGTAGTCCACATATACTATTTTCCAATAGTGTGGTGGTAAATGTTTAACAATTGACTTTCCAAATGTAGAACTGACATAATTGTTGCTGGATAATTTCATTTACAATAATATGTGAGGTAAAAATGGAACAACAAGAATGTATTTCAGACTTCATTCATTTGTCAATGACAGGAATGACGTCTTTGCTGAACTGTATAATCATTTTCGAACACTGGAAGAATATCACATCAATTCACAATGTCATAGCTACAGATACAACATACATTTATGTTTAATCTACGTATCATCATTTCCTCTATTACTTTCTTGAGTCTGGGCAATCAGCGAAACAAGCCCTGATTTGCAGAGTTTGCCCATTACTGTGCTGTAAATATTCTCACCAAGGCTGATTTCCAGCCAGCCAATGCACTGTTACTGACTGTGGACTGGGGAAGAGATGCACAGTATGTCATATTCCCATCATAGTGCTATAACTCAAGAGCACAGATACTAGTAAATTGTAGCACATTAATTAGGAGGTGGTCTGTTTTTAGTATTTATTACCGTTGTTTTTAATATAACTTAATTGTAATTTTATATAATTTAATTTTTCATAATGGCTGTGCTTAACAACCAGCTTGAAAAATTCCTGAAAATTTAGCAATTAGCCGGTGTGAGCCAGCTCCCCGCACACTGCTGTCCCTCCCCCCTGTTCCAATTGGCCCCCATGGGCCTCATGCCACCTGATAGCCACACCCTTTGTTAAATAACTCCAGCTAGTCCTGGTCCACATGAACCAAGAGAACATTCTTCAGTGCTCAACTTCTCCAAATAAGCAACTTCAGTCCGGTGGAGTGACTTAATGATCTGTTTCCTTCAATAAACTGTGATTTCTGAACTTGATTCAGGTACCTGAGCGTTGCTGTAAGCCGAGAGTGAGGACTGAAGGCGTTCATGATGTAATAGACTAGGTTTAAACTTGGCAAGCGGATGACATTGTGAGAAATGGATTTTCTTAGGCCGGTTTTAGGAGCTCGGGGTGTTTTTTTAAGAGTTAAGCCAAGGCAAAAAATAACCCTTGCAACACATCACTTCACAGCTGGTCAGCCTGGGAGAAGCTATTCTGGGATATCCATGCTGAGGTGCCTCTCCAGACTTCAGGCAAACTGGAATCAGGATGTGGGGTTTCTATTCCTGTCTGTGTCAAGGGCTTGCTGGGTAAGCCCTCACCAGTTAGTTGCCTGGGTGGTGCCTCAGTTTACCCACTGGCAAAATCAAGTCAACTGCCTTTGTCCAAGACATTAGATTTAAGCAGTAGGGAGTTTCTAGGGTTTACTGGAGAGTTTGGACTGTCCACTTGAGGTGTTCTCAGTCAGTGGAGACTTTAGGTGAAATCTTATAGGAAATGATAACATGAACAAGGTTTAACAGAGAGGAGCAGAAAGAAAAACAGAAGGAAGGTAAATAAGGAGGGGGACCTCCAAGAACTGCCCAGGGAAAATGTGTCAGCGGTGAGAGTAGAAACTGTGACCAGTGTTCACTTTTCTAGGACAAATGTATGCAAACATGAGTTAGTTACAGAAAAACGACAGGAGAAATGGGTTTGGGGTGCCTTTTGTTGGAGTTTGAGTGTCCTGAGTAGGAAAAGAATGTGATCGCCCTGGCCTGGTAGCTCAGTTGGTTAGAGCCTCGTTCCGATATGCTCAAGGTCTGGTCCCCCCATCAAGGCGCATATAGGAGGCAATGAATGAGTGCATGAATGGGTAGAGCAGCATATCAATGTTCCTTTCTCTCTCTCTCTCTCTCTCTCTCTCTCTCTCTCTCTCTCTCTCTCTCTCAAACTTTAAAAATTTTTTTAAAAAATAAAAAGAATGTGATCAAAGATATGCTTTGGAGATCTGGGTGGAAATGGCTGAGGAGCAGGCAAACTTGGAGGTAATACCAACCTCAGAAACACCCCTGGAATCTTACATCCTAGGCCACTGTAGCAATAACCTCTCTTCTGGTGCATCAGATGGCATCGTGGTTCTCAGGGAACAAGCCTTTCTCCTCTGTCCCAGCGGGAGTGGCCCCTAAGATGGACAAGCATTGGAAGTGATGGCTGCACACATGACAGCTCCCTCCCCTGCCTTGGACCTCTAGCATCTCCCTCTTCTTGACAGTCACCTAAAAGGGGAGCATGCCATCCTAATTTTAACGTTGGAACAACAGAGACCTACGGATGCTCAATGACTCGCTCTAGTTCACAGCTGAAGCGCAAACCGTCACTTGGCCACAAAGCTTGTACCACATTTCTGTCAATTTGTCTCTGTCACACCGAACTAGCTAGTCAATTTTTCCCATCCACAAGCCAGACACCTTTTGAAATAAAAAGCCCATTGATCTCTAAAACACACACACACACACACACACACACACACACACACACACGGCCAGTTAAAGTTGTCAAACGCAGAAAACTGAAGAGAGTCTCTTCCAGAAGTTCTATGAGAAGACCAAAAATTCTGAATTTCAGAGCCAGCCAAGTGTGGCTTTCCTCTCTAAAGAGACAGCCTCTCCCTGTTCAGAACATACCCTTCCTCATTAAGCTAGTTCCCTGTTTTGTAATAACTTTTGCTTACAACACAAAATTGTCACAGATTATGGAAACACACAGGCCTTGGGGGGAAAACGGTCCCCAGGCCCCCTGGAAGTCATTATTCCTTCCTTTAGCAATCTCTGAGTTAAGCACCGAAAATATGGTTCCCATCTTGCTCCCTCCCCCCACCCCTACCCCACCCCCAACATACACACTCGGGTCTGCTGGACATATGTTCAGAAGAAAGCGGGGATGTGGGGGTGGAGAAGAAGATTCACATGTCACAAGTCAAGAGCTTGTGCGTTTGAAAAGAAAAAGTGGGAGAGGGCGTGGAGTTTGCAGCCCTGGAAATGGAATATCCAAAGGATTTATTGCCTTTGAGTATCTCACAAGGCTTTTTTTTTTTTTTTTTCCTAAATAAAAAATCTAAAGCTTATGGCTTTTTTTTTTTTTTTTTTTTTTTTTTTTTTTTTTGCATGGGGCAGTAAACAAGAACTCTGAAAGGGGAAGGAAGCCAGGAGAAAGCAGCTCCATTAGTCACGCAGCTGCATATCCTGTCACAAAGGCCCCCAGTTGAGTAATCGCCCAAAATATGCCTGTTATTTTTTTTTTCTGTCACAAAAAATGGAGCCTGCCAAAATGTACTGTTAAAAAAAAAAAAAAAAAAAAAAAAAAAAAAAAAAAAAATCTGGTCTCTCAGCCCCAGAGGGGGAAAGGAAAAGAAAGAAGGAACTTCTCAGCATTCTCCTAACCCTCTTCCTAAGTTAGCTTTAAAAGAAAAGGCTTTCTAGTGATGGAGTCTGGATGGACAAAAGCTGGTCCACGGGATGTGCCAGGTCTCAGAGTCCTTGCAGGCCCACCAGAGAGGAGGGAGGGTAGGAGAGGGGGTGAGGAGGACAGCCCCAAGGGGAAAGGGGACACGAACAGAAAGGGCCTGGTGAACGGCAGTCCTTTGATGGACGGTAGATGGGTGGGCTGATGGTCCCACAGGGAACCTGTGGCAGCCCACGCCAGTTCTGCAAGCCTTGCATGAGCCCAGCCAGTGGCCAAGCAGGCTTTCTAGGCGTTTCTAACGGCCTCAGCAGAACCACCCTGCCTCAGGCTTCCTCCACGCCCCAGGCTGTGGGAGCCACCACCAAGTGAACAGTAAGAATGTGTGTGGAAGGATGTTTGGCTCGGGGCTGGGAAGGACCTGAGCTGCATACAACCTCAGGCGTGTTCCTGGTTTTCTTGGGGGAAACTGAGGCACCGCAAACAAAGATGTTCTAAAGCCCCATTCAGTCACTTCTTCTGTCTCCCTCTCTCAGGACCAGAGCACAGAGGATGGTCAGTCCAAGCACAGAGCACGAATACCGTAGGCAGTCACACATTCCCTCCTCTTCACACGGACTGGTCAGAGCTGTCTGCGGGGAAGGGAGCTTTCTGAACTCTGCCCACCGAAAACTAGCAAGAAACCTTCTCCTTAGGAAAGAGAACAGAGAGGGCCAAGGCAGATGCCCGGTCGGTCCCATTTGCTCTGGGTTCTCTGGAGCCTGGCCTCGAGGAGAGAGCCACTTCAGCTCCTCGGGCCAGGCCAGGAGAAGACCCTTTCCAGAAGCACCGCTGGTGACCTGGGTCCTAACCTTTGGCTGCTTGGCAGTTCTGGGCCAAGGGAGATCCAGTCCCAAAGGCCACGCCAATCCACTGCCGATTGCTACAGGAAGGCTCGATTTTACCCAAATCAGGGCCCTTCTGTCTCACCCAAGCCTGTGAGCATCCCCTCCACCCCCACTCCCACCCCCCTTAATCCAGTCTGAGGAACTGTGCTTCCCCTGGGAGAGCCCATTGGCATGTACCGCCATGTGGAGGACACTGACAAAGGGGCAGAGGTGCTTCCTCTCAGGACCCGCCTGTCTGGTGTGTGGGGTGGGGGGAAGGTGAGAGGGCAGAGTCTCCTTGTTCCCTGTTGATTTGCTGTGGAACCTCTGACCACTCAAGTGAACCCTCTTGACTCCTTTTTCCTCCCTTCAAGAAGCATGAACTGTTTTTGCTATTGTTAATCTGCACCCAAGGGTATTTTCCCATTGATTTTTAGAAAGAGCGGGAGGAAAGGTAGAGACACACACAGAGAGAGAACCATGGATGTGAGGAAGACCAGGGAATTGGACCTGGGACCCTTCCGTCTGCAGGCAGACACTATCCACTGAGCCATACCAGCCAGGGCCAAGATGTACCAACTAACCAGACCCCTGATATGCGCCTGCAACATGCAAGGGGCTGGCCTTGCTGTGGTGATCAACTCAGAGACACCCCTTTCTTCTGGTGAAGCCGGGTGACCTTTCCTGTAAGCTCTGCAGCGCGGGATGATTTCTCGAGTTTTCTGAAACCAGCTCCCTGGGTGGTTGAGACTGGGAGTTGAAAGTTGGGAAAGGAACAAACACAACAAAAAATAAACACAACACGACTATTAAAAAAAAAAAAATGCAACCAAATACTAATCCTAGCATTGCCAAATGCTCAGGTGGAGGGCAGTTCCTTAGCAACCTGATTATAATGAAAATTCCAGCCTGGCATCTGGAATTCACTCTGTGAGGCATTCCAGCTCACTGGGAAGTGGAAAGGACCGAGACCACCTCGGGGCTGCAAACTGCATTCACCTGAATGCCCATCACTGAGCTCACGCCAAGCCCCCGGGGACTGGGCTGCCCGTGGGAACTCCTTTCTCTGCTTGGCAGGAAGTCCCTGCGGGCCGTTGTCTCCCTCGGGCCTCAGTTCCTTCTTGAGGCCGGAGCCCGTAGGGAAACCACGGGTCTAAATCAGAAATGTCAACACCGGCTGGCTGACTAATGCTCCTGGGCTGGCAGGCCCGGGACCAACCGATGCTATCGTCCCCGGCATCGCAGGTGAAAGAGGCCTCTGGAGGCACCCACCCCACGCGGGTTTCCCTTTGTGGTAGCGGTGACATCTGAGTCACCGAGCCTGGGGCCACCAGGGAGCTTCACCCCGCCCCTTCCTGTGTCCCAGTGGTGAGCTGGCGGCGGGTCCTCACAGCAGAAGACTCCACTTCCTCCGAGCTCCACACGAGGTTCCTCAGCCATCAGGCCTCGCAAGCCTGCGCTGGACGGGCAGCCAGGTGCTGAGCCTCTCTCAGCCCTCGTTCCTCTCTCATGGGCCTTTGATGGATCTAAGCTGACGGGATCAGCATCTTCCAGGCCGTGGGGAGCATGCTTGACAGGTACCGCTCCAGGCAGCTGGTTGGAGGGCAAAGGGTGGCTGAAATGACTCACTAGCTCTGACCCTATCCGCAAATGGCCTTCAGCAGAAGGGTACAGGGGGAGAGCCGAGAGGACGGCAACAAACCGCAGCCCAGACCCGGGGAGAGATCAGTGCCCTGTCTGTCACCTAGCGGGCCCAGGGTCCTGCGCGCCAGCCTCTGCTTAAGGATGGCTTACGCTGGAGAGTTTGGAGCTTGAGAGGAGGTCTCTCGAGGCCCTCAGCCCACTCCCAGCCTGTTCCTCCAGGGCCCTCAGCTCTGAAGCTGGGGGGTGATGCAACAAGAGGCCTCGAGTGTGTGAAGAGCCGGCGCCTGACAAAGCACTGACCGACCAAGGCAAATTAGCTTCAGGTGCAGCGGGAGCAGCCTGGGAGCAAGACTGTCTGGGGTTTGGAGACGCTGGAAAAGATTGCCTCATCATGTCACGGGCTCCCTTCCCTGGAAATATCTGAACATAGGGCCAGAACTCTCCCATCTTGGATGGGGCAAGAGGTGAGGGTGAGGGGCTGGTTCCACTGACCCACAGAGAGAGCTTGCCAGGAACGCTGAGTCTGTGAGAGGGTACGTTTTCATAAGAAGAAAGAATAACGGTTAAAAATACATAACAATCACATTTGCTGTTTTTAACCACTTTTAAGTGTACAGTTCAGTGGATCCCACGCATTTGGTTATTGTGCAACTTTTTCATTTTTCTAAACTGTATCAATTAAATACTAACTCCCCATCCCCTGGCAACCACCATTCTGCTTCCCGTCTCTATGAATTTGACCCTTCCAGGTACCTCATGCGAGTTAAATCACATGGCATTTGTCTTCTCACCAAGGATAATATCTCCACAGTCCATCCATGTTGCAGAATTTCATTCCTTTTTTGAAGGCTGACTGACATTCCATTGTATGGCTAGAGCTCATTGTATCTGTCCAGCTGTGATGGAGACATAGGTTGTTCACCGCTACCATGTGTGAACACAGGGGTATAAATAAGTGTGCAAGCCCCCTGGAATGGCACAAGAAAGACCCTAAGAGACAGAAGCTTGTGCCTCGGAAGAAGCGATGTCAGTGTGCTCACATCATGAGCCTGTAGGGAGGACAGACATTCGTAAAAATCGAGCTACAACCAGGCTTAGGGAAGCGTGGAAGGGGGAGTCCGTGGGTTTCTCCAGAGGACATGAATTTTGAGTTGGATTCTGAAGGATGACTAGGAGTTTGGTAAAAAAAAAAAAAAAAAAAAAAAAAAGGAGAAGGGCAGAAAAGAAGAGGCAAAATGTCTGTCTAAGCAGCCCCACTGCAGCGGCGTTTGCAACACCTACACACCAGGAGCTGTGCCCAGCACAAGGACCTGGTTAAACTGCGGTGCAGCCATCCTAAGAACTGATGTGCAGCCCTTACAAAGAACAAAGGGGTCTCCCAGTGCTGATGTGGTGAGAATCTCAGACTTATCCTTAATGAAAAAGAAGATGCCGGCATACACTCACCTTCTTTCCCTGTTTGCCACCATTTCCTCTGGGAGGGGCAACTGTGGTTACAGGGGAGAGAAACTCCTTTCTATGCTTCTTTTCTTTTCTTTCTTTCATTCTTTCTTTTCTTTTTATTTTTTTATTTATTTATTTATTTTTTTTTAGCTGTGTGCATTAAAAGAAATGCTAACAGGACTCTCAGGGTGATAAAACTATGGACCATTTCATATTGTTCTTTATTGAAAAGATTTTAAAGAGGAAAGCAGCTAGTTTTCTGGAATGGTTTCTAGGAGTCCCACTGGCTCCTAAAGGCAAAAGGATAGAGTAGATGCTTAAAGGGCCAGGCTTCTAGGAGTTTTCTTAGAACTCTGCGAGAATTCCTTTCAAGACAGCATGATGCCCTCATATTCTGAGGAGAGACGCGTAGGGGCAGAGAGGTAAGAGGAATAGGCCAAACGTTTAGGGCGAGGGAAGCATGGAGGCAGGGGAGCTCCCAGACCCCCTGCCCGGCGACCTAGGGGACCTAGGTGACCTCCGCCTCTTCTGCAGGTTCTGCACACCTCGGAGGTCACCACGTCTCCAGGACAGAGACCCAGCCACACAGGGTTAATCCCTGTGCTCTGCTTCACTGAGCATGTGGAGGAGGAGAGCTGGGGGGGGGGGGGGGGGGGGGGGGGGGGGGGGGGGGGGGGGGGACCGTGCGCGAAGCAGAGGGGCCCAGCCCAGCCCGGCTCCAGGCAGCATTAATAAAATGCAGGTGTTTTCACAGTTGCATTGCAGAGCAGGGGAGAGAGTCTGAACTGCAGCAAGCATACAGAAATACAGAGATGAGAGACGAGTGTGGTGGGGGAAATGTGCCTGTGAATAATGAGAAAGCATTTTGGAAAGAGGGCTGGCTTTGGGGTTAGGAGGAATGCAGCAGTTTCTGGCACAGGCCTGCCTTTTAGCCGTGTGTGTGTGTGTGTGTGTGTGTGTGTGTGTGTACACAGGCTCCTGCTCTCATGCACACACAAAGGCCTGTGTGTACACCACCACCAGACAACACAAGTTTGGCCTTCACTTGCCTTGACCCTGAGTTGGTTCTGACGTCCCCTCGGCCTCTGTGGTGCCCTGTGGTCTGTCAGCCTTCTCTCCCCTGCCTTCCTCTCCCCGACCTTTCCCATCCGTGGCCTTTCTTTTCTGCAGCCTTTGGCGGACTGTCTGGCCTGCCCCCATTTCTTAAGCCCCCTTGGCTCTGCTTCCAAGCAGGCATCTTGTGAGCCTGACTACAGACCCCCTTCCCAAGCCCAACCTTCTCAGACACCCCAGCCCCATGGCCTTCGCCCTTGACTCCCAGAAGGCCATGGGGCTGGGGTGTTGTTGCTCAGCTGAAGTTGTGACATGTGATTTATTTCATCTGGAGACTAAAGGTGAGAGAGGGTGGCAAAGCAGGCACAGGGCAGCCTCCCACCTCCTGGCCATCCCTAGGGCAGGACGGGCCTGGAGGTGGGAGCAGCTCTAGCGACCTGGGCCTGCCCTAGGCCCCTTGTCCCTCCTCCCTCACACCCCTCAGGGGGTGGATGGTGGCACACCTTGCCTTCACCCATGCCTCCCAGCAGCTCTCAGCTAGTCCTGCGTTAAAAAAAAAAAAAAGCTTAAAGGTGTTGTTTCTGTGCTTTGTTTAGTTGACTCCTTGTCAGTGACCGGCTGCAGCCTGCAATCCTAAGCATGGTGCTCTGATGAGAAAAGGCTTCGAGAGGTTCCAGGGGACCCCTGAGGCCCTGCTGGGCCCGCGTCGGGATCTAAGTGGGAGGCGAGACTGAGGTGACCCTTTCCAAATGAATGAAATGAATGAGGGTTCCCGATTCCTGAGACGGGGGTGGTGCTGGGGGCTTAGGAAAAGGGCCTGTCCTGGCTGCTAACCTCACCCTGGTGTCTATGGATGTGAACCCTGAGAGCGCCCTGAACCAGGACCTGTGAGGTGGCAGGACCAATCCCCAGAGCAGCGGTTCCCAACCTTCCTGATGCCGCGGCCCTTTCATACGGTTCCTCAGGTGGTGGTGACCCCCAACCATAAAATTATTTTCGTTGCTACTTCATAACTGTCATTTTTCTGCTGTGATGTATCGTAATGTAAATATCTGTGTTTTCCGATGATCTTAGGTGACCCTGCTAGCGGTTCTCAACCTGTGGGTCGTGACAGGTTGAGAACCGCTGCCCTAGAGGGTCAGGATTTTATGTTCTCAGCTCCCCTCGTCCGTGCCCAACTGAAAAATGAAACAGAGCACACAGACGGAGCCGAGCAGGGCGGACCGCGGCCGCTCCGGAGGCAGGACTAGCCATCAGCTGAGGGCGCTGCACGCAGAAGCGCTGAGGGTCCGGCCACAGAGTAAAGTTCAGGAGCTGCTTGTCCCAGGCCTCACACTGGGCCGTTTGCCTGATGCGCCCAAGACCCGGACGTTCACTTGCAGGGGCAGCAGAGGGAACCATCCTGAAATGCAGGTGGGGGTCACTCACCAACCGGCCTCGGGGCCTCTGTTCTGCACCCCCAGCCTGGCCGCCCTCTGGGAGTGGGGTGTGGAGAGCCCCCCCACTCCCCCACCCCCGTGTGAAAATCGCCTGGAGCCCTCGGGCATTCCTCCTCCCCCAGGCCTGTGAGGAGGGCCTCCAGGAACAGATGTTTCTAATGAGGGTCTAGACCCGGCCCCTCTCCTCCCCTCCCCCTTCCCCCCTTCCCGGAGATACAGGCAGCCCCGTGCCCAGGCTCCCATGGAGGCCTGCCGTCCCTGCCCCTGAGAGCCGGAGCTCCCCAGTGAATGGCACACACCCACTTGGATTCTCGGCTCCTTTCAGGAAATTGCCAAGTTGGCCCTTGGCTTTCTCCTTCCCAGGGTCCCCCTTGGTTTCCATAGCAACCGCCTCCCCATCCTTGGGAGCCTCTCCCCGGTTCTGCCTGCCCCTCCTCTCCACCGCCCTTCCCGTCTCATCTGTCTGGGTGGGAGCCGGGATTAGAGCTCCTCCGGGGCCGGCCTGCTTTTCCCAGGGCCGCGGGCCTCGGCGATCCCTTCGCGCCCCTGCCCCGGGCTTTTCAAGTGCCCAGACTTAATGACCGGCCTGGGCTTCCTCCTCTTCCCTTTCTCTGCCTCCAATAAAGCGGGAGAATTAACCCAGGTTTGAAGTGCCCCGTTTCCAAGCTGCATATCAAAGGGGGCTTCCCCCGCGCTGCTTCTGCATTTCAAAGGGGCTGATTTATCGCTTTCACTTAAATTGGCACATTTTAGGGGAAGAGTTTTCCTCCGAGGTCAAACCCTGGGAAAAAGGATCCTGATGTACCCCCTCCTGGAGTGCTGTGGGCTGTTAGTATATAACTGTGGGTAAGGGGCTGGGAGGGGGGTCAGGGCAGGGGGGGACAGGTGAAGAACCTGGTAGTTGGCACTCCTCAGCATTTGAGGCTGGTCCTTCAGGGGACTAGCCTGGGCCCCAAATCCCTCCTGTTCCCTGTGTCATAAGGAAAGAGGAAAGCACTGAACCGTTCCTGACACCAGCCAAGTCCTAAAGTCTACTTCCTGCTTACCCCCTCCCCAACCCACCGCACCTCCCCCCCACTATCTCCCATCCCCCCCCCCCCTCCCCCGTACTCTTCTGAGGGCCCTAATCTGTGCCCTAACACAACCTTGGGGCTGGGTTAGCAATTCCAAGCCAAGGGCTCTTCCCATCCAGGGACTCTGCCCCCAATATGACCCAGCTCCTGTGCTTCCCTGATTCATTTCCTTTCCCCAACTCTCACTTTGAACCTGTGCAGGCACTTACTCTTCAGCCACTGAGTCACCCGCACTCCCGTCCCCTCCTAACCTCAGCCACACCACATCCACCCACACACATCCACTCACTCTCTCCCCACCCCTGCCACCATCCCCCTGCCCCCTCCTACCCACCTCAGCTCAATAAACCGTCCTTATTATTTCCTGTCCCCAAAGAAATCATCCCTGAATGCTGGACCCTTTCCTTCCTGTCTGTCCCTGCTGCCCAGAGCAGACTTCCCAGCCTCCTTGCAGAGTGTAGGGCCCTTCCTCTAAGTCCACCCAGACCTGATTCCAGGCTCTTTGGGTCACTAACGCCCCACCCAATGTGCAAGTCCTTCACATCGTCCTTGGACTGACGAGAAAATCTATGAGCAGACAGCCAGGAAGAAATTCTGGGAGGAGGCAGGCAGGTGGCACAGCACCTTGATGAACTTCTGACTGAGCCTGAGGCAGGAGGAGGGGAAGCAGAGCCCAAAGGCATCCTCTGGAGAGAACAGCCCGAGGGAGGTTCTCAGAGGCAGGTTTCCCCTCACAGGACACGACTCTGATTCCTCTCTTCATTTGTTCACTCATTCACTCACATGACCATTTATTGAGTGGCTACTGCATGCCGGATGCAGCAGGAACTCCTGAGGGAGTCACTCAGGAGCAGAGAAATTAGACAGGAAGGCAAAAAATTCATTACAATGCAATTAGATTAACCCTTCCTCACATAAAGAGGCTGGCAATGCATGCTGAGATTGCCTAACACCTCCTCTCTCTCTCTCTCTCTCTCTCTCTCTCTCTCTCTCTCTCTCTCTCTTTCTCCCCCCCCCCCCCCAGAAAGTCTCAAACAGAGGATCTGATTTGAGTTTGTAAGATGAATAGGAGCCTACCAGAGAAACAAGCATGTTCTAGGAAGAGGGAACAGAACAGCAGGTGCAAAGGCACAGAGGCACCCAGGCCCCATCATAGGTTCTGGTGTTTGGCAGACCAGCCTGGTCAGCACATGAGAAAGTGGAGGGAGGTTGGCAGCTGAGCCTGGAGGGCAGATGAATGAGGTTGCGAATGCTATGGTAAGGCACCTGGAGGCTGTGGCTGAGCTTAGAGGGAGGTGTGAGGAAGCTGGGGGTGCTATAGGGAAGAAGAGCGAGAGGACTACTGTGTTCTAGCCCACAGCCTCCTGTTCAGCCTATCACTTTGGCCACACAGGCTCGGACCGGCCTTTGTTTACCCAGCTCCACTGGGGAGTGAGACAGGCTGTTCTCTTGGAATCCTTGGCCCAGAAAGGGCTCATCACTCCATTCCCCTGGATGATCTGAGAGCGTCCATAGAACACACAAGTGAAAACCTCCTTCTCCTTGGAAAGAGGTGAAGGAGACAGAGAAAGTTTGGAGCAAACCACCGGGCCTGGCAAGGTGTGCAGCCGAGGGGGTGGGAGGAAGCAGGGGCAATGTGAGTGAAAGTGCTGCCTATGCCCCTCACCAGCTCCAGCGCAGCCTTTGATATTTTACAGAGGCAACTCCCTAGAGGGGTGGACTAGGGTGTCACTTCCAGAGCCACATTTTGTGATGCTAGGGATGGTGACCCAAAGCAGGGAAGCCCACCCAGTGAGTATTTTAGTTTCTTAGTGTAAAGATAGTCAACATCCCAGCCCCAGCCCTGGCCAAGCACACCACGTGTAGTAGGATTCCCATTTCTGCAACTCATGTTATCTGGCCAGAACCCAGGCTCTCTGCAAACCACAGTGTCCAGGTCATGGGCCTTCCAATGCCACAGCAGAGATGGGGAGCAGGGTCTCTGAGCCCTCATCTTTATGATGTTCCTCAAGACCAGGAAGTGAATGGCCTGCCATTTGAACATTTCACATGAAAACAGACTTCATGCAATAGATATGTTCCCCAAAGCTGTATGGGGTTAAAATGGTGAAATTAAAGTATGGGGGGTGGGGGGAGGAGATCAAGATGGCGGCATAGGTAAATACCTAAACTGCTGCCTCACACAACAATTTCAAAACTACAACTAAAAGACAAAACTGACATCATTCAGAACCACAGGAAGTCTGGCTGAGTGGAAATTCTACAACTAGAAGGAAAGAGAAAAGCACACTGAGACTCAGAGGAGGCAGAGGTACTAAGATGCGTGCACAGAGAAGGCCATAAACTAAGTACAAAGCTGGCTTTCTCAAGCAGGAGGGAGACAAAAGCTCCCGACTGCACTGAACTCCAGTTCCAGGCAAGGCTCTGGGGACCCAGACACATTCATGGAGAAACTGGACTGTCTGGCAGAGGGTGGAACTCGATGGCGGGTTTCTCTCATGGATGCTTGCAGCAATTACCACGGAACACTGAGACACAGGGGCCTATTAGGGCAGGGCTGATGGGAAACCAATGCTGTCTGCTACACCCTGAGACTACTCCCCATTCAAACTGAGCACAGAGGCTTTTGCAAATCTTGTCACATAAGGGTGTCTCTAGCACAGAAGTTCTCATAGCATAGACACAGCTGATCCTCAGAGCCAATTGGCCAGAGATTAATTTCTCCCAGTGATACCAACAACAGTCAAGGCTTAACTACAACAAGACTGTGCACATAGCTCACAAAGGGTTGCACCAAGAGTGTCCACCTCAGGTAACTGGGGAGGCTGAGCCACACAGCCCTATAGGACACCTAGTACACAAAGCCACTCAGGGAAGCAGCCAAAATGCAGAGGACAAAGAAACAGGTCACAAATGAAAGAAATGGAGGAAAGCAAATGAGTTGATATAGAGTTCAAAACCATGGTTATAAGGTTTTTCAATAATTTTCTAGAAAAGGCCGATAAATTTAGCGAGATCCTCAAGGATATGAAAAAGGACCAATTAGAAATTAAGCATACACTGACTGAAATTAAAAAATATATATTATACAAAGATCTAACAGCAGACTAGAGGATCACAAGATTTGAAATACAAAGAAGCAAAAAAGACTCTCAACTGGAAAAGCAAAAAGAATCCAAAAATATGAAGACAGTGTAAGGAGCCTCTGGGACAACTTCAAGCCTATCAACATCAGAATTATGGGGGTGCCAGAAGAAGAGAGAGAGCAAGAGACTGAAAACCTATTTGATGAAATAATGACTGAAAACTTCCCCCACCTGGTGAAAGAAATAAACTTACAAGTCCAGGAAGTGCACAGAACCTCAAACTAAAGAATCCAAAGAGGACCACACCAAGACACATCATAATTAAAATGCCAAGAGAAAAAGACAAAGAGAGAATATTAAAAGCAGCAGAGAAAAACAGTTAGTTACCGATAAGAGAGCACCAATACGACTGTCAGCTGATTTTTCAACTGACTATGCAGGCCAGACGGAAGTGGCAAGAAATATTCAAAGTGAGGAATAGCAAAAACCTACAACCAAGATTACTCTACCCAACAAAGCTATCATTCAGAATTGAAGGTCAGCTAAAGAGCTTTACAGATAAGAAAAAGCTAAAGGAGTCCATCACTACCAAACCAGTATTATATGAAATGCTGAAAGATAATCTTGAAGAAGAAGAAGAAGAAGAAGAAGAAGAAGAAGAAGAAGAAGAAGAAGAAGAAAAAGGTAAAGATAAAAATTATGAACAACAAATACATATCTATCAACAAGTGAATCTAAAAATCAAGTGAATAAAAAAATATGAGGAACAGAATAAATGTGAATATAATAGAATTGGGGCATGGAAAAGGAGTGGATTGACAATTCTTGGGGGTGGGGGAAGGATGTGGGGGGGTGGGGGAAGAGACTGGACAAAAATCATACACCTATGGATGAGGACAGTGGGGAGGAGGGGTAAGGGCAGAGAGTGAGGTGGGAGCCGGGTGGAGGGGAGCTCTGGGAGGAAGAGGAACAATTGTAATAATCTGAACAAAAAAGATTTTTTAAATTAAAAAAAGATAAAGTACTGGGGGAGGGGGGCATTTTCCTTTTATCCTTCTAGGATCTTTGGATAGTATAATAATTAAGTTGACACGAGACAGATTCACAGGAGAAAATCAAATTGAATTTGTTTGTACGGAATCCCATAAAAATGTAAAACCCAAAGGCAATCGGGCCGTTGAGCCTCATATGTCCTCCTGAGTGAAGGACTGGGATGGGGGCCTAAGGCTTCCCATGAGGCTAAGCAGAGCAGGGGTCTGGTAATTACTTTGCCTTCGCCATGCAGCTCAGTCTTTTTGGCACTAGCTCTCCCTCTGGGCCACCCCTTTCTAAATTCCTTTAGACAGTGAAGGGAGAGGTGAAAGAGTTCCCTGAGTCAGCCGGGTCTTGGTTGCCTTCACTTAAGAATAACCCACATGCCAAGAGGCACAGGTTGAGGTGGCATATCCTGCTCCCCTTCCCAAGCAACAATCTCAGGTGTCTCAGGAGGGCAATCTCTGCATAGTGTGTTCCTACAATCTGGATAATGGGTTAACTGTTGTCTGTCTTGGGTTTGCCTAAAGCCAGCCCATCCCAAACCATAACAAGGGCACTGACTGTGTGTGGCTGGATGCCTCCCACTTGGACCTGCACAGATTGTCAGATGTCCCTCCCGACTTGGCTTTGCTGGCATCTCCGGTCTCTGGTGACTGCCCCAGAGTCACCCTCCAGCATCTTCCTCCACACCCTCTTTTAAGCTTTTTCTCCTTGGTGAGCATGTGTTGACTCTGTCCAATTCTAGGGAGGCACTGAGGGTGTGGAGCAAGGAAGGGAGGAAGGGATGGAGGGAAGGAGGGAGGGAGAGAGGCAGAGAATGAGGGAGGGAGGGAGGAAGAGAGGGAGAAGAGAAGACTCCATCCTGCCCTCAGGGGGCTTCCTCCTCCCCTATCCCCCCCCCCCCCCCCCCAAGGATCTTCCTGCTTTGCTTTCCTAAGGGTATTGTACCGGGTATCCCTCAAGCTATGGGAAGTGAGCTTGCTGTTTGCCCAACAGCCCCACTCAGGTGGAGCTCGGTCACCAGCTGAGGGCCCCACCTGGCTGGATCTTACTCAAGTAATTCCAAGGAGGCTTCAGCGTGGGCACCAAGCCCCAGCCTTTCCAAGAGCTGTCTAGACCCAGTGGCTTTTCCTAGTTTGGCTTCTCGGTCCACCTCATGAGAGGAGGGGTAGAGATGGAGGGGCAAGAGAAATCACATCTTGCTCAACAATCATATTTTGCATCTTTTTCCTCTGAGCTTTCTTGGCTTCAAGCAAAACACTGTACTCTCTTCTCTCTACGGGCTCAATCTCTATGCCCCTTACTGGCCAGCCCTATCCCACTGCCCCCCGTCCCCCAGCCCATCTGTGAAACCTTGAGTCCAGTACATCGTGTCTTCAACAGGATCTCTCACTGGTCTGGAGCTCTTCACCCCCAAGCAGAGCCCACATCTCAGATTCAGTGATGGAGGCAGGTGTTTAGGGGAGTCAGTGTTAGGTCTCCTGAAAAGCCAAAGGAAATAGCAATGCTCTGATTCCAGGCCTTCAGAGTGAGTCACCCCAGCCCATCGCTGTTACACAACATCACACCCACATTATTCATAAGTGATCATCTTTGGTTTACTAGATAGCAGAGGCTGACCAGGACTTGGGGAGCCTGAGCATGACTTATTGGTCTGCTATGGGTCCAACATCAAGTGCACGCCTTGCCTCCGTCCAACAAATGGAGTGCAAGAGCCTTGAGTCAGGGAAGCTCATCCCTGGAGAGTTTTGCGAGGGCCTCTGGTCACCCTTGAGCAGTCAGGCCTACGTGTCACACCTGAGACCTGGCTGGCCAGTGTGTGCAGGATCCTGGCCGGCCCTCCCTTGCCCACAGCCCTGGGCTGGCACCTCCCGCTGCAGCCTGTGTTCCACCAGATAGACCAGCGTTATCTCTGTGTTTCACTCCCTCTGTGGCAAGTAAAGTTAAGGAACTGCCAAGTTGGAGTTGGAGGTGGATGGTGGCTTTCTTTCACTGTCACCACCATTCTCCTTCAACCAAAGCAATTTTGCATAAGGAATTCTCTCCTATTTATTTCTGCTCCTCCCCACCACACGCACAATAAGACGCAGTAAATGGTGGTTGAATTAAACGTCAGAGGGTGAGGAGCCGCAGAGAGAAGGAGCAGTGTATGCCCAGGCCCTGTGACGGAGAGGTGAAGAGCACATTTGAAGAAAATGGTGTACAAAAAAGCACAAGTATCAGCCCCAGAGGCCAGACACCCCAGCCCATGGCATTGCCCTGTGATTCGCAGCTCCAGACCGCTGAAGCCTGGGGCCTGGCAGCCCCTCAGGACCTCTGCCCGGGAAACTCCCCCCAGGACAGAAACTCGGAAGGTAACCTGAACCCCCAAGGACCCTGGGGAGTGGAAATAACCCGGGAAAGGATGCTGAGGCCTTTTGTGTTTGTTTACCATCAAGAAATAATTCCCCGAACCTGTCAGGGCAATTTGTCCTGGGAATTGAATAAGGAGGAGGTGGGGGAAGGCGCTGGGAAGCGGGAGGACTTGGCACACTAAGCCAAAGACAGCGATGGGGCAGGTGGGGCTCTGCGGTCCACATGCCCACAATGCAGGAGCACAGCCCAGGGCAGCCAACCGCCCCCACCTTCTCCAACCTCTTGGAAACGCTTCCCTCCCAAACTCTTCCCTCTTTCTCATCCTGCTAGAGCCTTCCTCACCCTCTCAGGGGTGCGTCCGTTTAATAAAAGCAAGCGTTTCTTGACAAAGGAAGCGTTCATCAATAATACTTCCCTTTGAGGTTCAAAAACCACCAGAAGCAAGTTTGTGTCAAAGCTCTCCGGGCCCTCCAGGTGGGACGGGCTCGGAGAAAGCAGAACACCAATTAGGACCAGGCCCAAGGTGTGCTCCCAAATCCATCTCACTGTTTTGCATACAGATTTTTGCGTAAACATGGTGTTCATTTCTCGTGGTAAATACTCGCCAAGAGCCAGACTCCTGGGTCATATGATAAGTGTACGGCTGACTTTACTCTTCACCTCCAAACTGTCTTTCCAAAGTGGCTACACCCCTTTGCATTCCCACCTGCAAGGACTGTCCTTTCCCCCCTGAATTCCACTGGCACTTTGTCAAAACTTAACCAGCCCTGCATGTGTGGGTGTCTTTCCGAACTCTCTACTGTGGTCCATGGTTAGAAAAGTACATCCTTCATCCGTTTTGCCTGGATTATTCTAGCCTCACAGTAATTCTGACACCAGGGGTGTGCGTCCACCTCGACGCACTGGTTTTCTCCAAGGCCCTCTCTTTCCTGTGGTCCCTCAGGCCAGGGGGCAGAGGTGCGGTAAGCTCCAGGGCCCGAGTGTGGCCTGCAAACCTCTCCGGCTCATTCTCATCGCTCTGCCTCTAGGAATGTGGGCACGCTGACTACGTTCTCTGCTTTACCCCGCAGTGTCAGGCCTCCCAGCATTTGCCTACACTGCACCTCCATCAAGAAGACCCTGCCTCTGCCCCATCCCACCCCACCCCTTTTCCTTCTGGTTAACTGGGATCATCCTTCAAGACCCAGCTAAGCAGGCTCCCCTCGGGACACCTTCCCTGCCCTCCTGGGTTGGCTGAGGGCCAGGCTCCCTGCTTTCAGACTCCCGCCCCATGCATTCCCCCTACCTCAGCACCCACCACATTTAGCCAACAGACGCGTGAAGCCACTATCTCTTCCCCTACCACCAACACTCTGGGGCACAGACTGTGTCTATTTAAGTGGGCACCGGGAGCCTGGCACAAAGCTGATGCTAACACATGACTTTTGAATGAACAGAATCAATGGCAGAATTTCCTCAGGGCCCCACGACAGTGACCGTGGGAAGATGCCATGCTCCCAGCCCAGCCTGGAGAGGCGATAAGCTGTCCACCATTTTCTCCCCCTCTCCCCTGGCGTTCATAGTCGGAGAGCCTCGGCTAGCGGAGAAGGATGCTCAGAAACCTCTGGCTCCTGAGAGACCACGGATTTCTCCTAAAGAATAGGGATCTCACCCTCGCTGGTTTGTAGCCTCATCCTTACCCAGGGCCCCGGTCAGGGCTGTGCAGGAGGCAACCAATCAATGTCTTTCTCTCACATCAATGTTTCTGTCTTTCCCTCTCTCTCTGCCACTCTCCTTGAAAATCAATGGAAAAATATCCTCAGATGAGGATTAACAACAACAACAAAAAAAAAAAAAATAATAGGGATCTCATTAGAGACATCAGGGCTCCCCACCTAAGCAATTCAGCATGGTGGCCAGACTGTGGACCGGAGCCAGCTGCCCAGATCTGAATTCAGAATACCTGAACCTACTGCTGCCCTATGACTAGGGCAGGCAACTTCCCTTGTCTGCACCTCAGTTTCCTCATCTGTAAAATGGGAATAATCCAAGTACCTTTTTCTTTGGGTTGCTGTGGGGACTAAATGAGTTGATATATGTATAAATGTATACACGTGCATACTTAAATACATACTTACTACACATAAATAGAATACATATCCACCAAACTTGGATCGTTATCATCCTTTGGGGTTGAGATACCCTTGATGACACATGCTCCGCCCAGGTGAGGACCAAAGCCATGAGCTGCTCATTGTAGCACTACCGCTCCCAGGAGCCTTGGTGTCCCTGCATGCCACTCAAGTGCCCAGCCCTAGGGGGAGCTCTGCCTGATGAGACCTGGACGCCCGGAGTCCTCGGTCAATGATGTGTCAGTGACACTTCAAGGCCAGAGCAACTAGGCCATCTGCTGCGCAGAGAGGAAGCCCACACCCAGCATTCCAGGGGACCTGTTTGCCCGGGAGATTAGGTCCCCCTGAGGAGGGGGTCCAGAGAGCACCCAGAACACTGATTTTATTCCTGGCCAGAGCAAAGAAAGCCATCTGAACAGGAGAGCTAGAGGGAAGATCAGGGAGGGCATGGAGGCAAGACAGGATTCAAGCCCCAGCTCCCTTAAAGGGGATCGCACCGCCCTGCCCGGCGCCTGCTGCGGTGAGAGCAAAGGGGAGAGCAGGAGAGACCCAGGCTCCGTCCTTCCTTCCTGGCTGTGGGCCACGCCTGGGCTGCGTGCTCCACCGGCATTCCTGGGAGCCCAGTCAGTGCCAGGGGCCCTCTAGGAAATAAGAACCAGGAAGAGGGAAACAACCCTGGTTCCTGGAGAGCCTGCTCACTGCCCGCAGCCCTCACACCTGGGGCACAGAGACGGCCTGACGCACAGCCCGGCAGGGACACAGCTCCCTTCTTCCGGCTGCCTTGGTCCTGGCTGGACTTCCTGGTGCCCTGGGCCCCTCTCCTCCCAGCCCCACCCCCCTGAGGAGTTGTGGGGAGAGGGGGTAGACTGCTGCCAGGCAGGGAGGAGTGGGTGGACAGCGCCTTGGCCGGAGCCAGGGGAGGAGGACAGAGCATTCTTTTGAGTCCATTCAGCTGCTCAGCTATTTCCTGCCCTGCTCCAGCTCCCGCATGCTCGCTCCACCTGCTCTTACTTAACTGTTTCCTGTTTACTGCCTGCTCCTGCAGCCTCCAAGCTCCAGCCCCAGCCAGCAGCCCAGCCCTAGCTCCCCGGAAGAATGCCTGCACAGATGGGGGGCTCTCTTGGGTGGAGACTTTCAGGCAGTGTCATCAGCCCCAGAGCCAGGAGCCCAGGCCGGCCTCCCAGGGTGAGGGCAGGGGCCTGGGAGGAGGAAGAGGACCCTCGAGGCCCAGGCTGAGTCAGGGTAGCATTAGTCACCCTCTCTCTCGAGAACCAGCCGTGTCCTGCAGTAGCCTCTTCCTTTCTTCCTTTTTTCCCTCTTTCTTCCCTCTCCTCCCTTCCTTCTTTCCTCCCTCCCTCCCTCCCTCCCTTCCTCCTCCCTCCCTCCCTTCCTTCCTCCCTCCCTCCCTTCCTTCCTTCCTTCCTTCCTTCCTTCCTTCCTTC
Source organism: Pipistrellus kuhlii (assembly GCF_014108245.1). Taxonomy (NCBI): domain Eukaryota; kingdom Metazoa; phylum Chordata; class Mammalia; order Chiroptera; family Vespertilionidae; genus Pipistrellus; species Pipistrellus kuhlii. The sequence goes on along the minus strand of NW_023425404.1, from coordinate 16,400,223 downwards.
CTTCCTTCCTTTCTTCCTTCCTTTCTTCCTTCCTTTCTTCCTTCCTTCCTTCCGAGGGCGCTTACCCTAAAGCTTCTCTCCCAGTCACCCCACCCAGATGGCCGCAATTCAGGCAGACTCAAGAGTCCACGTGGTCCTTTTCACTTAAAACATTCCTCGATGACGCTGACTTCCCGCAGGAGAAACCTTCAAGCGTCTTTTAGTTACAGATTTGGGGCCCAGACTGGGTCCCAATCTCAGCACCACCCTTTATGCCCATGTGACTGGGGCAGTCTGAATCCCAGTTGGGTGGTTTTCAAGGAATAATCATATACCCACCTCATAGGGTTGTTGTGACAATGATACATTATGTATGTGAAAGTTCTGGTGCAAAATGAGCAATTAGTGCTTGGTAGTGAGCACTATTATCATCCTGTATAGGGATAAGAGAAAAGCACTATTTTACAGAGCAAGTCTATATGGGCTTCCTTGCCCCTCTCAAACGATGGGCTGATCTGGAGCAAAATGAAAGAAGATGGGAGGTTTTCTCAGCATCTGCATCCCCTGGCTGTAGGCATGGCCCCTGTGCACGCCCCCTCCCCTCTCCCAGGGTGGAGGTGGAGGTATGGGTGGATAGTGAGGAGCAGGGCCGGTGCAGGGAGAACTGTGAGGACCCCCAAAAGGGCAGAGAAGGCTGCGCGTGTGCTCTGAGAACAGGTCATCCAGACACATGGCAGCCACTTGAGGCCCCATCGCAGCCGGCCCAGCAGCATCTGCTCTCTCAAGCAGGGCTGCTCAGCTGAGGCACTGCTGACACTTGGGGCCAAACAATCCTTTGTTATGGGGACTGTCCTGTGCACTGTCAGATGTTTAACTCTACACATGGAATGCCAGCAGCATGCCCCTCCCCTGCCAGTGACGACCGGAAATGTCTCTGGCTATTGACAAATGCTCAGAGCCGGCGGGGGGGGGGGGGGGGGGGGATATTACCCTGTCTCTGCCGAGAACTACTGATCTAAAGAAAGGCTATGGGCAGTAGAGGAGGCCCCTTGGTGTCGTCGTCCCTTCCCCCCTACCCCCACCCCTGTAAGTCCATTTCCTATCTCCCAACATTCCCCTGGGCCTTCCTCCCCATCGGCCCCCCCTCCATTCATTGAAGAAAGCAATGCCAACTTCCCAGCAAATGGGCTGCCCAAAGCCAGCCTCCAAGCACAGGCAACCCACTGCATCTCAAGCAGCAGCCTGGCCCAGCTGGTGGCAATTAGCAGATTGGCTGACTCGGCAAGAAATGCCAGCGCTGGGCCAGGGTGCAGTGAGTGGAGGAGCCTGGGGGATAAAGGAGGAATCCAATGCCTCAAAGATGAGCCAAAAAAGGTGGGCATGGGGCTAAAGCCAGGCCACAGGTGGTGTACATGGACACCGACCTGGGCACTTTCTGCCTGCTAAGCTGCCCACCCCTACGGAGGCTATCCAGGGCTCAAAGGGAGCTCAGAGCCCCACAAGTTAGGCACTGCCGCCCAGGGGCCCTGCAAGTCCAGTCAGGCTAGACCTCAAACATCCAGCGGACTGGGCTGGGTCAGGGAAGTTGTAGGGACCAAATTTGGAGCCTTACACAGGGCTGGGAGCTGGGGTCACAAAGCCCACTGGTGTGACGCAGTGTTTGAGCATCGACCTATGAACCAGGAGGTCACAGTTCGATTCCAAGTCTGGGCCCAGGGTACGGACTCCATCCCCAGTGTTGGGCATGTGGAGGGAAGCCAGTCAATGATTCTCTTTCATCATTGATGTTTCTATCTCTCTCTCCCTCTCCTTTACTCTCTGAAAACAATTTTTAAAATGTTATAAAACACACACACACACACACAGCTTCCAGTGCAATGAGTTTTATAAGTGCTCTGTCTCCAGCTGAGAAATAGAAAAGAGGCCTAAAAAGGAGGTGTAGAAGGAGGCACCCAGCAGGCTTCCCAGAGCAGGTTTTGTCAGATGAGGAGGAGCTCACCAGGCAGAGAAGCCAATGGAGGAAGGGCATTCGGGGAAAGGGTGTGCCATCCATGCATAGACAGGGCTGCCCCAAGAACAGGGAGAGTCCACAGGTCTGGTATAGCAGCCCTGGTGGCCAGCACGGGTTAGCTCTTGTACAATGGGGTGTGAGCTGGAGTGAGTCGTTCCCGTGGCAAAGTGGCTGGTGGCCACGAGAATGAATGGGCAGTTTGCCTCTTCCCCCCTCGATATTCAGGTCACCGTGTTGTCAAGATTTAGGTAGTCATAGTTCCTACAAGAAAATTAAACCCAAGTACACTTGGCCTTGGTTAGTTCCATGGAAGACATTGAGACACCCCTCCACCCCCTACCCCACTCCACCCTCACCCCAGCCCTACCCAGCAGGAGGAAGAGGTGATAGTCACCTGGCCCTAGGGACAGGAGTCAGGAGGAAATTGTGTTGAGATAGGCCCTGAGCACCTTGCTCTCACTGAGTGCCGATGGCCCACTAGGAGGTTAACTGTTTTCCCTCCTCACTATGCACTGGCCCACTCAGGCCACACCTTTCCTCCAGGCCATTCTGGAAAGTCACCCTTTCCTAAACCCAGCCCTCGATCACCCCAATCATCCCAGTCATCCCGGGGCAAGGGAAGGATCTGATAGAGCCAGTGTGCCAGGGCTCAGCCTGCTGGACGAGCCTCCTCCCACCTGCCCTGTCCCTGTGGGTCCGCCATGGTCCCACCCAATCCCAGGAAAGGGCTAGAACAGTTTCCATTTCCAACATGTCTGGACCTCTTCGTTCTTGTCCAGGGAGCTCTTCTGGGGAAACCTAGAACAGCTGACGGGCTTTTCAGGACTGGCAGCCTTGTGTGTTGCTGAAGTTCTTTTCTTTAGACAACCTCGAAAACTTTGACAAGAAATAGGGGTTGCCCCAGCTGGGAAAGCAACCAGAGAAGAAGGGTCACACAAGTAGCTGACAACTCCGGAGGTGGGATGGATGCTCTAAAAGACTGGCTCCAAAGGAAGCAAAACAACAGAATCCAAAGGCTAAGATTGCATCCCTAATAAATATTATTTGATGTTAGAGCAAGAGTTCACTTTCTGTGGAAATCTATGCAAGCCAATAACCACTGTGTGTGCGCGTGCGTGCGTGTGTGCGTGTGGGGGGGGGGGAGGTATGTGTGTGTGTTGCGAAGAAGGAGGTGGAACAGAACAAGATGTAACACTCCTTCTCCCTTCCTCTATCTGCCTTCCTACCGTGACAGACTTCCTCTTCTTTACCCAGCAGGGCCCAGATCAGCCACTTTAGACCACCTATCCTCTTGATGGACATTGGATATCCTATCTGAAAGATGAGGCCATTGCTTTGGAATGCCCTTCTGGTCATTCTTCCTTTCCTCAGCACCTCATGCTTAGCTCCCCACCCGGTTCACCATTCCCACCCATCTTGTTTGCATTATCGCCAAATTAACCTTACTAAAATACTACTTCAATTGGTCACCAATCTTGTCCAAAGGATGTTGTCCCAAATCTCTAGCAGAAGATGTTCAAGACCCTCCAGAGACTGATCTTCTACCTCTGGTCCCCCCAACACGAAGTCTCCTCTAAACATTGCATTGTCTACTCGCTATCCCAGCACACGCCTGAGCCTTCCTCCCTGTCTGCCCTTCCTGATCTTCCCACCTGTCCTTAGGAACCGGCTCTGCTAGGAAGTGTTTCCATCAGAAGGCCCCTTCCACTGAGTCTGTTACCTAGGCCAGTGGTTGGCAAACTCATTAGTCCACAGAGCCAAATATCAACAGTACAACGATTGAAATTGCTTTTGAGAGCCGAAAACTGACTTCGGCGTATGGGCCAAGAAGTTCTAATCGCACTGTATGTGCACATCCGCACATGGTATTTTGTGGAAGAGCCATACTCAAGGGGCCAAGAGCCCCACGTGGCTCTCGAGCCACAGTTTGCTGACCATTGACCAAGGAGATTGTGTTTCCTCTGTAAGTTTAAGTCCAGAATTGTCCCTTCTCCAAAGGCCTCATTATCTGTACTTCTCACTTGGTCCTTATTAACACATTCCCTGGGTTGTGAGCTGTCTCCCCAGAGAAACTGAGTTGCCAAATTTGACAAGTAAAAATGAAAGACTCACAGTTAAATCTGAATTTCAAATAAATGACAACAACATTTTTTAGTATAAGTATATCCCGGGTGATATTTGGAACATACTTATGCTAAAAATGTAGTTGTCGTTTATCTGAAAGCCACTTTTAACTGATCATCACAACAAAGAAAACCTAAGCCTGAGTCTGGTGCTTTCTATTTCCCTTGGGGCCTGACACCCAGGGAAGTTACTAAAGACCTGTCTTATTGATTAATTCCTTTTGTATTCAGTAGAGAACCACCAGCTCTCCTCTGCTATTGGCCCCAAGAGCCAGGGCCCATTTAACCGCCTTTGGTCCAGTCTGAACATCTGTAACAAGCCCATAGCATGCCACCTGAGAGAATACCTCTTCCTTTCATTCCCTAGTCTCTCTTTAAACGTTTGTCCTCAAGACTGTACTGAAAGCGGACGGGTTCCAGGTAATAGAACTGAGTGCTCCTTGCTAACCAACTGGGGCCACCTGCCTGGTTTCAAAGATCAGGTCGCCCACATAGTGGTCGCGAGGCCTCAAGCAATGATTTAGCATCTCTAGGTCTCAATTTCCCCATTTGTAAATCCTGGATAATAATACCTACCCCAGAGGCTCATAGTGAGATACAAATGAGGTAGTTCAGGAAAATTGCTGAGGCCACTGATTGTACGTAGAAAGCACTCAACAAATGTGACTGATGTTGTCCGTGTGTAAGGCCGTCCATGGCTGTCAGCCTCAACTCGGTCTCCTTTCAAGGGCTGTCAGGGAAAAGCCCAAAACGTTGGTCATCTGTGAATTTGCATAAGCAACAGAGCCCTGGCCACATCACAGAGGAGGGCAACCAAGGGAGAAAGCAGGTTTTCACGGGGGAAGTTCTGCCTTAGGTGAGGGGGCTACAGATGGACAGCGGCTTCCTCTATGAGTGCAGAGTGTCCCCACTTCTCCAATGACATTACAAACCATCACCCTCCTTTTGAAGCTCCTGGAAGAATGGGTCTCACATTTTATAAAAGAATGGTAAGAGCTGCTCTCCTTCTATGCGATGAAATGGCTTGCCGGCCTCACACCACACTGGATGCAGACAGAGGAAGAGCTGCTTTGGCCTCCCTAGACCTCTGAGGGTGAGGACCTCCAGGGCCTGGTGAGAGACACACCCCACACCCCAGGTCCTCCTGCAGCCTGACACTCCGTCCTCAGTCACCCAGACTTCCAGCTGCTCCTGAACCTCGGCATGGCTGGAGCCTCTTGGGCTTTTAGAGGAGACCCTAGGTCAACCCAACAAATATTGAATCCCCAAAGAATAAACCTGATGAATGACAGCTCTTTGAATTCACCAAATTCACAAAAACTGCTTGAATATTCTCAATGAATATGTTGTCTTAACAGCAATGTAAGAAATATTTAATTTGTCAAAAGTTCAGAGACTTAGAATGACTTAGTTTTCTTATAAATATATTCTTCTTATGAATATGTTTTTCTTTTAAATATGATATTTAATGAAAATATTTTATTTTCTTATAAACATATTTGCAAGAAATATATTCATGAAGAATATATCGAGTCCAATAAGAACATATTTTAATGTACAGTTACTAACATATTCATGGAATATGTTCATTGAATATATTTCAGAAGATTTTTGTTTAAAACAAGTTCGGTAGATTTTGTAAATTCAAAGAATTGGTTCATTAATCCCTGAGTACCTTGGCTTTCAGGGGAGCGTCTCACTTCTCATGAGAGAAAATCAGTTTCTCCCTCTCCTCATTTGTAATTTGATTCTGAGAACTTCCAGAACAGTGGTTCTCAAACATGAACGTGCATTAGAGTCACATCAAAGCTTGGCTGAACTACTGATTTCTAGATGAGAACCCCAGGGGATTCTGGTTGTGGGTGGGGCAGACCCAGGAATCAGCATGTTGAATGTGAACCCAAGGTCATTCAGATGCTGGTAGATTCACACCTCACTTTGAAAATCAGTTTTAAGGTCATAGGGGAAATGACAACTCATGGAGAGTTACTATGATATTCTAAGCTAGGGTGTTTTGTTTCTTGTAAAGTGCTTTAAAATTACATGTAACTTTAACCCTAATTTTGTAAAATCACCTGCATCCCACCATTCTAGCACAATTATCTTTTTTTCCAATCCCAAATTCCCACCCCTCTGCCACACCCGGCACTCCAATTATCTTTTTGCAAACAGCCTTGAACATGACTGCATACTTTACAAATTAACAAAATGTACACATTTATATTCTACATTTTCTATTTACTACCATATAAGAAACATTTTCAACATTCTGCAAAGGCATTATTGTTATCATTTCTAAAGGTTGTATGACACACAGATTTGCTGTAATTTGTTTAACTACTCCTCTGATATTTTATGTCCCCTATGTGCTAAGTTGTTTCCATTGTCAGCAGCAATGAGTATCTTCAAACATGCAATTTTTGCTTCTGCTCAATCATTTCCAGGACTAGAAGTAGTGGTGCGGTGGGAATCTGCAGTGGTTCCCTACAGTGAGAACAGAATAGAATAATTCCTGGATTCATGAAACATGAATATTATAATCCTCCATTAAGTCACTCTCTTGGAGCCTTGAGAATAAGGGACACAGATCAATTTAAGATCAGGTTATCGAAGAAGTTGGGCAAGCAGGAGTTCTGAGCTTCTTACAGAATCATGATCTTAGTTCAACATGTGTCAGGAAGGCCTGAGACACTGTAGGTAAGTAATATGTTCCAGTATGCGATGCATAATAAAGATACAGCACTTAGCTCATTAACAGTCTGGCATAATTGAATTGCATCATTAACACTCGTTGCCACACCACCCAACATGTCTAGGTCATATTCAGGGGTGTCTCACTGAGTCCTAAGACTATAAGAAGGGTGAACCAACTCCCCCGGTTCCCATCCTGCCCTCCCTCCAGCGACTCCGCCAGCAGAAGATGCAAGAGGAGGTCTGGATATAATGAAGACCAAGAGCCAAGTCTCACTTCCTAGTTGGAGCTGGTGTTGTAACTGTGCTGAGGAACCAGGGAAAACCCAGGAGGAACAATATGGTTGCTCTCCAGATGTGCAAAATAAGGAGGTTATTCTGCTTTCACTTCCATAACGACGTGATCTTTGTCTTATGGGCACCATAGTGGGTGCTCAACAAATAGTTGTTGAGTAAACCAATAGGTGGATGGCTTTTGCCTAGCCTCCTAAGCCCCCCAAGCTCCCTGTCCGCCCCCCACCCCCACAGGCTGCCTCTCCCCTCCTTCCCCCACCCAATGTTCTCCATAGGCGATGCTCTCACTAAGGCCTCCGCTACAGCCAACACCTGGGATGCAGGCAGCTGTGTGTCTCCATCCAGAGCAGTGCTGACCTCGGCTTTCTTTATCTCCTGGATCTGATCTCTTGGAAGCTGTCAGCATGCTCCGTCTCACGGGTTTCCTGAGCCTGGCAAAAGGCGGCCTGGTGGGTGCCAGGAAGCACACACCAAGGGCAGCACGTTCATTAGCGGGTTGGCCACTCCAGCAGGTAGAGTCCCTCTTTCATGAGGCACCAAGGAAGCATCTTCCGCTGGAAACCGGAGCCCTGGTTCCTCTTTCTGGGCTGCCCTCTCCATCTCTCTCAGCCTGCAGGCGAGGCTCATCCCTGGCTGCCAGGGCAGTGTCTCTGCAGGGCTCCCTTCCTCTTCTGAGATCCTGCCACCCAGCGAGGAAGTCAGCTTAGAAAGTCAGAACCAAGAACACCCTTCCTTTCCCTCTTCTCTGCCTCCTCCCAGGCCGCGGATCAATCTGAGCCTCACGTGGGACCCTGAAGCCCCACGCTCTGATTTGACCACCATCAGGAATTTGTGCGATAGACTGATTCCTGCAGAGCTCTGGTCCCACTGACTGCAGACCCAACAGTCAGGTGGGACGGCAGTGGGGGAGTCACCTACATCTCCCAATCCACTTCCCCATCCACTTCCCCTGCACCTCTCCATCCACTTCCCCTGCACCTCCCCATCCACTTCCTCATCCACTTCCCATCCACTTCCCCTGCACCTCCCCATCCACTTCCCCATCCACCTCCCCATCCACTTCCACCTCCCACCCATCAACTTCCACCTCCCCATCCACTTCCCCTGCACCTCCCCATCCACTTCCACCTCCCACCCATCAACTTCCACTTCCCCATCCACTTCCCTGCACCTCCCCATCTACTTCCCTTGCACCTCCCCATCCACTTCCACCTCCCACCCATCAACTTCCACCTCCCCATCTACTTCCCCTGCACCTCCCCATCCACTTCCACCTCCCCATCAACTTCCACCTCCCCATCCACTTTCCCTGCACCTCCCCATCCACTTCCACCTCCCCATCCACTTCCCCTGCACCTCTCCATCCACTTCCCCTGCACCTCCCCATCAACTTCCACCTCCCCATCCACTTCCCCTGCACCTCCCCATCAACTTCCACCTCCCCATCCACTTCCCCTGCACCTCCCCATCAACTTCCACCTCCCCATCCACTTCCCCTGCACCTCCCCATCAACTTCCACCTCCCCATCCACTTCCCCTGCACCTCCCCATCAACTTCCACCTCCCCATCCACTTCCCCTGAACCTCCCCATCCACTTCCCCATCCACTTCCCCATCCACTTCCCCTGCACCTCCCCATCCACTTCCACCTCCCCATCCACTTCCCCTGCACCTCCCCATCAACTTCTACCTCCCCATCCACTTCCCCATCCACTTCCCCTGCACCTCCCCATCCACTTCCCCTGCACCTCCCCATCCACTTCCCCTGCTTGGGAGTCTAAATCTCAGGTACAAAGGGAAAGGAGTGTGTCCCGCCTGCCTGGCTGACAGGAGCTCATGGGCTGGCCCAGGCTGAGGCCCAGACAGACACCGCCTAGTTCCCACGCTCAGGCAGCCGTCCTGCACAGAACTGGTTTCACAATCTCATCTCAGCTGGCGCTTTTTGCATAATGACCTGCCTTTTGGTTCCCACATCACAATCATGGTATTTATCTATGCAAAACAGCATCTCACTCACACACATACACACACAAAAGAAAAGAAAGAAACATACATACACACCACCACTGGCCCAACCCCTCATTAGAGTGTGATGCCCAGGCCCTGGGCACACCCAGGGTGGAACCTGCACCAGGCTGGTCAGGTTTTAGACTTCTAGGCCCTGGCCCCACCCTCACCTCATTCCTCCCGATAACAGAGGAGCCCTTTGGGAGCGGGAGGTGGGTCCACTTGGGGATCCCCACCTCCAGAGGCCCTCTCCCTCCTGTTATCGCTAAGCCCCTTCCCGTTGTCTTCCGCCTAATTTGTACAACATTTACCGGCTCCTGACCTATTGTCACTTTTGTTTCTCGTTAGGATCAAAGCTTCATGAGCACGGGAACCAGTTACCTTTTTTAGGAGCACACCGTAAGCCCTCATTAAATATTTGTGGAATGCCTGGTTTCATTTTTCATTTCATAATTAATGCTCCTCTCGCCTTCTAACAGCACACCGCTGCTTCCTCTCCATCCTCAATGGCCCCGGTCTTGACAATAATAAGTAAAATGCCTTCTTTTTGAACAATAATCTCAAGCTTTTTGTATTGTCCAAGTGATTTTAATTCAATACGCAATAATTAAGATATACAGAAAGGAAATAAAAATATAGCACCTGTGTGCTAAACAAACAAACAAACAAAAAACACAAAGCAAAAACAAAACGCAGAACATCATTAGAATTGAAGCCCCCCAGACTACCCTGACACCATCACCCCTCTCCCTGACTCCCCTTCAGAAGAACCTATATCCCAGACTTGGTGACCGTCTGAATTTTTTACAACCTGGAGGATAAAAGGCCTTCCTTCAGAAACTCCCCCGCGCCGGCCCCTCCTGCTACCTCATTCCAAGGAGAAGGTGGGTAGGAAAGGACACACTGTTGTCCTGCGAGCTGGGGTCAGGCCTGTGTTCTCAGCCTGGCCCCACCCGTGCGCCACACCTGCTCTGTGCCCCAATTTCTCTGTGTGCAAAACGGCAGTAATAATACCTGTCCCTTCCTCACGTCTCGGAGAGTGCCAATGAGCGAGGTCAGTGTCAAGTGCTTGGAGTGTCAAGGAAGAGAGGCCCCAAAAGGGGCAGGAATGCTCCAGGAGTCATCAGGCACCCAATGCAGAGGGCTCACGCCCGAAGAGGTGCGCTAAGATACTCACCTCCCAGGGCCCTGTCTCCCTCCCTGCCTTTCTGTCAACCAGAACGGCCACCGCCCGCCCCCAACATGGGCACGGGCACTTGGTGGAACCGGGAGGCCTCCAATAGCATGTCCATGGGAGACAGTGGCAAGCTTGGGAGGTAAAAGAGTTTATAACTCAGATGCTATCTTTGGTGGAGAAGAAGTCACTGTCATCGGAAAATATTCCCACATGTGCTACGTGCTCTCGGCACTCAAGCGAGAGAGGTGAATCTGAAGGTGGATGCTTCAGACAAAAGCAAGAGTGTGTGCAGCTTGAGCCTCCCATCCCTGAAGCTCCAAGATTTGCTGCAATTCCAGGCTCCCATCCTGCGGCTAGCATTCAAGACGGCCCTCGAGGCAGACGATACTCCTAGAGAAATCCCCCAGGGCACACCCGGAAGCTTGGCTCCAGCATTCCGGATATCAGGAGTTGCTACAGATGGGGACTGAGAGGATGGGGACTGGAAGCTAAACCATTATTGGGACCCTTCCCGGGGGAGGGGGGAGAATCCAGGGCTGGCAGTGGCTGAGAGAGCTGAGTTCTGGGCCTTGTTCAACTCTTCCTGTCCGTGTGACCTTTGGAGAGTGGTTTCACCTCTCTGGGCCTTGGTTTCCCTATTTGTAACACAAGGGGATGGGGCAGGATCACCTCCAAGGTCTCATCCTATTGACAGCCGAAGGACAGTCTCCCAAGGCAGGGATGAGGCCACCCCTGGGATGTTCCTAAGTGTCATGCTCGTGGCCACCTGAGCAGAACAGAGCACAGCGTGAGAATCCGAATCTGGAGAGAACCAGAACAAACTGGAAGGCTGACCTCCACCAGCAGCAAGCCCTGCTTCCCACGGTCCCACGGCATCCTGACCTCATCACCCGGCTGGTCAGGGTATGAGCCAATGGACTGGGCGTTGGGCAACCCGACACGGGGCAGGGCACTTCTGCCAGCCGTGTGACTTCAGGCGAAGCAGTTATCTCCTGGCCGGGCCTGTTTCCTCATTGCTAATCATCGTGGCCTCCTCCTTGCCCCACGAGGAAGCTGTGAGAATTTACTGAGTAATGTGCACAAAGCACTTAGCTTGCAGGAGGAGAAGAGGCCCACATAAACAGAAGACGACGGTTGTTGTGACAGCTGCTTGGTTCCCTGCGTGCCTCCCCAGCCTTTCGCTCGCTGCCACCAGAAACCAGCCTGTCGTCAGTCACCGTGGACTGGGTCTCAGGGCCGGTGCAGAGAAATCCCCCTGAGCACCGTGTTCATGTCTAGCCTCGTGGCCTGGTGGCCAAATGACAAGACATCAGAGAACCAGGCTGAGAAAACATGACGCCGCGACTTCCCCAACACCTGATCCCACTTGGCTGTTACCGACTAGACTGGGCATTTCATAAGGGCAGGGACATCTGGGCCACCATGTTGCCTGAGTGTAGGGGGCACCACCCCCCAGCATTTAGTTGGTACTTAATAAGCATTTGTTGAATAAAGGAATGAATGGCACAAACTGCCCAGGTGCTATTTGGGCAAAAAGAAGGAAACGAATTATTTTTACAGCACCCTGCCTATGGCCAGGAATGTTTTATATTCTTATTTTATTTGAATCAAAATGATTCTTCCATTTTATGGTTGGGCAGATCGAGGCTCAATCAAGCCTTAAGCAGCTCGCCAAGGAATCACACCGAGTAAGTTGTAGATGTAGAGTTTGAATCTCCAGGACCGGGTGGCTGCGTTCCAGACACAGTGCCTTGAATGGAGATGGGAAGTAAACTCCCTTGAACCAAGACAAGCCAGGACACTTCTTCCACAAGTGTTCTAACTGGACCGGCCAAGCTGTACATATGGCACATACAGGCCGCAGCCACCCTCAAACTAAGAGGACGTG